>NC_135268.1:71763488-72128488 GCF_051311805.1 Agelaius phoeniceus
TATTGCCATAACGAGGATTTCCTCATCCTGCTCCGCAGTCTGACTCGAGCCACTGCTATTTTCTGGTCCTTCCAGGAAGACATCCCTGCTCTGCCTTCCTCTGTGCAGGGAAGGGAAACCAGCCAAATCCCTTCCCTGCCCCAAATCCCTGCATGTCTGAAGAAGGGGAGGTGCAGGGCATCCTTCCTGCTTTACCCCAGGGAGCATGAGTTGAATTCCAGGGCAAAGCTGCTTCTCCCCTGGCTGTCTCTCAGCAGGTTCAGTGTTTGCTGATGGGGTTGTGAGCACTGAGGCCATGGACATCTCTTCAGGATGAGTCCTGGAGGCAGTGGAAATGGGAGATGTCCAGCCTGGAAATGCCAGCTGGCAGAAAATGGGCTTTCATTGGCTTGATACCTGACCACCAGACACCTTGGCTGATTGATGCTGCTTAGACAGAGAGTTTTAAGACCTGGATTCATCATTTGGGGGTCCAAGACACTCCAAATTCCATCAATAAAGGTGTGTTAGAGGCTCATTGTGTGTGACCGTGTTCACAGGGGTCTGAGAATGAGGGAAGAGACGAGGATCTGACTCCATGTTTCAGAAGGCTTGGTTTATTATTTTATGATATATATTATATTAAAACTATACTAAAAGAATAGAAGAAAGGATTTCATCAGAAAGCTAGTTGAGAATAGAAAAACAAAGAATGGTAACAAAGGTTTGTGGCTCTTTCTGCCCGAGCCAGCTCACTGTGATTGGCCATTAACTAGAAACAACCAACATGGGCTAATCAAATATCCACCTGTTGTATTTTACAGCAACAGATGATAACCATTATTTACATTTTGTTCCTGAGGCCTCTCAGCTTCTCAGGAGGAAAAATCCTAAAGAAAGGCTTTTTCATAAAAGAAGTCTGTGACAATTGTGGAGGTGCTGCAGCAGCATACCTGTCTGAAAAAAAAACAGGGTTTGGCCTGTTGGAGCTTGTAGGTTTTGTGTATGAAGTAATAGGTGAGAGGAAGGCTGGATCCAGGGATGAGCAGTGAATCAATCAGCACTGGGGTTGAGCCAGCCCCCCTGGCATGACTGTCCTCCCATATCATGAGGTTTTGAAATAATCTCTGGTTGTTGTGATGATCTAAACCCCAGGGGGGTTGGCTGCCTTTGGGCTCCACCCCAGCAGTGGTGCCCCTGCTGCAGGGCTGAGGAGAGCAGCAGTTCCTGCTGTGGCTGCTGAGGGCTGGATGTGTCCCTGGGTCTGTGCTCACGTGCTCCTCCCCAGGGAGTTGAAGAGCATCTGCCCAAAAGAGAATTTGGGAAGGTTCTCCCCAGAAGTGACACCCAACCATCCTCACTCGTCCTCTGGGAGTGCTGCTAATGGAATCACAGAATCACAGCATGGTTTGGTTGGAAGGAGCCTTGAAGATCATCTCATCCCCCCCCCATGGGCAGGGACACTTTCCACAATCCCAGGGTGCTCCAAGCCCCATCCTTGGGCACTTCCAGGGATCCAGGGGCAGCCACAGCTTCTCTGGGCACCCTGTGCCAGGGCTCAGCACCCTCACAGGGAAGAATTTCTTCCTAATATCTAATGTAAACCTCCTCTCTTTCAGTGGGAAGCCATCCCCCTTCTCCTTTGCTCCAGTCTCTTTTTTATATTTCCTGTAGGCTCCCTTCAGGTCCTGGAAGGCCCCAGTTAGGTCATCCCAAAGCCTTTTCTTCTCCAGGCTGAGCAATCCCAGTTCTCTCTCTTTCCTCAGGGCAGATCTGATCATCTTGGTGGCCTCCTCTGGACTCATTCCAAGAGGCCACAGTGGTGAATTTGCCAATTAAGCAGCAGATCCACAAATCCCTGGCATTGTCTAAGCTCCATCCCTTGCTTTCCACCTGTATTTTTGGAGGTAATGTGTCAGTTCCTCCTCTGAGGATTTCAAACACTTCAATCACAACCTCAGGGCTGGTAGGATTCATTTGTGTCAGTCAGTGCTCTTGTGCTCCATGTCACAGAGGGTTCTGCAGCCAGGAAATCTGCTCCTGGCCCCAGTGGGATTGCACCCTGCTTGCTTCCAGCCAGGCATCTCTCACTCCATCCCCAAAAAACCCAGTGCAGACCCAGCCCTGGACCAGGGACAGGAGCAACAGGGCTGGAGGAACAAATGACCAACCAAGGCAGGGAAAGAGGTGGCAAAAAAAGCCAGGAAGGAACTCAGGTCTGGCTGCTCAGCCAAACCAGGAGCAAAAAGGAACAGATCTGCCAGTCCTGATTCTGTTAGAGCTTTCTAGAAGGCTGGAACCCTCAAATAAATAAATCTCACTGAGTAAAAGGAGAAATATGAAGAACAGGATTTGCTTTTGTGTGTGTGTGTGATTTTTTTTTTTTTTTTAAAAAAAAAATTTTAGTGGTTTCTAAAGATTTCAGCAGCTCTCTGGGAAAGCACAGCCTCCCATTCCAGGCACCATGATCAGCACAGGAATATCCTGGCTCTCGACCTGCAGGTCCAGAGGTACCATAAATTTTTCTGGTGATATTGTGTGGCAGGCCAGCATGCAAAACTTTTCCTGCTGCTTTACAATTTGAATCATGTTTTTATCACACCAGCAGATAATCATCTCACTCGTGTTCCAGAAGCCAAGCTCATGTGGATGTGTTTGAAAATAAATATATTCACATGTGTTTGCCAGTGTTGTTGAACACATGGTGTGTCTCAGAGCCTCTGGATTTCACTCTCTTGCAAACTGGCCACTCTTAAAGGCTCAGAAGTACAACTTTAGTCCAAATCATGCAGTTTCATACCCCTTCCATAGCATCCCCTAAATGATGAATTAGAGATGAATGGAGATGAGTTAGAAATTAATAATAAATTGGAAAGCATGGATAATCCTGGAGATTTTCTCTTGAGGAGACTTTAAACCTATTTGGCTACAGGCAAATAGATGTTTTTAATCCCAGTTGCTGTGTAGAATTTGCATCCTCCTTCTGGTGGCAGGGTGAAAATGCCAGGTGGCATCTTTGGGTGACTTGGTGGCAGCAGCTTGTCTTTAGATACTGAGCCTGGGATTAGAGAGGTTCAATTATTTTCTAATCTTATCTAGGAGTGTGCTTGATAACCCTTTCCATGAAGAAATTCTCCCTTATATCCAATCTAAACTTCCCCTGGTGCAACTTAAGGCTGTTTCCCTCTGTCCTGTCCCTGTTCCCTGGGAGCAGAGTCTGATCCCCACCTGGCTCCAACCTTCTGCCAGGGAGTTGTATCCAGCCAGCTCATTTATCATCTTTTTATACCTGTCTTGGCCTTCAGTGGTGGTGTGAAGGTTATTTTTTGACTCCAGCAGGTACTTGGAGGTGAAATCTGTGACCCAGCCATTTGTGCTTGAACCAGGGCTGTGCTTCAGCTGTGGCTGTGCAGGTCTGACCTCCCAGAATCCAACATCCAAATGAATAAAACCAGGGATAATAGAACAGGAAAAGGCTAGCTGAGAGAGAAAAGCAGCTGTGGAAGGGCTAAGGTGAATGTCTGCTCTCCTGAGAGGTAAATAAAAGGTGCAATCATGTTTTTCATCTCTCTCATCCCTTCCTCAGCTGAGGCTCCTCAAAGGATGACAAACCTGGTGGCTGTCTGAGCTTGGATCCATCAGCATTTAGGATGCTTTGGAGGGTCTCCAAGTGTCTTAATCCCTCTGAGCTTGGATCCATCAGCATTTAGGATGCTTTGGAGGGTCTCCAAGTGTCTTAATCCCTCTTGGTGGCTGTTGTGAGGGTCCTTGTGAGACCTCATGTCCCTCAGCCAGGGCTGCAGGTGCATCTTCCACAAAGGTGACACATCTGATCCACCCAGGAGAGGCTGTGGAGGCACCTGAGTATCTGATACTGCTTCTTGTGTCCAGGTTTTATCCCTGCTATAATGATGGATTTACTCCTCACTTCCCTTAAAATGTTTTAGAGCAACTTCTGTGCCTGTGCAGAGGTATTTGCCTTTTTTTCCCATGATATTCTGGAGGGGTTGTTTGAGTTTATGTAACTTCCCATATGTTGCCCTCTTCTTGTAGGAACTCGAAGATAAATTGTGAAATGCAGGGAGCTGCTTTAAAAGGATACATCCTCAGCTGGAGCTTATCCTGTTTGCAGCCAGAAAAGGGGAACCTGGGAGCCCTCAGTCCCCGTTTCCTCTGTGGCACAGCTGAGTGAGCAGCAGGGGATGGAGCATCTGATGCTGCTGCAGGAGAGGCTGAGGGGAGCTGGCACGGGCTGGGAGGGTGGTGCCTTCTGCATGGAGGGGCTGCAGCCCCAGCAGCATCCCCTGCAAGCTCTTTTCTCTTTCCAGAGCTGCTGCATTCCCTGCAGGGCCCCTCTGCCCAGCACACAGGGTGGTTTAGGTGGAGCTTTAAGTCAGTGTTTATTAAACCACTTTGCTGGACTTGATCTTGCCAGGTGCTGCTTGGTCTCCATTCTCTGTGTATCAGAGAATCATGGAATTGTTTGGGTTGGAAAAGCCCTCTGAGATCATCCAGTCCAGCCATTCCCCCAGCACTGCCAAGGCCACCACTGACCATGTCCCCAAGTGCCACATCCACATGGCTTCTAAACCCCTCCAGGGATGGGGACTCCACCACTGCCCTGGACAGCTGTGCCAATGCCTGATCACCCTTTCCATGATGAAATGTTCCCAATATCCAATCTAAAGCTCCCCTGGCCCATCCTGAGGCCGTTCCCTCTGCTCCTGTCCCTGTTCCCTGGAGCACAGCCCGACCCCCCCGGCTGTCCCCTCCTGTCAGGAGCTGTGCAGAGCCACAAGGGCCCCCTGAGCCTCCTTTGCTCCAGGCTGAGCCCCTGCCCAGCTCTCTCAGCTGCTCCTGGAGCTCCAGACCCTTCCCCAGCTCCATTGCCCACATCAGGGGGGTCTGAGGGTGCTCAGTGTCCTGCAGATCCACGTTTGTTGAGACACAAGCTCAGCAGCTGGTAGGAGATTCATGGCTCTTGTTCTCTGCAAACGTGAACAAAGCCCTTCACTCATCACCCAGGTCATTTCTGCTTATCATTTTTGATAAAAGTTCAGTCCCAAGTGCAAGAGGAATTGTAGGCTGGATGCTGGAAGATCTTGGAGCCTGCCTTGCCCTGGGGAATTACCCCATGTGCAGTTAGGATCTCCCAAAACATCATTTCCATTCCCTCTCCAACCCCCTTGGAGCAAAGCCAGGAAACCCAGGCACTGAACAAACCCCTCTTTTGAACTTCAGGGCTGAGAAACTGAATTTGTGCTCTGCCAATTGCTCTTGTTTGTGGAGAGAGAATGAGGAACTAACTCTGTGCACAAGTGGATGGGAGAGGTGGAAAGTCCTGAGGGGAAAAAGTGCTTCAGGGATGAGCCACACCAGGTCTGGCTGGAACCAGATGGGTCCCTTCTTTAGGGTCCCTTCCAACCCAAACCATTCCATGATTCAGTGATTCTGTGAAACTCTGGCATTCTTAGGCAGCAGCAAAAGGCAGGAACTTGTTGATAACTGCCTGGAAACTTCAGCCAGGGCTCCTGGACAGCCTCAGCAGTGCTGGGAAAACTGAGCTCCCCCACATCCCAACCCAGGAACTGACCCATTCACTGGGGTTTTCTGAAGTTACTGCAAGATCATGAGTGTCTTCAGGAAGCCAGGAACTTTGCAGTTGCTCAATACTCACTCAGCTGCTTTGGCATGGGTTATTTGGAATGGTTTGATTTTTGTAGGATGGATTCAGAGTTCCCAGCGTGGGATCTTTGGAGATGAGTGTGTTTAGCTGCTGTGGAAAGAGGGCCTTGAGAGGTGGGGTCTGGCTTGGTGGCTGTGGCTTCACTGGAGGTGACATGACAGCAGACCAGAACACCAGTCTTGGAGTTTAATCAGTTTAAAGTGTCTCTGCTGCACAAAACAAGTTCCTGCCTTTTGCTGCCCAGAATGCCAGATTTTCATAAAATCATTGAATCATGGAATGGTTTGGGTTGGAAGGGACCCTAAAAACCATCTGGTTCCAACCCCTGCCATGGGCAGGGACACCTTCCACCATCCCAGGGTGCTCCAAGCCCTGTCCAACCTGGCCTTGGGCACTTCCAGGGATCCAGGGGCAGCCACAGCTTCTCTTGTGTTTGAAGGGTGCAAATCTCACAGGCTACAATTTGGCTCAGTTTGGGAGAGAATCTTTAAAATTGTGTTTTGAAGCTTTTAAGGATTCATCCTTTTAGAGAACTCACGATGCTGTGTGTGTGCAGGGGGATTCATTTTGGGCTTTTCAGTGCCCCACAGGCCAAGAAAAGTGCCATGGATTTAAGGAACTTGGAGTTCCTGAAGCCCTGTGCCAGAGAAGGTATCCCTGCCCAGCTGAGATAACTTCTTTATATTTAATATTGAATTCTCCCTCCCCTGCTGCTTCATTAAGGCAGTGGAGTTGCAGAAATGTCAGTAATTAACTAATGAAGGACAGGGGGGGTAGTGCAGTACCAGCTTCCATAGGTGCAGTTGTTACTCCAGGCTTTTCAATCCAGCATGGAAAGGTCACCTCTGCCAGGCTCAGCATGTCTGTGGCTGGTCCCATCCCACATCCAGCACTTTCTGTGCCACTTCAGCTGCTTCCAGCCCCTTGGGTGGTGGTGGCAGTGCATTCCATGTCCCCCCTCCAAAATGGGGTTTCAGGCAGGCTCCCAGCCCTGCCATCAGATCCCAAGCCCATGGGTAGGAACAGGATTGCCACCTCCACTGTTTTTTTTTTTTTTTCCATTTTGCCTGTTACAGGAATTGTTGCTGACCTTTTTATTGTATTTGTGTTCCCCCCAGATGAAGGAAGGAATGATAAATCTGACTCCATGTTCTCAGAAGGCTAATTTATTATTTTATGATACTCTATTATATTAAAGAATGCTAAACTAAACTATACTAAAGAATACAGCAAGGATACTTACAGAAGGCTAAAAAGATAATAATGAAAACTCCTGACTCTCTCCAGAGTCCTGACACAGCTTGGCCCTGATTGGCCAAAGAGTGAAAACAACTCCCAGCAGAATCCAATGGAACAATCACCTGTGGGTGAACAATCTCCAAACACATTCCACATGAGCACAACACAGGAGAAGCAAATGAGATCAGAATTGTTTTCCTTTTCTCTGAGGCTTCTCAGCTTCCCAGGAGAAAAATCCTGGGCAAAGGGATTTTTCCAGAAAATGTGAATGTGACACCTCTTCAAGCATTCCTTGAGCTTTGTCTTCTCTGGCAGGACTGAGCTGTTGGCACAGGGCACTCCCAGGGGGATTGTTTTGCTCTGGAGGTGACAAATGGCAGCTCAGCTCCTTTGGGATGCTGTGACACTTCCCAAGGGAGCACCTGGAATGCAGAGCTCAGGCCTCTGTGTCTCTCCCTGTCCTGACTGAAATCCTTACTTAAGGTCCCACAGGCTCTGCCCTGGGGAGATTCAGAGTTCAGCCACTGGATTAATGAATTTTGGGTTTTTAATGGGTGTTTTGGAGAACCAATCCTGTGTCAAGCCTTGGCAGGTGCTGTGGCACAAACCCACCTTTGGACTTGGGCTACCAAGTTCCATCCCTGGGCCAGCTCTCAGGTGGGTAACAGTGGATTTTGCCAAAGACAGGATGGAATTTTGTGTCCTTCCTGTAGGAGGCTCTTGCAGTGACCCTCCTGTGGCTCTTCAGCCAGTTCTGAAGCATCTCTGGCTATCCCAGTGTGCCTGTGGTCACTTGATGTACAGCTCCAAATGACCCTGTCAAACTGTGCTGTTGGATGTTACATTAGAATAATTTTTTCTCATTGCTGATGGTTTTACTTCATATATATTTTAGAAGCTGGGCCCTGATTTTACTTTGAAACAGTCAAAACATTGAATAAAACACTCCAAAGCTTTCAAAACATTTGGACTACGTTCTCCCTTCAGACATTCTCAGCCATTTCCATCCTGGATCTGACCCCCAGGTTGCAGAGCTCCTTGGATCTACCTCCAGAGAGAAACAAGAGGCCTGAGGATCATTGGGAATGATGGTTTGGGGGAGAGGAACTGAAAATGAATGTGGTGGTTAGATCTGTTCTTGCTACTAAGAGCCACTTGAATTTATTTTTGGGAGCAATTTTGGTCCATCTTATTCTGGAGCTAAATTCATTACTTTTTGGATTATCTCCTCCGTCCTTCTTGGCCTTCAAACTCTTGAGTTTGGCCTTGCCAAACTCTCCCTTCTCCCCCCATGCCCTGGCACCCAGAATTGCAGCATCCTGAGCTCCAGCACTGCAGATGTGCCAGATGGAGACACTGAGCTCGTGCAGGTCTCAGTTTTGGAAGCAACACAAAAATGATGACTTGAGAAAAACCTTCTTGTTTGTACTGAATTTTGTCAGAGCCCAGCCATGTTGAACAGGCACCTCAGCAGCTTTGTGCCAGAGAGCTCCCAAGTGTTGCTGCTGTTCATGGAATGGTTTTGGTTGGAAAAACCTTAAAGACCAACTATTCCAACCATCAGGGACACCTTCCACTAGACCAGGTTGCTCCAAGCCCCTCCAACCTGGCCTAAAAGCCACAAACATCCAAAACCTGTCCCCTAAATGGTCTTTGTGGACAAAATCACACACCAAACGCTTGGCCACTTAATTCTCACATCTGTTATTTTTCTTTCCTCTGGGTAGGGTTGTTTTTTAGCAGCTTTGAGTGCAAAGATGTCTATTTGTTAAGTGTTTCCTGGCTGCAGAGTTGAAACTCTTTAAGGTTCCTGTCTTCTGCAAGCTCTCTTCCATGAACCTTCCTTCACTCCCCACCCTCTTCCCATTTATCAAAGCCTGCCTTGCTCACAGATTTGGTGCCTGATGAGGGACTGGGGTTATTCCCATTGTGGCACACCAGGCTGCCTGCTGTCCCCAGGGAAAAGGGGATGGATGTGAAATGAAAGGAGGAGTCAGTGCTTCCACACTTGATGAGAAATGCTGGCTTTTGGAATGCCCTAAGCCTGGAGTCTCTTGCTTGGAGAACAGGTCTGATGTGCCTAAGGATGCTGACCACTTCCCACTCCAGTTCCCTTTGGCTTGGTCCAAATGGGATTTATTCCCTCAGAAATGGGGCTCATTCAGCCCACTTGAGGTACAGCTGAGGAAGCAGCACTTAATTTTTTTCCTAGAATCCTGCAGGGACTTCCATGTTTGATAATAAGCTGTGAAACCTTGTGATCTTTGATTTCAAGTGCTGTGAGCTGAGCTCAATGGTTTTGTCACAGAATCACTGAATGGTTTGGGTTGGGATCTTTTAAGACCATCCCATTCCAACCCCTGCCACAAGCAGGGACACCTTCCATAGACCAGATTGCTCCAAGCCTCATTCAGCCTGGCCTTGGACACTTCCAGGGATGGGACAGCCTGGACAACCCATGCCAGTGCCTCACCACCCTCCCAGGGAATAATTTCTGCCTAATATCCAATCCAAACTCTTTCAGTCCTGTCTTCCAACCTTCCTTTCACCTTAGTGTCAGCTGTGCCTCTTTCACCATTAACATCTACACCTAACATTCTTACTTCCTGCTTAATAGTTGGGGGATCAAGCCCTGTCTTGTCCAAATTTGGGTGTTCTCTGTGGCCCTGGTGCAGCAGCACTGGCCCCTCCAGGGAGCAGGGAGTGCTGCTGCCCTGGTGCCAAAAGGAAATGAAGGTGCAAAGAGCTGCTGAGTTGTTTCATGGCAGGGGTGAGCTGATGTAAGATGGAGCTGGTGTTGTTTTGGAGAGTTGATTTTTCTGTTCTCTCCTTCCTGCACGTGTTGGACCATGTCTGGTGGTGAGTAAGGCAGCTCAGCTTGCTTACCCTGGCATGCTCTGGCACAGCAGCCTGGCCTGGCAGAGCTGTGTCCCACTGGGGCTGACACAGAGCCTGGCACAGCTGCTTCTGGGAGTGCTTGGAGGAGAAGGGAGCTCTCACCTGGTGGCAGTGGCCTCTGTGACCATCCAGCACAGAATTCCCAGCTCTGCTGCATGTCCTGCATGCCTGACTCCTGCCTCTGGCTAGGCTGAAAGGAAAATGTGGGAGCCAGATGTGGCCCACCAACACTATCTTGTTTAACACCCTATCTCCAGATGTTTCCAGCTTGTAGTGCTAATTTCCACTTGCAGTTATCCAGGAGACAAATCCAAGATGCTTGCTGCCTTTAGAGAGAGCAGTCCAACTGACCTTAGTGCTATCCTCTCTTGCTTTGCTCAGTCCCACAGCTCTTGCACCCAGGTAGGACAAGCCTGCCCATCTCCAAACTGCCCCTTCCCACTCAAAATCATCTCACAGTGGAATTTTTCTTCATTCTCTGGGTAGGAGGATTGAAAAGCAAGAAGAATCAGATTTTTGCTTTAGAAAGAGGAGTCCAACTGACCTTAGTGTTATCTCTTGCTTTGTTCAGTCCCACAGCTCTTGCACTCAGGTAGGACAAGCCTGCCCATCTCCAAACTGCCCCTTCCCACTCAAAATCATCTCACAGTGGAATTTTTTCTTCATTCTCTGGGTGAGAGGATTGAAAAGCAGGAAGAATCAGATTTTTGCCCAGGAAGTTTTGTATGTTGCAAGGGCATTTCATCACATCCTTTTTTGAATGCTGTAAGAACAGCTTTCTCCAAGGGATGCTTTTCCCTTGGGACTGCACATGCTTTTCTTAAATTTCACCAGCACGTGACCACAGGGCATGGAAGGACTTGCAGGAATGTTCCTAACTCCCTTTGAAAGGCAAGCTGTTCTTCCAGCCTCTTGCAGAATCACTCTTGACAGGAGACACTGCAATCAGGCTGCAGAGGTAATTGCATTTGTAATGTGAAAGACAGAACAGGGTCTATAATTCTCATCCTCAACAGGCTCTGCAGGGACTCAAGGTAATCCAAAAAAAAAAAAAAAAAAAACCCAAACCAACAGACCCAATCACTGCTTCTGACATTTGTGATTGGTCTGGGCAAAATATTAGGAAACAACATACTCAAGGGGACAAGATGATCTCATGCAGCTGACTTAAAAGCAACATGCTCCCCTGGAAACTTGTTTCTGTGCCTATTGCAGAGCACTGCCTGCTGCCTGGATCTCCCCTGCCCCCCCTGGCCCAGCTCAGCTTAGTCAGCAAGTTCCAGTTCAACTTCTGCCTTTTATTTTGTGCCTGTACCTGGGTTAGCTCCATTCCTCAGTAAGCAGCTCTTTGTCAGAGGAAAGGCTTCCAGGATGCTGCCAGCAACTCATTGTCCATTTCCTGAGGAGAACTGCTGGCTTTTAAGTAGTTTGCCTGAAATCTTGAATATTCCAGTGCAGCTAAGGCTTCCTGTGTTGGTTGGCTTTCCTGGGATGAAGTTCCAGCCACCCACATGAGCTGTCTGGTTTTAGTTTTGAGTCTGGAGAACAAATCTCTGCTGCAGGGTTTCACCATCGCCGTGTTGTTGTTCTCTGACGTTGCGATACGTGACCGTTCTCGATGTGGCAACTGATTTACAAAGCAGGAGCTCCCCACTGTTTATTGCTTGTTTATTACTGGTTATTGTTGGATTTGAGGGGTGTGGGGACAGGAGCTGGGCTGGAACAAGCTACAGAGGTTGGATGTAACAGTGTTGAAGAAAATCACATTTGGAGCCCGGTGGCTTGGGCCAGGGATGCTTCTGCTGTGGCACATCCTCCCTGGTCCTTCCTCAAGTGCAGATCAGACCTTTATCATGTGCACAGAAGGCAGTGGAAGGATCTTGGCTTCCCAGGTGGAGATGAGCTTGTTTGCATCCAAGTTCCTCAAGGTTTTCCTCTAGTAAAGCCTTGCTGTTCCCCATTTGGCTGGCTGGAACACCAGGCTGGTTTCTTTCTTCTATGTCATCATGTGGACTTCCCCAATAGAACCTTGCTCATTCAGTCCCATTTTTTGAAAAAGAATAGAACAGATTATCTTTTCAGAGCCTGACTCTTGCTGGTTTTTCAGCTGGTGTGGCCATGAAGGACTTGATGCAGGAGAAGCTTCTCCAGAACTGACTGTACCTTCCTCTCTGCCTCTGAAGGGTTTACCCTCCCTGAAAGCTTTCCATTTTCATTAAATCCACCCATAGCAATGAAACCTGAAAAAAACCATGAACTCCCACCTCCAGCAGCCTGGCTGGTGTTGGTGTTGTTTGGGTTTTGAACTGGGGAGAATGAGTCAGCCTATCCTCAGAAAGCACCAGGACTATCAGCACCGCTTGACCACCAGTTTCCTGTTGCTCCCTTTTGTTTCTCTCTTTTTCTTTTGTTGAATCTTTTAGGGCCTGGATGCACAACTGTGAGAGTGTCTGGATGTTTCCCACTACTGGAACTCTACTGTGTGTGTCTTCTCTGCTTATTTTTTTCAAAAGGAGGACCAGAAAGATGCAGAGATCAAGACCTTGTCTGAACCTCAACTTTTAGAATCATAACTCAACTGCTGGCCTTAGGGAGCTGTCAGATCTTCAAATAAATCTTTATCAATCAGCATTTACATTGTAGAAATTCACACAACTTGATTGCAGAGTTGCTTAAAGCAGAGCTTAAAACATATTAACTATGTTGGGGTAAAGCTTTAATGGTAGGTTAGGTCACAGAGGACTGATGACCATGAAGTTATGGCAAACTCATCCCAAACTCTAGTGTTTGGTCTCTGGGATATGGCCTTGGTGTCCCAGACCATGCTTTGCATGCTGGGCACTCCTATTTTTTTATTTTCCTAAAAGAAAGGAACTCAGGGATGTGCAGGAATGCCAGAGCAGAGCTTGTGTGCTGGGCTGCTGAAGGCACATCTTTGTCTTGCCAGCATGTGGGAATATCTGCATGGAATGTGTGCTTTTGGGGATGGGAACCATCCTGGCTGAAGGCAGAGCAGATGGGACATGCAGCCTGAACCAGCCTGTCTCGTTTATGCTTTATTAATTAGACATGTTATCAGAGTCATCTGTGCTTTCTTTCCTTTTCTCCTTTCCAAACCAGTTCTGCTGCTTCGCTGCCCGCAGAGCCTCTAATGAGGAGCCCAGTTTGAATCCCTGAGAGCTGCATGGCAGCACTTGTTCATTGTGCTGTGTGTTAGCACTGTAAAAACTGTGGGGAGAGGACTCAGAGGAGTTTTGTGAGCTCTGGGAATCAGAATTTTGGGTGTTGGTGGTGCTGTCCTGGCAGCAAATCCTCGCCCTGTGTACTGTCAGTGTTTGTAAGAATTTCCATGGGTTAATCACAGAACCACAGAATGGTTTGAGTTGGAAGGGACTTAAAAATCAACTTGTTCCAAACCCTGCCATGGGCTGGGACACCTTGCACTATCCCAGGGTGCTCCAAGCCCCATCCAGCCTGGTTTTGGACACTTGCAGGGATCCAGGGGCAGCCCCAGCTTCTTCCTCTATGCTGCTGCTTTCTGTAGGATGCTTAAAAACTGACATGGATCAGGAAGGTGACTGGATAAACTGGTGGAAGGAAGGTGTAAAGATCCTTGGGTATAAACAGTCAGTGCTGAAGACTGGGAAGTGTTCTGGGGAGGAAATGGTACAGACTGGTGTGGGTCTGACCTTGCTTCCTAGACCTGCTGCTGATTGCTGTTGGAGTTACTGAGTTAAGCAGATCTCAGATGGGGTCTCTTGTGCCTGATGGGACAGTGTCAGGCTGCCCCTGTGCACACTCAGCTTTAAAATTTCACTGAAAGAGAGAGAAGCCTTTTCCAGGGCAGGGGTGGGAGCCAGAAATAGGGATTTTCTCAGATATCCCTTTGAACCTTTATCTCCCAGCGGGTTAAATTCTGAATCCTCAGTGTCAGTGCCCTTTATCTGTATGTAAGGGTGAAGTGGGCTATAAAAACCCTATGAGTGAGCCCCTTACAGTCTCTAGCTGCTCCAGTGGAGGTTCAGGTTGGTCATTAGGAGGAAATTCCTCACAGAAAATGTGATAAAACACTGGACTGGACTGCCTAGGGAGGTGCTGGAGTCCCCATCCCTGGAGGTGCTCAGGGGAGCACTGGATGTGGTACTCAGTGCTGTGGTCTGGTTGACAGGGTGATGATGGGTCACAGATTGGACTCAGTTATCTTGGAGGTCCTTCAGAGCCTGGGTGATTGTGTGTGTGCCCATCTCTGAGGTGGGAGATGGTGAAACAGGAGTTGGATTCAATCATCCCTGCCTGGGTCCCTTTGGGTTCAGGATATTCTGTGTTTCTCTGAAACCCCATAAAGCCACCCTGAGAACCCTTTCTGACACCTGGCTCTGTTTTATGGCCACCATTTGGTGAGGTGAAGGGGAAGACCTGTGGATTTCCTTTCTCTGATGCCCTTCCAGGGAAAATTCCCACTCCCTGAAGGAGCAGCACGATCATCCCTGCACACACAGCAGGGAAACGACTTTTAACAATGGGCTGCCTTGGATACTGCCCAGATCCCTTCTCTTACAGCAGGACAAGATGATGACCATGTCCAGGCTCTTCCCTGGCACACACACTCAGAATATGTTATCCTTGAAGTCCTTTTCCCAGGCGTGGCACGCCTTTGTGCAGGCACAGCGTGTACCCTGCTAATGGGATGCTGGTGGCTTCTGTCAGCCCCTTAATTGGGTCCCTGGGTGCTGGGATATTTCCTGCTGCTGCATCCTCTTCCCAGAGCTGTTCCTCCACCTTGGGAACCTCCCTGCTGATGAAGATGTGCTGCTGAGCTCTCTGCAGTGCCCGGAGGTTAAATCCCAAATCAAGCTTTGGGATTGCTCACAGCCCTGGGGGCGGGGGGTGCACACGCTGAGAGGTTGCAGGAGGGATTTTAATTGTGTTGTGTTTATCGAGCTGGCTGTAAACACAGCAGGAGGTTGCTGCTTCTCCAGAGCCTGGGAGCCAAAGGGGTATCGATCCCAGGGAGCTGTGGGACTCAGGTACACGCTGGTGGACATCTCAGCTGGGCTGTTTCCAGCTGAGGATGAAATTTCTCTGTGTCCTGCCCTTCCTCCTCAACTCGTGTCAAGCTGTAATGATTTTATAACCCAACTTTGTCAGCTGATTCCTTCCCAAAGCAAGAAGCCCTGTTGCTAGGAGTGGGGTGAGGGGGTGAAAAAAACCTCAGGAATACTCATGTTCAGCAGTCCAGCACTGCAGATAGCATTGAGTCACTGCAGAAAGCCTCAAAGCAAAACAGATGTTCAGTTTCTAGTGACTGAGTAAGTATTAAAGGTACCAGATGAGCAAAGTTTGAACTGAGATACTTAATTTGTGGTTGGCAGCTGAGACAAAGCATGAGCAAACAAGGTGCAATGCAGAAATGGTCTCCCTCCTGTCTTACACATGCTGGTGTGTTTTCATAAAACTTTTTTTGTTCCATTTTTTTTCCCATTTTTTAAATATGTCTTTCCGGCTTGACTCATTTTCTCTGTGGTTGTAACCTTTAGTTCTGGGTGGGAAGGCAATTATTTTGTGAGGCATGAGACCAGTGGCAGGGTGAGTGGGCTCTTGTTGCTGCCTCTGTCATCTCCTTGTTTGACAAGTCACTTCTCCACGAGTAGTTTGTGTCTCTGAAGTTGGGGATAATTACATGTGTTGTCAAAAATAAGGAAACTGGACTTAATGGTGCATCTGCTCAGCCTGACTTTTGAATTCATGAATGAGTAGAGAACTTGGAATGTGGCTGTCATGCAGCTGTTAGCCTTCCAGCAAGAGACAATTTTTGATGATTATATTCTTAAAAAAAAAAAAATAAAATCAATTAGGATGAGGACTGTGATCCCAGGATTCTGGGCAGCCAACACTGGGAGCTTCTTGAGCTGCTGCTGGTGGAGGTGTTGGGTTCTCTTTGCTTTGATCCTTGGTGAGAAAGCTGCAGCAGTGTCTGCCTGTGTGGAGCAGAGGTGCTGAGCCCCTCCTTGCCACCCAGACCTGAGCAGGTGATAACATCAAAGGGAAGGAATTGTGTCCTGTCCCTCCTCATCCTCATGGGCAGCTTGTGGACTCCTCAGTGAGCACCTCATGTAAAACACATGAGAACCCTGAGGAAAAGGACCCTGATCAGAGCTTCCCTCCTTGGTAAGTCCATAAATCAGCTCACTCTGTGCTTTCTGGAGGAGTGACTCTCATTCTGGCTGCTCAGCACCACAGGAAGGACAAAATAGATTTGGGGTTGCTTTCCCTGGCCTGTGGGAAGTGGATTTGTACTGCTAAGCCTACGTGGGAGCTGAAGTCAAAGCTCCATCCTGCCAGTCCTGCAGGATTTAGGGGTTTTTGGCAAGTTCTAGATGATTTCTATTAAGAAAAAGGCTTTTTGGATCTCTTCTGAGGGTTGCCTCCCTTTGGAGGCTTTCTCAGGAGCCCACGTGCTGAGCACTTCATCTTCCACCCCACTTAAGGGAAGAGGGACAGACACCAAACCCTGCTGGCACCTTATTTCACTTAATTCTCTCATTTAATTGCTCTTCCTTCGGCTTTTAAGAGAATCTCTGCCAAAATCAAGAAGCTAAAAATTAAAGTAATTATTGTGGTGATGGAAGCAATCAAAGAGGCCACACCAGGCTCCTGCTCTGGGTGCTGTGGAGGAAGGAGCAGGCTGGGATTGAGCTCATCTCCTAGGACACACTGAGCTCCAAGAGTTAATTTTGTTCCTGACTTCTCTGTCCATGAGTAATCCATTTGTGCTGGGAGGAAATGGCAAGTTCTTGCAGTGAGGACAGGCTTCACTGCTGGAGAAAATGATGCCTATTTATCATATGATGCTCTCTGTGCCTTTTTTTATTTGTCCTTCATCTGAACTAAGCTCTTTAGTGATGAGCTTCCCTGTCTGACAGCAGATTTTGTAGAGGTTTACAAGTGTTTTTCTTTCCTGCATTTGCTGTTTCCCTGCAATTCCTCACCAGTTTGTGCTGGGAAGGAGCTGGACAGGAAAGGACCTGGGAATCCTGCTGGACATCAAACAAAATGCCCAAAAAGCACAGTGCTGGCCTGGGTCCCAGGACAGGGGGACATGGACAGACTGGGGACAGCCCAGGGAGGGCACTGGAGCATCTCTGCCCTGAGGAAGGGCTGGGAGAGCTGGGACTGCTCAGAAGGAGAAGAGAAGGTTCCAGAAAGGGCTGGGAGAGCTGGGACTGCTCAGAAGGAGAAGAGAAGGCTCCAGAAAGGGCTGGGAGAGCTGGGACTGCTCAGAAGGAGAAGAGAAAGTTCTGGGGCCTCATCCCTGTCCATGCACACCTGCAGGGAGGTGCAGAGAGGACAGACCCAGGCTCTTGCCAGGGGTGGCCAGGGACAGGACAAGGGGCTGTGGGCACACACTGACCACAGGAGGGTCCCTCTGAAGATCAGGGAACACATTTTGGCTGTGGGGGTCACCAGGTGCTGGCACAAATTGCCCAGGGATGTTGTGGGGTCTCCATCTTTGGGAATATTCAGCATTTATCTGTCTGCAGTCATGGGCAGCTGGCTCTGTGTGACCCTGCTGGGCAGGGAGGTGGAGCAGAGAATCTCCAGAAGTTTCTTCTCACCTCCACCACTCTGAGACACAGAGCTCAAGGTCCTCAGGAGATGCAGGGCTGGGCTGAGCCCTCTGCAGGGGTGTGACTTGTGCACAAATGCATTTGGCATGGAACAGCACTGTGTGATCACATCTCCTTTGCTGTAAGAATGTAAAATGGCTTAATAATTCTTCTCCTGCTGTTTTAGATTCATTTCTATCTTTATGCTATGTGTTTTCTTTGCTTGTTTCCTCCTTTCACCTTCCCAGCTGTCTCCTCAGAGCAAACTTCCGTGACTCTTATTGTTCTGCTTGTTTTCATTCTCCTTCTTGGGTAAATGTTTGGTGGCTTTTTTCAAGTGTGGTTTCCTAAATCTCTACAAAACGCTTTTTTAAAGTATTAGCTGCAAAAGAAAGAGCAAGGAGCTTTTAATTCAGGTGCATGTCTTCCTTTATCTGCTTTTCTTTTAAAAAGTGACTAAAGCCACTGATAAATAATGCTAATTTTTGCTGCCATCTGTGAATGCAGGACCAAGCTGTTTCAGAGCAGCATTTTTTAGTGCTCTGTCTGTTCAGGGAGGGAAGGAAAAAAGCTCTTTGCTTTAGCAGCAATAACCTATCTCCCACAAGTTGTAGTCTGTGCTCCCATCTACCACTAAAACCCAAAGCAAACAAAGATTCTTGCAGAGACAGGAAACCTTTTGGGTGTAATTGCTGGGAGGTCTTTGCTTGCAGGATTTTTTGGGTTCACCCAGAAAGGCAGCTGAGCAGGGCTGCGGTTCGCTGGGCTGGATTTCTGATGGGCTCTCACTGGCCTTTAATTGGACTTTTTTTGGCAGCTCTGGGAGTTTCAAACACCCTCTGCAAGAGTGTCCTGGCCATGCTGAGTGAAAATGTCCCAGGCAGGGAGGGGAGGAGGGAGGGAAGGGCTGGTGCAGTGGTGGAGGCACAGCTGAGCTACGCCCTGATGACAGCCCTGCCTCCAGGCTCCTTTATTTTGGCCTGGAGCCTTAGTTTACATAATCCTGCCCTGATCCCTCATCTTCTGCATGGATCAGCCCTAGAAGACCCTCCAGGCTGACCAGATCAAACTGGGAAGCAGGTCTCTCCCATCATCTGAGCCAAGAAGTGCTGGTGTTGGTGGAATCAGGTGCCTTTGGCTGGATCAGACGACCTCACCAGTACCAGGACTTGATTTTGGGGCTCTTTTGGAGGCTGGAAAAAAGAAATCAAACCTTGAACATGGTCTGGAGAGCTGTGGAACAGGTGTGGCTCCTGGAGCCTGTGTGTTGAATAGGTGCAACCCTACATGGGGGAGGTCTCACCTGCTGAGTCCAGGTGGCTTTTTCCCATTTCTCTGGGTTCTGTGAGGTTCCCAAACCAGAATTGGACTGGGATTTAGGACCAGTTTCCCATTCCCAAACCAGAACTGGACTGTGGTTTAGGATCAATTTCCCAAACCAGAACTGGACTGGGATTTAGGATCAGTTTCCCATTCCCAAACCAGAACTGGACTGTGGTTTAGGATCAATTTCCCAAACCAGAACTGGACTGGGATTTAGGACCAGTTTCCCATTCCCAAACCAGAACTGGACTGTGGTTTAGGATCAATTTCCCAAACCAGAACTGGACTGGGATTTAGGACCAGTTTCCCATTCCCAAACCAGAATTGGACTGTGATTTAGGACCAGTTTCCCAGACCAGAATGGGACTGTGATTTAGACCAGAATTGGGCTGTGATTTAGGATCAGTTTTCCAAACCAGAATTGGGCTGTGATTTAGGATCAGTTTTCCAAACCAGAATGGGACTGTGATTTAGGATCAGTTTCTCCCAAACCAGAATTGGTCTGTGATTTAGGACCAGTTTCCCAGACCAGAACTGGACTGTGATTTAGACCAGAACTGGGCTGTGATTTAGGATCAGTTTCCCAGACCACAACTGGACTGTGATTTAGACCAGAATTGGGCTGTGATTTAGGATCAGTTTTCCAAACCAGAATTGGGCTGTGATTTAGGATCAGGTCTTTAGGGAAGCTTGTCACAGTGATGTGTAATAGCATAATAAAACCCTAACTGCTTCACTTTAATGTGTCAAATGACTCATTTACAGTGTCATCTGGGAGAGATGAGGCTCTGTGAGATAAGTAAGACTTGCATGAGGAGGGAATATTGAGTAATGGACCCACAGCTATAATTGGAGGAGGAATAGATCTTCCATTTCACATCTGAGGAAGTGGTTTATCTGCCCAGTGTGTAAGTGGATGATTCTTCTCTCAACTTCCTCCACATATTCCCCACTTCCTCTGTGTAATATTCCTGTTATTTATAACTGCTGCATTGGATCCTAGAGGCAGATGCTGCCTGCATTTCTGTATTATATAGAAGTTGAGGTCCCACAGGTTGGGGGATAGTCCTGACCTTCTGGGAGCAAAGAATTGATATAGAAGCAGGGAAAACATTTGTGTCCCTATAACTAAGCCCTTTTTCTCTATATTTATATGTCTGAATATAGAGCAGCCCTGTCCATCTCTTCCCATCCCACAGGAAGCCAAGGAAGTGGCAGACAGACATACAAAGGATTATTATATTTGATCAGGCTTGGAAATGGGCTGGAGATAAAGCCCTTGGTGTTTAGTGGACCATTAAACATTTATTATCATCTCTCCAGCATGCTGGTGGTGCTGTAAATAACAGCTGTGACAAAAGAGTGGGGTCAGCAGTTGCCTTTTGCACCAATATTTGTAAATGCAGAAGCAGATCCTGTGGTTTTGAAGAGCTTGGCTGGGGGGAGCATCTGCCCAGATGCCATGGAGAAAAGGGGCAGATGAGCCAGCCAGAGCTCCTCTTTATCACAGAGAAACACTGAAATCGTAGGAAGTGGGAGAATTCAAACAACAATGAAAAAAAAAAATTAGGGCCAGAGTTAGGAGTTCATTTATCCCTGCCCTTCCTAACAAAAATACTTAATGCACTTGGATCAGAACAGCTTTTGGATCTGGATTTAATTAGGTGGAAGGAGGGTTCAGGCCTCTCTCTCCCCAGCTCAGCCACACTCCACGAGGCATTTCCATAATCAGATTTTTATTTCCCTTTCCCCCCCTTCCCAGGATTTTGCAGGGAGAGGAGAAGTGTTGCTGCAGGGCTGGAACTCAGCTCACGGGGCCTGAGCTGCAGCACCTGGTTGGATGATGGGGCTTTTGAAAGGGGGAATATGAGGGGATTACTCTACTGCTGGGAGGCCACAGCTTGGTGATTCCTACTGCAGGCAATCCCTCTGAACTCAATGAGATTGGAAAGCATGGAAATTACTATGGAATTCAGCATTTTCCTGGAAAAGTGTGGGGGGAATATTTGTTTTACTTGCATATAAATTACTTCTAATAAGGCTCCACAGACACAACTGATCCTTCTCATCACTCTTGCTCCTTCCAGTCCCAGAGTGGCTCTTGCTGGCCTCTCATCTTTAAATAATTTTGCCAGAAAAGCCTCCTGCGTGGGAATTCTGAGTGTTGGGAAGCGTTGCTGGGAATGACTCAGGCGGGAGCGAGTCCTCGTGCGCTTGGGACCTGCGGTGTGAGCAGAGAAAGGAGACAGGCTTGTTTTCACACTCTCTCATTTTGTGTCTCTGCCATGCTTCTGTTCCACCATTCAGATGTCATCAGGCTGAGGGATAATTAGAGGGAGCCTGTTTTGCTGCAGAGCCGGATTGGGAATCCACATGGCCGTGAGCAGGCTGGGTGATTTCTTGGGGAATGGAGTGGGTGTCCAGGGAGCACTGCTGCACCACCAGGGAGAAGATGCTCTGCTGCTCCTTCCCTGTGCCTGCAGAATGGATCTCCTTTCTCCAGCTTAAAATAAATCCATAGAAACACAGAATGGTTTGGGTTGGAAGGGATCTTCAAGATTATTTAGTTCCAAGACGAGTTGTAGGGACACCTTCAACTAAACCAGGTTGCTCCAATCCTCATCCAGCCTAGCCTTGGACACTTCCAGGGATGTTGGATGTGAGGATATTGGTTTTTTCAGTGGTGTTCTCTAGCCTGGCAGTCTCCATCACCTTCAGCAGAATGTTTAAGGGACACCTGGAAGCTGCTGTTTGTGACGGTGTTCACAGGGGTCCCAGGATGAGGGAAAAGATGAGGATCTGACTCCATGTTTCAGAAGGCTTGATTTATTATTTTATGATATATATTATATTAAAACTATACTAAAAGAATAGAAGAAAGAATTTCATCAGAAGGCTGGCTAAGAATAGGAAAAGAATGGAATGATAACAAAGGCTTGTGTCTGGGACAGAGAGTCTGAGCCAGCTGACTGTGATTGGCCATTAATTAGAAACAACCATATGAGACCAATCCCAGATGCACCTGTTGCATTCCACAGCAGCAGATAATCAATGTTTACATTTTGTTCCTGAGGCCTCTCAGCTTCTCAGGAGGAAAAATCCTAAGGAAAGGATTTTTCATAAAATGTGTTCTGTGACAGCTGTTGGAGCGTCGGTTCTGCTGCTGCCTTTGCTGTGGGTGGGTGGTTTGGGTGCTCATTCTGTGTGAGGCTTTAATGCCCTAATAAAGCATCAGAACAAAGAGCATCAGCTTTCCTCTTGCTCCATGAGGAGGCCATTGAATTTTGCCAGATGTTCCCACACTCCAGGTGGTTTCAGCTGTTTTAGACTCACCTTCAAAAATGCACCTTGCCTTTTTGTGCTTTGCACAATATGTAGATGTAACCAACTTGAAAATGAGATCTAAAACTGGAGGAGCCCTACAGAAAGTAACTGAGGAGCCAAATATGAATAACTGAGGAGAGAACCAAGCCCCATGAAGTGGTTGCCAAGGGAATAACTCACTTGTCTCTCCCCCAGCCTGGTGGAATATTGTTTTCCTGTCTTGCCAACATACCCACAGCTCCAGAGGAGCCACTCTCACTCCTGTAGATGCTTTAACTGATACATTTCTAATTCCACCTTGGGGCTGTTTTCATGAGCAGAGGAGCCTTTGATGGCACCTTCCCCTGTTCCAGGCCTCCAGAAGGGTTTGTGCTGTCCAGAGGTTTGTCCTCTCTTCCCACTGGTGCTGGCTGGCCTGATGAGTACCTGGCTCCTGCCCACCAACCTTCACTTTCCTCTCCAAAAATAAGGGCATTTTTAAGGCAGCAATCTAGATTTGGATGTAAAGTCTTGCAGAAAATGAGATCATTCCAGCTTCAGGCCAAGTGGTGTGTGTTCTTTGGTGTCCTCTCTGCAAAACAGAACAATTTAAGACTCATTTTTTGTTGTTAATTAACTACTGCTGTATTAGCAGGCTGTGAGTTATTCCCTGAAATGTGAGCTGTGGTCTTCAGTCTTCTCCTTGACCATCTCCCTGTCTTCTGCAAGCTGGTTTTCCTCCATCTGAGCTTGGAATACTTGGATAAACTTATTTTATATGAGGACTACATTAATGGCTGGGACAATCTCAGTTTAATGGGACAATCCCAGTCATCAAGAACAGAACCCAAGCATTTGGGGCAGATAAAGGCTGTTTCACCCCTGGCACAAGCCACTCACTGGGTGTTCCTCTCTTCCAGGGTGCTTTGAGAATAATCATCAGCCTTAACAAGGATTGATTGTGTGCTCCTCATCCTCCTGGTTTGGTTTTAATCAGAGAAAGCTTTGGCTGTCGCGTCGGGGAGGCGAAGAGGTGAATGAACGTCCCTTTCAAGGTACAGTAGGGGCATGGATGAGATGTTTGGGGTGTGGAGCTGGTGCTGCTGCAGCCTTTGGAGGTTCCAGAGGGTACTACAGCTTCCTCATGGATTCACATCCCTCAGTCCTACAAGGAGAAGTCTGCACTCAATTCCCTTGTTCAATCCTAATGAGAGCAGTCTTCTTAGTGTTGGCTTTGTTTTGGGGCAAACTTGGATAAATCCAGTGTTTTCTCTTCATTTACTTTAAAGAATCTTTCATTTTTGAAAGTTCTGGGTTGTTGTGTCATAAGTAGAGTTTGGGCATCAATATTTGCACTAATTTGAAGAGGATTTTTAATAAATTGCTTTTTGTTGTCTAGACAAACCAGTATTAGACTAAAGTATATTGAATTAGTATTAGACTGAAATATATTCTTACTTTGATGCAGATGGTCACGAATTCTTGCATGAATGATTTATAAAGGAGGCAGGAAAGAAAAAGCCCAGACTCTTTTTGAGGAAAGGAAGGCCATGGAGTAAAAAGAAAGGTTCCAGAGTAAGAAGTGTTACTCAGGACATTGGTGAATTAAAACCCAACATCCATCAGGGAGTTTGTGGGAATTTTTTCTGGTCAAAGTTCTTCCCGTGGTCTAACCTGTGGAAAAAAGATTGAAGAATGCTTTTAAAAATTAAAAATAAAAACCCTACTGTAAGATTTCTTGTTGGGTGTTTGGAAGGACTCGTTCCAACCCATGTGGATTCAGTGCTGGGATGGTGCTGCTGGAGCAGCAAAGGGAGATGTGCCTGTGAAACCTGGGGGTTTGTATCAACAAGGTCTTTTCCTCAAGCATTGCTTGTTGCTGTGGCTTTCACAGGTTCACCCTGTCTGGAGAAGTAGTTTGTATTTGTGGTTTGATATTTCCTTAAAGCCTCCACACAGGGTCCAGCTGACACTGCTTGCTTCACAAACTCAACCAATTTATGGTTTCCTATGAAAATTCTTTGAACTCATTGCAAATCTGATTTGATACCTCAGTGCCAAGCTGAAGCCAATCCTAACTTAGAGGGTTGACTAAATCCTTCCCTTGGAATCTGTGTGATATTTAGCAGTGAGTTTCAGATTTCTTTGTGTGTGTTCCTCTCTGTACTTCACTGAATTTCATGTTGTATTTTGGTACCTGTATTTTTAAGTTGGCTTTTAAAATTTTTTTTCTTACTCACTTTTTGATTTGGGGAAAAATCCTCTTGAGGTCAACAGCTGAATGAATCCCAGTAATTTGGGTTGTCCTGTGCAGGGCCAGGAGTTGGACTTGGGTGATTCTTGTGGGTCCCTTCCAACTCAGGGTATTCTATGATTGTAATTTACTGAGTAGTGGCCAGCTGTCCTAGGAGAAAGACTTTGTCTTTGGTGCCTGCTTTCTCTATAGCTGATCCCAGAAAATTATGAAATTCAATGAGACTGAAGTCTCAGAATTAATTAATTAATATATGATGCTCAGCATAAACATTAATAGAATAAACTCCATTTATTTTGAAGTTTTTGCTAGTATAAGAAAAGGATTTTTTTAGAGAAGCAAGAGCTTGGATGTGCCTATCAGGGCTTCTGAGCTCTTTGGGGTTGGAATTCAGTGGCCAGCTGGAATCCTGGAGCTGCTGGGATTGGCAGGATGTGTCTGGAGCCACATGAAGAGCAGTGGCCGTGGGCTGAAATGGCTGCTGTGAGTGGCCAGGTGAAATGGTCCCACCAAAACTGTTTGTGTGTGAGTGTTTGTCTGGCATGATGAAGCTCCATGTGGATGTGACTCTGTTGGCTGAAATGAAATAGTCCTCAGCACCTTCCTTTTAAAATTTGGATTAAACAGCAGCTTCTCCAACAGAGACCTTTTGGAATAAGACAGCAAAGTCCACCCTGAGGTCATGGGACATGTTCACCACCTCACGTGGTGTGGGATACTAGGGGGCATTCAGAGATGGAGTGTCAGAGGTGTCCATCATGCCCAGAGCCTCTTGACTCCTGTGGGCTACTGGAAAGACATTTTGGGCTGAATGTTTTTTCTCTCTCTAAAATGGGGGTTGTGAAGCAGCTGATGGGAGCTGGAAGGGCTTGTGCACCCATTTCTGCTTGTGTTTCATTATCCATCACTTCCTGATTGGTGTCACAGGGCCAGAGCATTCACATTTGGATTATGTGGGGTAAAAGTGATGCATGAAGCCCGTACAAAGCTGCCCACTCAGATTTCTGGGCTTTGTTTGCACTGGTCACATTCACTTGTCACAAGTTACTGTCTTCTTTTTGTCAGCTCTTTCAGCAGTGTCACACATTAATTCCAGCTCAGGCAGAGCAGCAGAGCTTGGGAGCCTGTGTTTGCAGAGCACAGGTGAGAAGACTTCTGAATTTAGATCTGAAATGTTGATTATACCCTAAAAAGGTTCTTCTTGTGCAATTGGAAACCTTGGGATTGTGGACATCTTTGTGCTCCCAGCTCTGGTGGCACCTCTGAGTAGAGATCATGGTGGTCTCAAATCAAAATTGGTTTAAAATGCATTACTGGAGGAGGGGAGGGAGGGAGGGTGGAAGGTAGGAACAGACCCACTGCCAGAGAGTGGGAATGGTTGGAAAGGTTCTTTAAAGGTCATCTCAATCCACCCCTGCCATGGACAGGGACACCTTCCACCATCCCAGGCTGCTCCAAGCCCTGTCCAGCCTGGCCTTGGACACTTCCAGGGATCCAGGGACAGCCACAGCTGCTCTGGGCACCTTGTGCCAGGGCCTCACCACTCTCAGAGTCAAGAAATTCCTTCTAAAATCTGGGTTCACACATTTTCCATCATAATAATTTTCGTGATTCCAGCAGGTTTACAGGAAGGGTAGGGGGGAAGCATTCCTGATGCCATGCAAAACCTGAAATGGGAATGTGGGCAGGATCATCTTCTCCAAATTTTAAGACCACCAGCCCTGAATTAGGCTCACAGAAATAGTTTTGTTTGAGAAAATCAAGAGCCTTGCTCAGAAATGCTGGAATTTCTTTGGAAATTCAGCTTTCAGAATCCACAGAGAAGCCACCTCTGCTCCCGGCAGCGGGTCGGAAGCTGGGTGTTTTGGGATTGCTGCCAAGAAACATTTCTTGGAAACCTTTCTGTGTGCAGTGTGAACAGCAGGACAGGAGGTCTGGGTTTGAACTCAGGATGATAAAACCAGGGAGGTTTTGGCAGGGCTGTGTTCAGATGCTTCATTCTTGGCCTTTCTCCTTGGGGTGTACGGGCAAACTCCTGCCTGGGCTGGCTCAGAAACTTCCCCCTGACTTTGTAGCAGAGCTGAATTTTCCACTGACTAGGGAAGTTTTTCAGACTGAAACAGCTCTCTTAATTTTTTAGATGGATTTCTCCCAACTCATTGACTACACCCAGTCTGTATTTTTGAATTAAACTAGTGCTGAACCTTCCTTACAGGGGCAAGAATTGTCATAAAATCATGAAATGCTTTGGATTGGAAGGGACTTTAGAGACCATCTGCTTCCAACACAAGGACATCCTCCACTAGACCAGGTTGCTCCAAACCCCATCCAGCCTGGGTGTTCCCTGAAACCATCCCCTGATTTTGTGATTCTTTTAAAATGGATGAAGCTGTAGCCTGGAGTATCAATTACCCCTTGACCCAGGTCAAACTTTCCCCTTTTTTTTCTGTATGGGTTCCCCATTGCTCTCTCTGAATCCCTTCTTTCGATTTTTTTTTAGGAAACTATAAAATTTATGTGGAGAAGGAAGGAAAATCTCTTTCTTACTGCAAGGGCCAGGTCAGCATCTTTTTTTTTCAAATCCCTGTGAGAACAATTTGTCAGAAAACCTTGTGGGAAGCACAGAGCTTGAGCCTAGAGGAGCCAGGCTGAGCTTGAACACTCCCTTTATTGGAGCTCATATCACCAGCAGGACCAGAAATCTTTTTATCAGTGACTTTACAGGATAAGAAGGAGAATTTCCCAAAGGATGGGCTTCTTCCCTAAGTTTCATTCTCCAAGGAGGCCCTGAGAAAAGCAGATCCACTGGGAAGTTGTTAGCTCCAGACAAGTAGGTGCATGCTCTGGTGTGCATTCTCACCTGTAGGTACACAGAGAGCTTTCCCAAATTGCCCAGAACCTGAGAAAATGGAGATAAAATCAAAAAGGCAATTGCAGTTAATTACACTTCCAAGGCAACTGGAGATTGGTTGGAATCCTGTGGGATTTCTGAGGCCTCCCAGTGCAATTTCAGGTGCAGTGTGGGCAGGAAGGTTTGGTGTCTGTGGTTGGAGATGTCTCAGTTGTGACTGTCAGCTCTGTGCATGGCACACATGTCACCACCAAAACACAGCTATTGTCCCATGGCAAATTCTTCACAGGAATTTTGAGTTTCAATTGAAAAAAAAAAAGTTAAAAAAGGATTTTGATGTTTTGCATGACTGAACTTTGTTGTTCTTTTTCCTCCATACTTTCCCATTTCTCCCACCCGTACCAAAACCTGGCCTGAATTTTGTGTTTCGGGCAATGGGAAAAAGCCACAAAATAAGACAATTAATGTCTTATTTTCTATTATGTGAGCTTGGAAAATTAAAGGAAGAGGCTAACTTTTAACTCCAGAAGAACCAAAGTCTTGAGGGATTCAGCAATGGGAGTCACAAAATACATAAAGCTGCATGGGACAGTATTTCCCTTCTGTTCCTGAGGGAATTTAGGTCAAAAAATGCTCTGCTAACTTCAGAATTTTGCTTGACCCAACCTTTGGTTCTCCAAACACATTGTAACCAGTCCCATCCAACTCATTATGACCTGAATTTGCAGTTTTTGGGAGGTCCATGTGAGTATTTGTTCAGGCCTAGACTTCACCAGAAGTGATGATGTTTTTTAAAAAGATAACACAGACTTGTTTTTATTCCCTTAAGATGGCAAATCTTTCTTCAAAGAATCATGAATTAAACAAGACAGTGCCTCACAGCGGGTATTAAGGAAAAAATAATAATAATTTTTAAAAAGCCTTTGGAATGGTCTTTCCCTCTGGCATCTTCACTCAGGTTCTGCAATCAGTAATTCAAAGGAGGTTTTGTGGAGAGGAGAGATGCAGGAGTTGATATGACTTCCCCAAGGGTGAGAACTTTGAGAGCAGGGACCTGAGCATTAATCTCTTTAATTCCAGCTCAGCACTTCACTGTGAGATCATTACTTTGTGTGATTAATCCCTGCAATGCCTCCAAAGCCTCTAAAACCATAATGCTGCACATGTATTGAGGAATACTGCTGCCAGTTGGAGTATTTGGGATCTGTTGCCATCCCTGGCACCTTTTTGCTTCAATTTTGAATGCAGAGAAGCATTCCCTGGCCTTGGTTGTTCTTTCTCTGTTCTAATCATCAAGGCTGATGTTGTCTTCTTGGAGGAATTCTGTTTTCAATAGGGACAAGGAGTTCTCAGTGCAAAAATCAGCTGAAATGCATTTGATAAGTACAAGGGCAGCCATGACAGCATCATTCAGAGTTTTCTTGCAGTGATGAGTAACATGTTGTGCTCTGAAAACTCATTTCCTAAAGACAGGAGAGCAGTAACAGGACACAGTCTGTGTTCATAGGCCCCTCCATCCCAAATAACCTTCAGAACCTCCAAGCATTTCCAGCTGCATTTGAGAATCCTCAAAATCCTCAAATCTTGCAAAATCTGTGAAAACTGAGTAGCAGCGGGGGAAGGGGCTGGGTGGAGAGACCTTGAGACTTCCCAGACTCGATGCAAATTCTGCAGTCTAAATTTACTTCTTAGGTAATCCATGTCTGATTTTTAGGATGTGTGGAAACCCAGGGAATATTTCTCTGACCCCCAAGGGAGCACTGACTCTGACCCTCATACCAGAATCTACTAAAGTGTGAAATAGATTATAGAGAGCAGTGTAGGTGCATCACTTGGTGAGAAATTGAGATTTTGGGATTTTAGTATGTTGTGGATGGAAGCAAGATGGAGGGCACAGGGTGTCATCCTGGGTTTCCCCTTCATGCTTCTTTCTTCTTCTCCATGGGTTTGGGTGGCATTTTGTAATTGGGCAGAAAAGTCTGCATTGTGGCTCTTGAGGATCAGTTATTGGGTTAAAAGGGAAAATAATCCAGGTGTCAGTTCTTAATTGGATAATTTAGTCTTAAAAGACCTTGTACCAAGAGATTGTTGGGCGTTTTCTGCTTCTAATGAAAAGCTGCACAACTCACAGTAGTGAGACTGTTTTACTAATAAAAAATAATAAACAATTAAGTCCAAACATGAACTACCCTCTCAAGTACCTTCAATCCAGACCCAAAAAAACCAACAACTAAAACCCCCACAAGGATGTTACCAGCTCCTCAAATGAGGTCATGGTATTACCAAAGCCTCCAGTGTGATCCGGGCAGTCACTTTGCCTTTCCGCTGCCTTAACCCAAATTTTATTCAGGATGACTTCATCCCCCTTCTCTCAGAGGCACGTGCTGCCTCTTTCACATTGGCAGATTTACCAGCAGCACCTCACACATCTCAGGCTCTTTGTGAATCCCCCATTGGCACCCAGAGCCCCGGGAGTATCTGATGCGTCACGTTGCAAAGTGTGAAATTGAAGATTCAGCCCCACTTTGATGCTTTGGCTCTGTCAGCAGCAGAACTAATGTGGCTCAGCATACTAATGAGGGAGATATTTATTGTTCAGGGCCTCCCTGGTGGTGCTGAGCTTCACCCTTGGAAAATTCCTGGGAGGATGGTCTTCCTCTGGGGATGGGCCTCGTGGGGTCCTTGGCAAACAAGTGGCTTGGCAGTGGCAGGGGAAAAGGCCCAACTTTCAAGAAAATAGCTTCCAAATTACTATACTTTATAAAATTATTTAAATTAATTTTTAATTTAAAAATTGTTCTATATTTTTATTAAAATATTTTATGAAAATATCTTATTATAAAATATATTATTAAAATTAATAAAAAATATTTGTTTATAAAAGACCTTAAGGGAGATAGTAGGAGGGATTGACGTGGAAATTGTGGCTTTTCATGGAGAGAAAGTGAGGGTGAAACTAAAGAGAGGTCTAAGCCCACAGGTCACCACAAGGATAAAATTAAGATGCCAACAGCTTTCAGCATCACTGAGGACACAAAAATGTTGTTTTCATTGTGGAGAAGCCCTTTTCCAGCACTGTCTGTTTGGGTCACTGACATCTGTTCATTTTTATTGCAATGGAACCAAAATGAGTGAAAGTGTTGCTTTTAACCTTGTCTGGGCTTGGTGGGAAAGCACTTAGAACTAAAAAAGAACTTAGAACTAAAAGCTGGTGGTGGTGGTACCTGGAAATACTGACTGGAGAAGGCTTCATTGAGGTAAAACCTCTTTATGAAGACAGGACTTGAGAATTCTGTGTGTTTGTCAGGTGCCACATCCTTTGGGCTTTGCTGGGAGAGAAGAATCCTTTACACCCTCAAATTCGTCATCTGGGCAGTTCAAGTTCTCTAGAAAGGGGTGGGGGATTACCTGGGAGAATTTTGCTTGCAAGGATGGCTTCCACCAAGAGGGAGAATGCCATGGACTGAGGGCTTGTGCATGAGGGGATGGAGGTTTCTGGGAATTTTTGAGATTTCCCTGGAAGCTGGCCAGGTTGGAGACCCAAACCTCTGAATGATGTGTAATGTAACAGCTGAGTTAATGAAAAATCACAGAATCACTTGGTTTGGAAAAGATCTCCAAGGTTCTTGAGTCCAGCCTGTGAGCCATTCCCACCTTGTGACCCAGACCTGAGCACCAAGTGCCATGTCCAAGTGTTCACTCCTTGAACACCTCCAGGGATGGATCTCCACCTCCTCGCTGGGCAGCCACCTGCAATGCTTCACAACCATTTCCATGAAGAAATTCCTTAAAATCAGATGCTCTCCTGAATATCTGTCCTCTTGACTCAGCTGGAGAGCCTCCAAAAGCCAAGATGATTTTAGTTTAGGTTCCCTTAGCAATGAAATGTGCATCAAAAATCACAAGCACACAAATTCTGCTTGATTTGCTTGTCTTCTCCACATCCAACTTTTATATCCCTGGGATGATCTTGATTTATTTCCACCAAGAAAAATTAAATTCCTTCTGAACCACACAGAACTCAGAGCAGCATCTTGACACGGCATTTGGGGAACCCAAAGAGTTTCAGGAGCCTGATTGGAATTTCCAACAGCAAACCAGGACAATTGGCAACCAACTTCCAGCTTGAAATCCTCCAGGAGCACAATGCACTACATTTATAGCAGCTTTCCCAGGTCAGGAAACAAGCCCAGCACTGCTGTATTCCTGTGTGTGATATTTCTGACACACAATGTTATCTTGGGGATTGTTACGTCGGCTTTTATGTGGCGTGGGGAGGGTGGGGCAGAGGTTAATTGGTCATGTTAATGGTTTTCATGTTCCCAATTTAGGCTCTCAGTGCTGTCCTTGGGTTTGGGACAGCTCCCTCCTTTCCTGGGAGCTACAGGAATTATTCATTCTATTGTGGTGCTGTCACATCTGTAGTGTGGGGAGATGGCTTCAGTTACAGCCCAGATGACTGAAAACGCTCATTCAGTCAAGTTTTGGGGTTTTCTCCTGTTTATACCATGTTGGAAAGTCCTGAGAATCCTAATGGATGAACTTGGTCTGAAACCAGGCTTGCTCTTTACAGACCTACACCCAGCTGAGGGACAGGAACTACTCACTGTGTATTTATTCAAACCCATCTCTGGCAAAATGTCTTTAATTCTCCCAAAACACGTCTCTTTGGACATGTGTTCTGGAAATGCAGTGGAAACTAGTGCAGAGTTCATGGCTTTGTGGTTACAGGGCTTTATTCCTTCATAGAATTACAGAATTATAGAATTGTTTGGGTTGGAAAATGCCTCTAAGATCATTGAAGCCCTTAGCCCAGCACTGCCAAGGCCACCACTAACCCATGTCCCCAAGTGCCACATCCACTTGGCTTTTAAATCCCTCCAAGAGTGGTGAATCCATCACTGCCCTGGGCAGCTCTACCACGGCTGGAAAACCCTTTCCATGGAGAAATTTTCCCTCATATCCAATTTAAAACCTCCCCTGGTGCAACTTGAGGTCATTTCCTCTTATCCTCAAAATAAAAAAAGCCCCAGAAATTAAAACCCCAAACCACTGCAACACCCAAACCCTCAGCTTGTTTTGTTTAGTGACCATTCCTAAAATAGTTCTGTTCACCAAAGCTATGGAAATAGGCAGCCAATGCATTGCTTGAGGGGTACAGCTCAATGAAAAATGAAAAAAAAAATCTTTTTTTTTTATTATTATTATTCAGTGACTGGTGAAAGCAGAAAAATCAGTGAGGAAGTTAAAATTTTGAGGTCTTCAGCTTGCTAATGGCTCAAAATGCATCTTTTTGCATGAATTTAAAGTTAACAAGTGTTCCAGGGCAGGTTGGACAGGGCTTGGAGCACCCTGGGATAGTGGAAGGTGTTCCTGTCCATGGCAGGGAGTGGGACCAGATGATCTTTAAGGTCCCATCCAACCCAAACCACTCTGTTATTCACAAAAGGTAATAAATACCTGTCTCTTTTTCTAGAAGCTGAAATGTCACAGCCATCATGGGGTGGTTACAGAAGAAACACACACAATCACTGTGCCAGGGATCAAACTTCCTTTTTATTTATGATGTGCTCCTCTCACACATGAAAAGCTTCTTTGCTAAAGACCATTTGCTTTTCTCCTGCCAGACCAACAAGGCTGTGCTCAGGAAGCACCAGAGGGATGGCTTCATTTTATAAAAATAAAAAAGAAAAACACTTCAGAGAGAGCTCTTGGTGTTGTACTTCCTCTATTCAGGACTCCAAGTCTTTCACAAAACTGAGCAGAATCCCAGGAGGCCACAGCTATCCCAGGGTGGTGGATTGAATGACTTAAGTATCTTTTTCTGGTCTGATTTGTGACTGTAGCTTTAATTTATTGCCTCCTCTGTGAACCACAGATATGTTTGTTATTTGCAATTACATGGTAAAAAAAAAAAAAGAAAAAAAAGAGCTTTATTTGGGTTTTTAAGTCATTCTTGTTCTTTGCAGTGGCATCCTTTTTTTGCAGTGAAATCCTTTTATGAGGCTTGTGGGGAGAGCTGGGTTGAAATAGTTTCTCAAAGGGACATGTGACAGGCTCAAGGAAGGGATAGGTTGGATATTGGGAAAATTCCTTCATGGAAAGGGTGGTCCAGCCCTGGGGATCTAAAAGCCCCTGTGAATGTGGCACTGCTGGGGGAACAGAGGACTCAGTGACCTCAGAGGGCTTTTCCTACCTTAATGGTTCTCTGGTTCTAAGCATAAAAATGAAGTTTTTATCCCTTTGTGGGGCCAGAGTAGGGTGGCATTCACCCAAGTCAGTTTTACACGTGGAATATTTGGAATATTCTTTTTTTATTTTAGTGTAGAATCCCACCTACCTGAAATTTAAACACCCACAGGAGATGAACTTCAGTTTCTCTTTCAAAAAATTGTCCCCATGAGAAGCACCTCATGGTCTGATGTTTATGGTCACTGTATTCACATACCTTGAGTCAGCAGCCTCCTCCTTGTCACTTAACACAGCTTTAAAATGTTCATGCTGAGATTTCCCATGTGTGTAATGGTTACTCTGTTTGGCTTGGCTGAATCTGAAAATTTTCCATTTTTAGAGCAGGGAGAAACTTGTGGTCCAGATCCAAGGATTAGTGATAAAATATTTTGGGGGGGAAAAAATCAGTTTTCATATTGGGTTCAAATCCATCAATCCCTTAAAAAAGCAGAAAGAGAAAATGCTCAGAGCAGCTGTGGCTGCTCCTGGATCCCTGGAAGTGTCCAAGGCCAGGTTGGACAGGGCTTGGAGCACCCTGGGATGGTGAGGGGTGTCCCTGCCCATGGCAGGGGTGGGACTGGATGAGCTTTAAGGTCCTTCCCACTCAAAAAGTTCTGGGATTCTTGTAGGATTCTGTTCCAAAGGACCCAGTAACCAACCACACTGTTCAGCTGTGCTGGTTTTGGGAGGCTCTGCTGTCTGGATTCCAGTCTGTTGTGAAAAATCTCATCCACAATGTGGTGGAGTTGTAGACCCAGTGCATGGAGCAAGCAGGCGTGAAAAAAAAATTAGATTGCTCATAAATATTTTACTGTATTTTTAAAAACGTTGCCCAGTAATTGCTTTCCTATCATTACCTTCTGCCTGCATGAAAATAACATATGCCAGCATGAACCCCAGTGGCAATGGGGAAGGATTGAGTGGGAGAAAATGAGGTTATCTCTTGATCAGTATTTTATCAGCTCAATAATAATATTTTCATTAGGAGAAGTAGTGCACTGTCCCTCAAAGAGATACAGGCTTCTTGTGATTTCTGTGGCACCAGAGTTGTTTGAGGAGGGTTGAATCCCACATGGCTTAAAAACACCAAACCACTAAGTCCAAAGGATCACCTTTTACCAACTCTGTCATCTGCTTTAAATCCTTTCCATTTCTCCAGCCTGAGTGCCTGGAAGGAAACTGGAGCTCTTCCCTAAGTGGTGCTGCTGCCTCTGGCCTGCTCTGGACACCTCTCATGTAGGAGAGGAGAATGAATTTGTGAGCAGGAATCCATCAAAGGCCCTGAGTTAAAGGATCATCAGCACCCAGGCTGCTCCTCTTTCCATTTGTCCTGGCCATGGGCATGAGGTGGCTTCAGCTACAGAATCACAGAATGGCTTGGATGGGAAAGAACCTTAAATCCCATCCAGTTCCAGCCCCCTGTCAAGGTCAGGAACACCTTTCACCTACCCAGGTTGCTCCAAGCCCTGTCCAGCCTGGCCTTGGGCACTGCCAGGGATCCAGGGGCAGCCACAGCTGCTCTGTGCCAGGCTCCTCACCCTCCCAGGGAACAATTCCTAATTCCCAATCTCCCATCCATCCCTGCCCTCTGGCAGTGGGAAGCCATTCCCTGTGTCCTGTCCCTCCATCCCTTGTCCCCAGTCTCTCTCCAGCTCTCCTGGAGCTCCTTTAGGCCCTGCAAGGGGCTCTGAGCTCTCCCTGGAGCCTTTTCCAGGTGGGCACCCCCAGCTCTCCCAGCCTGGCTCCAGAGCAGAGGGGCTCCAGCCCTTGGAGCATCCCCATGGCCTCCCCTGGACCTGCTTTTACAGATCTGTGCCTTTCCTGTGCTGGAGAGCCCAGAAAATGCCATTGATCAATGCCTTGGCACAACCCTGCAGTTCCTGGCTTTGGGATCTGGCTGGAATTGCTGAGCTCAGCCCAGGCTCCCTTTCCTCAGGCTGCTGGGAAATGAGGAATAACCCAACTGCATCCCAGGAGCTCTGCAGCTGCAGAAGGTGCTCAGTGAGAGCTGCAGGGTGCTTTGTACCTCCCTGTCCTTCCCTGAGCACACTCCCCACACTCCCTGCCTGCTGTAGATCACTCCCTTCTGGTGCTGAGAGCCTCTCTCTCCATCCCATGGCTCAGGAGCTCCTGATGGATACAGCACAGCAGGTCATGGCACTGTGCCTCATCAGGGACCTCAGCAAAGCCCTCTCCCTGCTCCTGCTGCTTAAAATCCAGGATAAAAGGCAGTACCTCATAAAAAGGAAGGTCTGAAGGTGATGCTTGCACGTAGCTCTCTTTGTTGTTGGTGTCTGTACTCCCAACATCCTTCTCATCCTCAAAAATCTAAAGGCTCTGTGACATTCAGCAAAGGACTGCAGTGCACAGGGCTTGTAGCAGTTAATCACCAGGCTACATCCAAAGAAAAAAGAGAAACCCTTTGCTCATAAAAAGGGCAGAAAAGGGATCAAGTTTTTTGCATAAATCAAGAGATCTTCGCAGCAGCACAATGCCATTGCTGGGAAAATTCATGGGGACCTCAAAGATAAAGGGGAGCAGGAGTGCTGAGCACCACAGGGTTGTATTTTAAAAACCACACAGTTCATCTCTTTTTTTGGATGTTAGAGAAAATTGTGTGGGCAGAAGTAGTGGTAGAGTCTCTGCACTTGTATCAGGGAAGCTGCTGATGGGTTTCACCAAATATTTTCATGGTGAATTGAGATTGTGGAGGAGATAAATCATAATGCCTGGAGGTTTCCTGTGAAGGGTGGCAAACTGGATTTCTGGGCTTTTTGAAGGTGCAGCCATGGGGGAGTTACCAGAAAGACAAAGAAATAAATCCAGGATTACTGCTGGGATGTTTGCTGATAGTAAATATACCCATGAGATGTGCAACAGAAAAACCGTGAATGCCGATGCTGGCTACGGTGCAAATATCCACAAATTGGTTTAAAAAATCCCCAAACCCTCAGATTTTAAAATGAATTTTCTGCAGGGAGAAGAGGTGGAGATGCCAAAACTGGGAGGAGCTTTGATAGGCAGCGCTGAAAAGCCATTTCCTGAGTGGGAGGCTGGAAGGATGGATCCCGTAGGTTGGGAACGCTGCCTTTCCTATTGCCCCCCTCATTCCCTTCTTTGCTGGGCCATATTTATAATTTCACACGGCTTCTAAAGTTCCTCATTGGTGCACGGGGGTGTGGGAGGGGGAAGGAAATGATGCTTTCTTTGCAGGACTTTGGGAAGAGCTGCAGAGGAAAGGTTTGGCTCCAAGAGCTCGGTAGAGCTGCCACGCTTCCGAGTGAATTCCTGCAGGTGAAGTAACCTGAAACCTGGCATTTGGGGTGTGGCAGAGGAAGATTGCAACCTGTCCAGTTTTGCCTTGTAATGTAGCAAACCGTGGAAAGGGCCTGACTGGGTTTTTTTTTTTTTAACACTTTTTTTGTCTTTTAGGCTTGTAACGGCTCGATGGTTTTGGGGCACTCCCCAGCAGAAGGTGGCTGGGCTTTGTTTGCCTCCAGAGCCCTGTTTCCCTTCACACAGTCACAATCAGGCAGGAAATGGGTTTCTTGTCCAGCCAGCCTGGTTTTCTAGACAGCAAAAGCTGCCTGGGTCCTGCTGGGAAGCTCTCCAGCTCTGCTCACCCCTCTGCTTCTCTGTGCAATTCCTCCAGAGCAGCATCCAGCCCAAGCTCAGCCTCACCTGGCTCTGCACAATCTTGCAGATTTTCTACCTTTTACCTCAAAAAAAAAAAAAAAAAAACAAAACACCCAAGCAGCTTTGCCTGTTCCTTTTTATGTCATTGTACAAAATGCAGCTGTCACACCCACTGGCTTCCTTTTAGGTTTTACCCAGCTCTGGGCTCTGGGTGTTTTGAATAAAGGGATTTATGCCTGGACATGGCAGTGGCAGGCTTTTCTCCTGGCATGACCAGACTCTCAATGTGACATTCAGAGCTGTAAAACACTCCCTGACAATAGCTTGTGTTGTTCAAAGAGCAGCATAAATAATCGAGGGGGGGTTTTTTTGGTTTTTTTTTTTTTTTTTTGTGAGGAGAATAACATCTCTCCAGGCTGGCTGGGGAGGTGAAGGGCAGGCACTGTTGGAATGTGGAGGGGAAACTCTGGAAGGGGTGGCATGGAAAAGGGGGACTTGAGGTTGTTTTCTAGAAGGTTTTTAACATCATGGCATTGGGCTATTTCTCAAACAAGGTGCTGAAACACCTCTGTAAAAAGAAACAAACTCTGTTCCTTTTTACACATTTTTATACAGAACAAAATAATCCCATGATCCAAGTTTCTGGGTGTTTGCAGGGACCTTGTGGCTCTGCACAGCTCCTGACAGGAGGGGACAGCCAGGGGGGTCGGGCTCTGCTCCCAGGGAACAGGGACAGGAGCAGAGGGAACGGCCTCAGGCTGGCCCAGGGGAGCTTAAATTGGATATTTTTGCATGGAAAGGGTTGTCCAGACCTGGCACAGCTGGCAGTGGTGGAGTCCCCATCCCTGGAGGGGTTTAGAAGCCATGGGGATGTGGCACTTGGGGACATGGGTCAGTGGTGGCCTTGGCAGTGCTGGGGGAATGGTTGGATTCAGTGGTCTTGGAGGGCTTTCCCAACTTTTTATTCTGTTAATTTGCCCAGGGCTTTTATCCATCTTGAAAACCTCCAGAGATGGAAATTGCCCAAGCTCTGGGCACCCAGCTTGACTGATCTCATGGTGGAAAAGCTTCTCCCTGCACCTTGAACATCCCAATTCATCTTCTGCCCATCACCTCCTGTGAGAGCCGGGCTCTCCCTTCTCCCCAGTGTCCTTGGAGATGCTGAGAAGCTGCTCAAAATCCCCTTCCCCACCTGGTGCTGGCAGCTAAATATGCCCAAAGAGAAAAAGAGACAAATATTTGTGTTTGTGCACCTACCACATACCTCAAATTAAAATTAGAAAAATAAATTTTTTGAAGAATTTACCAAAAATAATTGCTAATTGCATTAGCAATTCAGTGACATTTCTTCCTGGTTCATTAACCCATGTATCTGGTGACTTGCCTCTGCTGAAACTTTCCTAGAAAACGATTTATTTTTTTATTTTGCTTCAGTCTTTACATTCCCTGCTGTCAGTACCTAAGAGGTGACGTGATCCCAGCATTATTTTGTCAATTAGGCATCTTTTTGGTGCTGTGACCTGAATACAGGGCAGAGCAACTGCTGATTTAATCCTCTTCAATACTATTTTTATCTTCTTTCTTATAATTCTTTTTTTTGTTTTTAATCAAGAATTTCACCACCAAACCAGCTTCTTTTTTGTTGATTTCTCCAATCCTGTGAAAATAAAACACTGCATAAATGTATTTTGTGCTATGAATGTGCAGAGGGAAAAGCTTACACAACCTCATCGATTAAAATTTTATATTTATAAAAAAATCTTACTTAAATATGCTTATTTTATTTTTAAAAAAATGTTCTTAAAATGAGCTTAAACTGGGGGAAAAAAATCCCTCATGCAGTAGTTGTGGCCATGCCCAGAGTCTGCCCAGCACGTGCCGTGGGTATGAATGAGCACTGACAGTTTTGTCTCGGGGCTGGATTAGGCACAGTTGCTACTGGAAACTGCACAGCCTGGCTCAGGGAGGCTGTTCCTCTCCAAAACAGAGTCCCTGCCCATGGCAGGGGGTTGGAATTGGAGGATCTTTGAGGTCCCTTCTGACCCAAATTGTTCTGTGATGCTCTGGAAGCAGCGCCGAGGTTGGGAACTCACTGGGGTGTGGGGACGTGCCCCAGCATCACTAAATGTCACTTACTGGGTTTTGACCTCCAGCAGCATCCAGGGGAGGCTTTTCCTTCTGGGATTTGTTTTTCTTACCTTCATTTCTTTAAAAAAAAGAAGAAAAGAATTTTTCAGGACTCAAACCCCACAAAAGCTGGTTTTTTGCACAGTTTGGGTTTGAGCCCTGCTGCTTGCAGGGACAGTTGTCAGTCCCAGAGCAGCACCAGTGGCTTGGTTTAGAGATGTAAAACAAAAGCTTTTGTGCAGCAGGGCTGGTGTGTGCTGCTTTCTGCTGTCAGAAGGGAAGCTGAGCCCTGTGCTCAGCCCTTTCCTCCCCTGGCTTTCCTGTGAGCCCATTGAGCTGCCCCCTGTCAATCAGCAGTGCTTTCAGAATGAGTGTGTGGGACAAAGCTCCAAAAAGTGTCTGTGGCAGCTCAGGGGTGCTGCCTGCTCTGCTGGCTTTGGGGCTGTGCAGAGCTGCCCACCTGCAGTCACTTTTGCACACTCATTTTTGCCTGTTGGAGGAGTTGTGCTCAATAATCCTCCTGGGTCCCTTCCAACTCAGGACATTCTGTGGTTCTAATCTGGGATCTCTGATCTGTAGCAGAGCTCAGTTATTTTTTTTTTTTTTATCCTAGATCCCATTCATTCTTTCTAGACTCAGTCTAATAAAGCCAGCTTTGAACTGCAGAAGGGATAGGGTGGTGTGACATCCCCTCCAGAATCACTGGGAGCTCCATGTATGGTCTGTGCACAGGGGATGGGGCATTTCAGTACTCAAAGGGACTTAAAGAGGGAGAGTGATTTTTTATACAGGACAAAGGGGGGGATGGTTTTAAAATAGAAGAGATTCAGATTCCACTTTAAATAGAAATTTTCTATTGTGAGGCCCTGAGAAGCTGCCCCTGGATCCCTGGGAGTGTCCAAGGCCAGGTTGGATAAAGCTTGGAGCAGCCTGGGATGGTGGAAGGTGTCCCTGCCCATGGCAGGGCATTGCAATGAGATGATCTTTCAGGTGCCTTCCATCCCAAAGCATTCCATGATTCTCTAACACCTTTTGCAGCAGGGAGATCTCCCCTCCCTGTGCTGAGCTGCCCTTTGCAGGCTGAGAAAAGCACAGTCAGGTTTTATTGCACCCTGGCAGCATATTTTAAAACCAGGCTGACAGAGCAGTGGACCTGAGAACAGAAAAGATGCCAAAGCTGTGGTGATTATTGGGAGGGCTAGAGCAGCATGGGGAATGCAAGGATGCAGAAATAATAAGAATTTTACTGGGTTGGGTTGTTTGGATCACAAAAACAAATTTCTTTTAGGGTTTTTTTCAGGTATTTGCTCATATTTTTTGTCACTGGCTGCTGTGCTTGAGTGAAACCCCCCTGCCCTTGCTTTAGGAGGTGCTGCTGCTGTCAGCAGCTCTCAAGGCAGCTTTGCCACCAGGACCAGCCTGTTCTCCCCTCTGTTGCCAGAGAAATCCTCAGCCCTGGCAGAGCAATGACCTCCAGTTTATACTTCTATACCTGGAATTCTCCCTGGAGCTGTGTTGTGCAACAGGGAGCGTGATTCCACATGTGTTTTATGTAAGCCAGAGAGGATTTTGGGTGTTGTGTTGGAGAATCAAAGCCCTGTTTGGGGGAACCTGCAGTCTGACTATCCAGTTGGACAAGCTCAACTTTCCCTGCAATTTAAATAGACTCTGCCAGAATGTTAATGGGGCCAGGCTCCAGAATTACCTTTTAACTCCTTAGCAGCATGTAGGGTTTCCAAGCCACCCTCACTCTCCTGTTTAAATGGAAAACAGCTTTGGATGTGTGTGTCCATCACCCACTTATTCCCCTGGAATGGCTGCATGGTGTCATTTGGGATAATCCAGGGCATTTCTGCACAGCTCAGGAAGGTCCTTTCCTCCCCAGCTGCTTCCCCACTGTGTGGAAGTGGGTATTTCCCTCAGAGCACAGTTTTTCCCTTTATTCATCCCAGAAATTCCTCCTCTTTGAGGCTGACTATTTGATACCCAGAATGTCTTGGCACTTCAATTCTGTTTACTTGTTCTCAGTTTATGGCACTTTTCTAACGAAATTCAACCAGAATAAACAGCATCCAGAGAGAGAAAATCCAGTTTATGCTGAATATCAACAGTACAGGAGAAACAGCTGTTCAGATCAGGGGCAAACTCACTGAAAAAATCATTACCTTGTTTATTAGAAGGCAAAAAAGAGCTTCAGGTGTCAGAGATAGAGAAGGGATCATCTCCAGTTTGGTTTGTTGTGGTATTGTGGGAACCCAGGTGCACTTAGCCCCAGCTGGAGCTGTGGCAAAACCTGTCCCCTGGAAATGCTGGGAGCTTTGCTGTTGATTTACATGGATGCAGAGTGCAACCCTGCCTGCTCACAGATTATTGTTATTATTTCACCACCTGTAAAAGTTTCTGCAGCAAAACCTTCCTTTGAATAGAGAGGGTTTAGGATAGCAAGGAAAACAGGCATAAATTAGGGCAAAACCATTTGGGTTTGTTCTTGCTGCAGGGCAATAGTGGGAAAAAGAAAAAGAAAATTTATCTCCTTTTTCCCAGGATACTGCCTTACCTGGAGCATTTACTTTCCCTAAGAGGTGGCAGATGGATTTCTTTGTTTTTCTTCAGGCTTGTGAAGCATCCAGGATTTTTGGATGAGCAGCTGTGTACCTCAAGAGTTAGATTGAGATGTCTCATTGTAGCCTGGCATGTTCCAGCTGCTGCTCCTGGTAGAGTGGACCTGTCACACACAGGATCTTCTGATGCCATCCTGACTCTGTCTTTAAGGTTCCTGGGATGGTCTTGAAGGTCCCTTCCAACCCAAACCATTCTGTGATTCTGGCTTGTTGGGGGTCTGAGTACTTGGCACCTTCACTGTTAATTATTTTTTAAAGTTTAGGTAATTAATAATCTCAGACAAGTTCTGGTAGCTAAGGTAGGACAGAATATCTGTGTGGGAAGGCAGAGTCCTGGCTGGACATTTGGCTTTCACTTGAGGGAAGGACTTGAGTGAATTTGAACCAAAAATGTGTGGGTTTAAATTTAATTTAAAAAAAAAAACCCAAACTTTTTAAAGCAACATTTTGTATTTTAAACAAAGAATACAGAGCTATGGGCAGACTTCCAGAAAAGCAACAAATTTATTGTTGGAGTAGGGTCTTTAGTGGTGAAACAAAACTGAAACCCCCAAAGGGAACCAAGAGCTGTGGTGGCCTGAAGGCTGCAGGAGATCACCGAGATGGATTAAAGGGAAGCTCCACAGCTGCACACAGCACCTGCCACCACAGCTCTGGCACAGCTTTCCCATCCATGAGGAGGTCTCATCCATGGCTTTTGGCTCCACTTTCCATCTCCAGGATGTCCAAAGGTTACAGAATTCCCATGGTAGGATTCCCAGTGCAGAGTTGGAATGATCCCAGTGCTGGTGTGATGAGTCCTGCAGGTTTAGTGCTGCTGTCCACTGTATCCCCCCCCACAAAAAACATCAAAACCTCTGGCAGGAAAAAAAATCAACTCCTGGATCTTTTGCTGGTTTTGGGAATCTGGGTGGAGTAGACCAGGAGGTGGCTCCTCCAAGGCTGCACCTCCAGAAATTTGCCCTGTGGCCCCTTTGTATTTTAACACCCTTCATGCTTCCAGACCTGATGCACATGAGGGTTTGTGCCACAATTCTCCTGATCCTGATGTCTGCAGAGTCCCCACAGGCTTCAGTGGTGTTTGTGGGGCAGGAGGATTGTCAAAACTCTGAATTTCATCCAGCCTGAAAGCTACAACAGAACCAGCATGATTGTTTGGTGCAAAGAGAAGAGCCTGGTCCTGCAGAGTGTCCATCCCTTCCCTCTTTGGAGTTACCACAGGGACAGCCCTGTCATGTGAGGGGGAGTTGTGTCTGGGTTCAGGTTGGATATTGGGAAAAGTTCTGCATGGAAAGGATTCTCCAACCCTGGCACAGCTGCCAGGGCAGTGCTGGAGTCCCCATCCCATGGGGATGTGGCACCTGGGGACATGGTCAGTGGTGGCCTTGGCAGTGCTGGGGAAATGGTTGAACTTGATATTCTTAGAGGTCTTTTCCAACCTAAATAATTCTATGATTCTATAAAATTGAGTGGATTTATCCACAGACTTTACTTTGACAATGAATGTAGAGCCTGATGGTCGGGTCTGGAGGTGCAGCTCTGTCATGAACACACTGAAGTGGAGCAGTGGCAGTGGCAGAAGTGAAAGCCATTTTCATTTGGTCTCTGCTGCTCTGGTTTGGTGTTTTTGGGGTTTTTTTGCTCATGTTTAGCTTTGGTAAAAGCCTTACTCTGCACTGTCATCATCTGCTGAGGGTTTGTTTGAGGTTCAGCTGGAGCAGGATGAGGCTGAGGTGCACAGGGGTGTGTAGGTGTGTCACAGGGTGTCCTGATCAGCACTGATAGCACATCTGGAGATGCAGACACCTGGCCCTCAGAAAGGGGCCACCAAAAAGGGTTCTGAGGACCCCAGGTGTCAGTGGCAGGCAGAAAGGAGCTGGTGCTTTCTGAGCTGCTCTAACTTTGACCTTGTGTCCCAAAGGAGAGAGGCACAATACCCAGGCTACAACAATGTTGTATTTAAATCCACAGCTCAGAAATCCATCTGTGGGAGGAATGAAGAATATCCTGTTGCTGTCCAGTGCTATAACTTGGTGGAGCTTGATCCTTGGGTTGCTTCCTGAATGGTCACTCCCTGTCCTCATCCCTCTCCCTGTCCCAACTCCTTCACACACAAAAATCCCAGCCAAAACCACCACTTGACTCCTGCATTATGTGGATCTGTCTTAAAACCAGATCCTGCTTGCTTTCAAGTGGATAAATCTCTGCCTGGGGCTTGGCAGGTGTGGGCTGGGATCTGGTGGAATGATGGGCAGGAAAACCCAAGTGGAACCTCTCCCAGCAGGAAGAAGGATGTTTCCATCACTGTGATTGCACTGGTGAGCAGAGCAGGGATACAGGTGGGATGTGGGTTAGGGGCAACCCATGTGTCCCTTGGTCAGACAGGGAAATTCTTCAATTTGACATTTGGCAAGCAAAAAGCACGATGGGATATGGGATTTATTTCCCTAAACTTTTAGGGAAGCACAAATCATAAAAACCTGGAATGGTTTGGGTTGGAAGGACCTTGAAGACACCTCCCACTTTCCCAGGTTGCTCCAAGCCCTGTCCAGCCTGGCCTTGGACACTTCCAGGGATGCAGGGACAGCCACAGCTTTTCTGAGCACCCTGTTCCACTCCATTTATTCACTCCCAAAATGCACAGGACACAGCACAGCCTCTTGCAAACTCTTGCTGTGTGTCCCACCTGCTCTGTTCATGAAGTGGGTCAGATTGAGGCACCTTCCCAAAAATGAAACCAGCCCTGAGCCATCAGCAGGAGCTGCCCCTGAAGCATTTTGTGAGGTTCTGCCCTCAGTGCATTGCTCAAAACCTCGTGTCCATTCCCCCTTCCCAGCTGGTCCCAGCAAACCCAGGCTGTGCAGAGGACAACTGGTCGTGCTAGTGGGTTTTCTCCCCCCTTCATACTTTTGTTTATTCATTAAGGAAGTCAAAAGAGGAAGAGGAATAGAAAGGTTGCAAATGTTTTGCTTAGAAATGAGACCTCAGTGACTGGGCTGCACGTTGCCCTGTGTGGGATACGTTGGGCAGCTCTGGTGACCCCGGTGAGAGCTCAGGAAGACCCAAGGTGCCCTCCCAAGGTGTGCTCAGGTAGGGTCACAGCTTCTTTGTGTGTCTGCTTACATCCATCTGGCCCAGGGTTCCTATGGAAACAGGCTGGGAGAGCTGGGGTTGGTCAGCTCATTGAAGTGAAGGCTCAGGGGAGAACTTCCAGCACCTTCCAGTGCCTAAAGAGGCTCCAGGAGAGCTGGAGAGGGACTTTGGGCAAGGGCCTGGAGTGACAGCACAGGGGGAATGATCCTTGCACTGACAGAGAGTAGATTTAGACTGGATATTGGGGAAAAGTACTGTACTCTGAGGGTGCTGAGGCCCTGGCACAGGGTGCCCAGAGAAGCTGTGGCTGCCCCTGGATCCCTGGAAGTGTTCAAGGCCAGGTTGGACAGAGCTTGGATCAAACTGGGATAATGAAAGGTGTCCCTGCCCATGGCAAGGGGTGAACTGGATGATCTTTAAGGTCTCTTCCAACCAAAACCATTCCATAATTCTGTATGCCAGTGTTTGACTGTCAGATTTTCACTCATCAAAGCCTCTCACTTGGAGTTGTGCATCCACTGGGTTCCCAGGGTCTGGCTCTTAAAGCCAGTGTCCACCTCTGCATCCCAGGATTTCTTCTCCCAGCTGTATCACTTTCATTTGTAAAGGATGCCTCTTTTCCAACAGCTTTGCCCTGTCTCTTTGCACATTCCAATCTAAAAACCAGCAAGGTGTAAATTTTACAGGAGATCTTGGGGTGCTCCTGCTCTGGGATCAGGCATCAGCCCTGCATCCCATCCATGGGAGCAGAAAATGCCAGGGAATGGCTGCTCTGTGCACACAGAGAGGGCAGGGAGAGGAAAGCAGAGAGCTTTGCCAAGGGAAATGGTCCTGTTCCACACACTGAGTGTTTTCTTTGGTGTTTGTTTCCCAGCCCTTGCCGGGATGCAGAGCTGCCTTTGGGAGACCCAGCCCGCCGGGTTTATCTCGGGGTGTGGCTTTGCTGCAGGCTCTTATCAGGTGTGTCCTGGTGAGCAAAGCCATTCAAACAAAAGCCTTTCACCTCCATTTGTGCACAGTTCCTGAGCCTGGCCAGGGCCTGGTGTCTGCACCAGGGTGGGATTGGTCCACAGTTAATGTGTCTGCAAGAAAACTGATGGGGTTTTGGTTGTTAATACTTTTTTTCTGGAGATGGAGTGGTACAGGTGAATGAGGTTAGAAACACCAGTGAGGCTACATGGAAGGACCAGGACCAAAATTAATTAGATTAGAATTAGAGAATATTAGAATTACAGAACCATTGAGGTTGGAAAAGACTTTTAAGATCACCTCTGGAAGGAATTGCCATGGTTTAGGAGCACAGCAAAGCTTTTCCTCCTGCAAACTGCTGGCTTGTTCAGCTGTCAGGAGAGAGCTGGATGCTTTCCTTGCTCTCAGCTGCTCCTTTAGCTCTGACAGGCTGTTTGCTGGGATGAAAGGAGAGACATCAACAGGCAAAACTGTGAGAGCTGCAGCGTTTGTTGCTGTCACACCTGCGTGGTGGCACTGCCAGCACGGCAAACAGGCAGGTAGAGTAAATAATGCTGGATTTATTTTTTATTTTTTTTTAAGTTCTTTTTCTACAAGAAAGGAGATAACAACTGGATGCTGTCCCATTTTCAGCCTAGGAATTGTTTGCCAGACTTGAATTACAGGAATTGCTGTGGTGAGGCAGAGCAGCTCCATGAGCTGGGAGCTGGCAGGGGCTGGGGGAGCCCTGGGCCCCGCGTTGTGCTCCTGTCAGGAACGATTACAGGAGCTGTTTGTGATGGAAACAAAACCAAATTGGGCTGATGCTTTAAGGGGAAATAAAACAGAGAAGAATAACTTTATTGAGCTTGTTTATTAAATCTTGCTGTGTTCCCTTCTGAGCAGCAGAAGCTGTTGGAGCTGCTGGTGCAGCCAGCTCGTGTTTTGTCTTTCCCTTTTTTGAACTTGATTTGGTGTGGAGAGGCTTTGCACAAATCCTTTTCATATCCCTTTGGCTTGGTTGCAATCCTAAACTGATCTGCTGGTGACAAACTAAAACTAATTATCACCAAAGAGTGCAGAGAAGAGGTTTTTAAGCTGTTGTTTTGATAAGATGATGGGTGTTCAGAGAGGCTTGGGAATTACTGGGTGTTAGGATGCTGATGTTGGCCCATGCCAGGATCCATATTCCATCACAGGGAGGGAGAGATGAGTTTGCTTTCACTGCTAAACTACTTAGAGAAGGTTCTGCTTAAGGATGGGGGGAAAAGCCACCATCCAGCTGCTCATCCTCGAGGGGAGCAGCAGAAGAGCAGAAAGACACTGGCTGCAGATTTTTTCCCTTTGTATCTCACTAATTCCTTGGTCCCTGCAGCTGAAACAACTCAGTTCTGCTCCCTGCTCCAGCTGGTTATGGAGCATCTCCCAGTTCCCATGTGCCTCTGTCCTTTTAGTGTTTCATCCTTCTACCTTTATTGAAAACCATTCAGTTCCACCCCTGTCATGGGCAGGGACACCTCCCACTGTCCCAGGCTGCTCCAAGCCCTGTCCAGCCTGGCCTTGGACACTTCCAAGGATGGGACAGCCTCATCTTCTCTGGGCAACTTGTTCCAGGTTTCCCCTGGTGTGGTTTGGTGTTTCACACCCTTATTCTCTGAGCAGTGATGGATTTTTGGTGCTGCACAGAGCGTATTGTGTTTGCTCTCACCTGTGGCACAGTGAGAGTTACCAGATGGTTTGCTCAAAGTTGATTTTTAACACTTCTAGTAGTAGTAGCTTAGTGCTTGCTGCTCTTCTGCTGTATGTTTTTTAGCCAGGCAAAGTGCCAACACGTCTGTCAGAGGAAAAACTCCTGGCTGGATCCTGGAGAATAAACCAACCTTGAATGCCCTCTGAAGGGAGGGAACCCAGTTCCCACAGGGAGGATTTTTCTGCATAATGGTCCCATTTGGTAAATTAGTGACCAGTTTTAGAAGGAAAACTGGATGACTTGGGGAGCATCCCCTGGTATCCATAAGGAGGAGGGAGATGTGGTGCAGCACCAGCCCTGGAGCTGGAGCTGAGCATCACCAGCAGCAGCAGAGCCATTCTCTGGACAGGGACACCAACCACAGCCCTGCAGGATACCTGTGGGATAGCTAAAGAAATCCAGGTTTTGGTAAAAGCCCCTGAAGGTCTTAATAAAAATCCCTTCACAGTTACCTACTCCAGGTAGACCTACCTGTGTATGGCAATTCAATGATTTAACCAAGTCTCTGCTCTGATTTTTGGGGTGTCCTGTGCAGGGCCAGGAGTTGGACTCAATGATAATTTTGGTTCCTCCCCAGCTCTGGATATTCTACAATTCCAGAAGGAAAAGCAGTCACTTTGCAGTTTATTTGTTCCCCCCTTATCCTTGCTCATTCAATTGGAAAGATTTAGGGCTTTGGGTTTTTTTTCTTTTAAGACAGGGATCATTAGGTTACTTTTATGATACCTCCCTGATCCCAGCAACCATTCCTACCTCTGTTGCAATTCAGGTGGAATTGGAAGAGGCACAGTGGAGTGGCTCTGTTTTTATGTTTTTCTTCACATAAATTTGATACAAAGTGCAAGGGATTTGGGTCTCCTGCTCTTTATTTGCTTTACACACACCTCAGGGGGTTGTTTTTCCAGCAGCCTCTTTCTGCAGCCACCTATAACCCCACCTGTTTCATGCATCAGTTTAGGGGGGAGTTTAGGATGTGATATTCAGGAACCAGAGAACAGAAACCAGCATTCCAGAGGAAGCAGATCCCACCAGCTCCCCTCACCCCTCTTCTCCTCTTGTTCTGGGCTGCTGTGGGGCTGTGCCTGCCCCAGCAGGATCCCAGAGGAGCTCCAGCCTTTTCAGAGGCAGCAGCTCCCTCACAGCGCTGTCCCAGAGGGCTGTGGCAGATTGCAAACACTCTCAGCACAATCACAGCAGCCCAATTAGCATAATGATGCTGCCTAATTTATGCACAAATTGCCCTAATTTATGTGTGTCGATACATTTGATTAAACCAAGCACAGGTGGAACAGGGTTTGGTCTCACCCAGCCAATGAAGCACAAAGCTTCCCAGTCCCAAAATGTGGGAAAGGTCCAAATATTCCTTCTTTCTATTACTAAAATGTGGAGCTTTGTGTTGTTTTGCTCTGGCAGCATGAATGGGGTGCAGGGCAGGGCTAAACTCATGGCAGGAGGTAAGAGAATAAAGGATTCCTGGGCTGAGATTTGCATGGATTAAAGGCAGCTTTAATTTGCCTTGATACACTTGGGTTTCAGGTGGATTAACGGGCAGTGGGATTTGGGGCTGTCTAGCCAACAAATAATACCTGCTTTCCTGTTATTTTAATTATTTTAATAGGGGATGGAGGACTCTGGAACTGTGGGCCCCCTTTGCCAAGCCCTGATCTTGAGCATTTTTTGTGTGTTGTAACCATTTTTGTATTTTATACCATTAATATTCCCAAATAACAAAACTGCTGTCATCATCTGAATTCCCAGAGCATTTTCTCAGCAGGGTTCTTCCAAAAAACCCCTCTCAGACTGTTACCTTGTATTCCTCATTTTAATAAAAGAAATAGGTGATTTTTTTTCCATAGAATCACAAACTGGTTTGGGTTGGAAGGGATCTTAAAGATCCTCTTGTTCCTATTAATCTGTCATGGTCTCCATCACCTGTGAAATTCTAGGATTTTCCTGCACTTAGCACCATCCAAAGCTGTGCTTGGAATCTGTCAGCCTTATGAATGAAGGAATAAATTGACCATGAAAATATTGACAGCACATTTGCTTATGCCAACTTCCTGACTGGGTCCCATAAAATTTTTAAATGCACAGAGCTAAGCAATACTCCCATCCTAAATCTGAAACACTCTACCAGCTACTGGGAAGAAAATTAACTCTATGCCAAAAATTAACTCTCTCTCAGCCAAAACCAAGACAAGCTGGTCACAGCACCAAGCCTGTCTGAGTTGGAGAAGTTTTTGGACAGCTCTCTCAGGCACAGGGTGGGATCCTTGGGGTGTTCTGCACAGGGCTAGGAGTTGGACTCAGTGATTCTGATGGGTCCTTTCCAGCTCAGGATATTCCATGTTTCAAACCATCCTGGAAGACACTTCACCCTGAGCCCAATGGTCTTTTTCATAACTGGAATTTCTTTCTGAATCAACTTGGTGTAGCAGCATTGTCAGAAATACCTGGATCAGGCCAGTCTTAGATTTCCCAGTGCTGCCAGGATTAGAAAACTGAATTTTTGTGGTAGAGAATCAAAGTTCCTTCCTATATCTGGCATGTCTTCCTTGCCATTGGCGTGGTGTAACAGCAGGTTAAATTGCTTTCATCCAAATACATCCAAATAGTATACAAATAATAATTATGAATTATTATGGTGTTCCCAAGGTCAGTGGGCTGCAGGGATGGCTTTCCACACTCTGATGGCAGCAGATCCTCCTGATGCTGATTTTGGGAGGATTACCTGGCAAGAGGATTACACTGCTGGCACATCAGGGCCCAGTGGGGTCGGGAAAAGGCAGAGCAGTGCAAAGGATGTGTGGGGCTGCAGGAGCCAAATGTGGGACACTCAGCTCTGTGCCACTCTGGCTCCTTGGCAGCCACACTTCCTCTCTGCACAGAAACTGCTTTCTGAGGCCAGTGAGTAATTTCTAAGAAGAGATGTGGATGTAAGACACTCCTGGGGTGTGTACAACAGGAGATGTTTGTGCTCTCATACTCGAGTGCCTCGCTGTGCTCTGTACCTGTCACCAGGAGTGAGGGCTGTGACTCACTGCAAGTCACACATCCCAAATTCCCCTCTGCTCCTGCCTCTCATCCCTTTTTGCAGCCTTCTGAAGGCACAGCCAGCTCACACACGTGCCATTGGCATTTATGAGCTCTCTTGTGTTCCTTGTGCCTTTGCATTTTTTGCTGGTTTTTTGTGTACACTCCTCTTGCAGGAGGTGCTGTCCTTGCCTTCCAGGGAGCTTTGGGAAAACTCAGCTTCATTGCTGATTCCTTTTGAACTCTCAGATGGTGGGAGTAGCAGCAGGGGAGCTGGAGAAGAGGAGGCTTTGGGGAGACCTCCCAGCACCTAGAGAGGCTAAAACAGAGCTGGAGAGGGACTTTGGACAAGAGCATGGAGGGATGGCATGAGGGGGAATGAGCTTAAGTTGTAGGAGAGTAGATTGAGATGGGATATTAGGAAGAAATCCTTGGTTTGAGGGTGATGAGACCCTGGCACAGGTTACCCAGAGAGATTGTGGACTTTCCATCCCTGGAAATGTCCAAAGCCAGGTTGGACAGGTTTGGAGCAACCTGGGGTAGTGGAAGGTGTCACTGCCCATGGCAGTGACACTGGACTTGATCATCTCCACAGGTCAATTCCAACCCAAACCATCCCATAATTCTGTGATTTTCCTGCACTTAGCACCATCCAAAGCTGTGTTTGGAATCTGTCAGCCTTGTGAATGAAGGAATTAAATTGGCCATGAAATTATTGACAGCACATTTGCTTATGCCAACTTCCTGACTGGGTCCCATAAAATTCACCTCTTTGTTTAAATGCATGGAGCTAACCAAAGGATGGCAGGGCTTCACCCCTTCTGCACAGGGAGGAGAGGACAGCCTGAATGCTGCACTGAATTCTTGTAGCTCTCAGACCCCTCTGCCCCAGGACAGCAGCTCTGGGAGGTGTTGGGAAATGCTGGGTCACAAGGAAGAAAATGCAAGTGGGGTGCAGGAATACCAAGAGTCTGGCACATCTGGGGTCACTCATTTAGAGCCAGAGCCAAGAGAAAGCAAATGCCTCAGCTGTTCTCCAGCTCCCTTAAAAAAGAAGTATCAGGAAAATAACCCAGCTCTTCCTCCTCCCTGGCAGATCCAATGGCTTTTAATCTGCTCTGTCTCACAGCTTCTCTTGCAATGGAAGTTGCTGGTGGTCTGCTCAGGTTAAGCAGCAATTCTGGCAGACTTCAGAGCAGACATGATCTCCAGGTCTCGTTGCTTTGAAGCTCCCAATTCTATCACACTCACATAGAACTAAATCAGATTTTTTTTTCTCCTTAGTGGAGGCAGAAAATCAGCCCTGTGAGCCCATCTGATTGCAGTGCTGAGGCTTGTCTAATTGAACAAGTGCTCAAGTCAACACTTGAGCAGGATGGAAAACAACGAGGAGATCACCCAGGGATTATGTCTGAGCTCCACAGCTCCTGGCACTGACAGAGCAGATGGCTGGGTCACATCCTGCCCAAGGCTGGCCAGGAAAGATGTCGATAGGGAAAAAAAAATAAATTAATTTATGGTTTAAATGTATTCAACTCGAAATCTACAAGTGCCTCAGGTCTCTTAATTCTGTGCTTTAGAGCAGCAGCCCAGAAGATGGGATTAGTTGGGGGTTGGCTCTGCAGAATCCTGCAAGGAGCCCTGCTGCTGCTGCTGCCTCAAAGCTGATGTGGGTAAAGAATATTTTGGGAGGGGGAGCTGAGATGCAGGGAGTGGAGATAACTTGGCTGGTCCTGTTAAAGTGGGGAACAGCCAGGAGCAGTGTGGACATGGCAGGTGAGCTGTGAGCCCCTGTGGTGTGGCCGTGCCGATGGAGCCAGGAACCCAAACCCAAGAGCCGGTGGGGAGGGAGGTGATTTGTGCAAGAGTGGGAGCATCACAACCATCCTTGCAGGTCTCCAGCCTGTTCCTTATAGGATCACACTTGGTCCTACAGCCAGAGTCTGTATCCAGAGAGCTTTGGGCTTGGGGAAGTTGCTGGTGGCTGTCCCATGGGTATGTGGCCACCAGAAATCCCGGTGACCTCCATGTGGCTTTCTGTCCCCTTCCCTTGGGGTGGGAGGAGATGAACACACAGAACTGATTTTCCCAATGCCCAAACTACTTCTGTCTGGGGAAATACACCCTCAGAAGAGCCCTCACTACAACAGCAATTACCTATTTCCTCTAGCTCTGGACCCTGCTACACTTTATTTGCTTTTACCCAAACAGCAGTGCATCTGTCAGGCCAAGCTGGGAGTATCAGAGTCCCTTCATCTGTAACTGCTGCTGCCCTGCAATTCCCTCCTGCCACCTCTTCCCAAAAGCACTTTTAACCCTGGAAACCCAATTTTGCTCTCTGTACTTAGAAGTTATTTTCATTTTTTCTAGTGTGTCTGTAGCTTGAGCAATAATAAAAAACTGCATTTTGCATCTGGTAAAATGGAGTGGAATTGCCTTGCTGGCAGCATTAAAAATGCTGTTTTCCTAAGATATTGCTGTATTTGTCTTCTTTGGTTCTAAAAGCTTTTTTTTTGTTTGTTTCCAGGGGGCAGCACTGGAAGAACCTTTATGGGCTCCTAATGAAGTGCAGGTGGACAATTGACTGATGATAATTAAGGTAGGAAGAGGTGCTGTTAATTTTGGCATCTTTTCATTTGTCCTGTCCTTGCAATAAAACGGTGCTGGCCAGTGGCCATTGGTCTATTTTGGGGTTCAGTACACAACCATGGCTCTATGGCCAAGCAATAACTTCTGCTAAAGTGTCCCTTTAAACACAGATGGAAGGGAAATCTTATTTAAGAACTACCTGGGAACGTAACTAAGTGGAAAAAATCTGACTTCCTCCCCCAAAGGATAATAAGGTCTCTGTTGGTGCAGAGTTGGAAGGGACATGACTCTTATTTGAGAGCACTCAGCACAGGGATTTTTTTGTTCTGCTGAAACCCAGTGGTTGGGTTGGAATTCAGGTTCTAACTTGCAATCTCAGAAAAAAAAGAAGAAAACTTGAACTAAAGATATATTTTATTCGTTTATTTTCATCATCTTGAGCGTCTGTGGAAAGCTGATCTATCTCCAAATGTGGCAAGGGAATGCTCAGTTCTTGATGGATGAAACAGAGGAAAATCCCTGATTTAAAAGCAGCAAATTGTTTTGCAAACTGGGAGAAGAAAACACAAATGTGAGCAGAGTTAAATGGATTTATAAGTAGTTTTTGTGCTGCTTTTACACCTGAATTCTTGCCTTGCTGGATTGTTTCTGCCACGGTGGTTGTGCTTGGAGGCATCATCAGAAGGGTGAGATGGTCACTGCTGGTCTCTGCCTCCTCTTCCTGAAGCAAAGAGGGTCACCACAGAGACTCCCAAATATCTACTGGAACAGAGGCTTTGCTCCCTCTCACAGTTTGGGTTTTCACTTCTGATTAGTGGGTTCAGTTCATGGCTGCTTGGTTTTTGGTGTCAGCAGAGAGCTGTTGGAAGGAGAGGGGGAAATTCAAGCTGCAACAAGAACAGATTCTTTGAACGTGGGTTTACCATTCTCCAGCCTATTCCTGCTTTTTGTTTGGCTTGTGATAAGATGCACTGCTGTGGAATTTGCTTGGAGCAGGGATTTGCATGAATTATTGTTCCTTGCAACGTGCACATGTGTGCAGGCCCTCTCCCCATGCTCCACAGGACCCCAGCACCCCTTTGGAGGAGGATTTGTGTGCTGGGGTGCAGAGATCAGCAAAAGCCAAGTGCTTGAGGGAAGGAAGGCTGCAGTGATAAAAACAAAATGCTGAAATAAGGGGAAAACTCCTCTAGGGCTGTGCAGCAGCGCTGGGATTTGTGTGTTTATTCTGTGTGCTGACTTATCCCAGCATGATTTTGTAAAAGCAACATCCTCCTGGTAGGGAAAAACTCAGTGGTGCTTGGCCTCTTGCAGAGTTCACTTTTTATTTAGGAGGTGTAATGGCATCAGTCACAGCTGCTGATTGATGTAGTGTGGCCCAAAATTATGTACAAGATGGGAGTAAACAGTCATTGGGGATGGTGTCTTGATTCTGCACTTGGAGCTTTTCATTTGAAAGGTTTCCCCCTTCTCCTAAAGAGATCTTTCTGTAAATCACTAATTAAGCAAATGAGCTACAGTGACATCAGTCTAATTCCAAAAAGAGCTGGTGTTTTGGAGAAACCTTCAAGCTGCAGACTCCAATTATCCAATATTTAAAATTATGGTGTCTTACAGGAATAGAAAGAGCAAGGAAAGAATTACTGGAATTTTGGGTGACTTCAGGTTTCACATACAAAATCGAGTTTTTTTGTAATTCTGAATTCTACATTGATGCTAAATCTGGTGTCCTCACTAAATTTGACTAAATCCGATAGCACTAAAAAATTTGCTTGCAATTCTCTTACTTCCTTTTTGTAGAGAGTAGAAAAGGTTAAGACAAATACCTTATTGGGATGTTCATCTACAATACTTTGTGCAATGTATTTCTCTTCTGAAAAACTGACTTTGATGGGGAAACTGGGGGAACTTCTGCCCCCAGAGCATCAGGGGCAGCTGTGAGTGGATGTTCATCTACAATACTTTGTGCAATGTATTTATTTTCTGAAAAATTGACTTTAATGGGGAAAACCAGGGGAACTTCTGCCCCCAGAGCATCAGGGGCAAGTGTGAGCAATGGTGGAGGATCAGTGGTGGTCCCACCGTTTGTGAGCTCCTGGTTTAGGAAGAGCACTGGTGTATATTGAAAGCAATCAGAGCAAGGTGCTCAGTGTGATGGAGCTGTGGCATTGTGTGGAGCTGTATTTGAGTGTGCAGAACACTGCCAGAGCTGCTGAAAGGGGCAGAAACCATCAAGGTGTGAAGGAGACCCTCCCTTGACACAAGTGCCGTGTTTTTGAGAGGGGGAGCGCTAAAACCACAGATCCTATTTCAACAAAGCCCATCCAAAGCCATCCACAACCTCTGCACCATCCATATCCTCCTCCAGCTGTGTTGCCAGCAGTTTTTGGGGAGGTGGGAGCCACGCTGGGGTGCCCTGGATTTGCAGAAGAGCTCGACGCGTGCGGTTTCCTCCACCGGTTCCCCCAGCGCCCGTCCCCGAGCTGTTGTTTTCGGTGCTACCCACAATAACTGAAATGTCTTTCCTGAGAGATAAGTCAGTAAATTGTGGTTGGCTCCTTCCCCTGGTGTTTGTTCTCTCAGTAACTTGAAAGTTTATCTATCACCAGGGTGCTGCTGGTGCTCCCCTCAGGGGTACCCTCCAGCACCTTCCACCACAGTCCCACAGCCTCTCCCTCAAGGATTGCTCCTCAAAAAAGTGCCACAGCTTCATCTTCTCCTCAGGCACGTGCAGTTGTGACCAAACTTCAGGAGATGATAGGAGGTGGTGGAGCAGAACTCATTCCAGCCCTGCACTGCTTCATCCTGGTGGATTCTGCTTGGATTGGCCAAAGTGGTTTTTCCCCCACTTGGATTTGCATTTTTGGTCAAAGCCACCACCAGCTGCAGTGCTTCTGAACCCTTTAAAGATTGCTGTCACATTTTGGGACTTGCTGATGTGCAGGCTGATCCTTGGAGCATGTTTTGGAAACACAGAGTTTGCCCAGAGACCAGAAATCACAAGTGATTGGTGCTCCTAAATCCCACTGGCACTTCTCCCCACCTCTTTCCTGTGAGGCTTCAAACTTCTTCCTGAAATTTGATCCTGCTGAGATGAGCTGACTTGGCCTAAAAAACACCCTGGGATTTGCACAGAGTGCAAACCCTCATTCCCAGCACACACCTCCAGCACTGGGTGGTTGGAGCTGAGCACGGAATGGGGACAGGAAGGAGAAAACTCCTTGCAGAAACCACTCCAGGCAGCGTGTCAGGACCTGCAGCCCCTACCTGGAGCTGCTGGGTATAAATAAACACATCCACCCTCCTTATTTCTGACAACTGCCTCCCTGAGGAGTAATTTATTTTTTTTTTTCCCCAGTAGCTTGTTCTGCAAGCAGGTTTCCTCTTGCAGGTGATTAGGAAAACCTCATTTTTATGTTAATTAGGCATAACTATCAGTGCACAGACATCAACTGCTCTCACAGCCTTCTGAGACTGCGATTTTTATTGAAATTCAGTCCTGAAAAACCGAAACCAGCAACTGATGTACCTGTTGCCTGAACAGATGGGAAACTGCACCAAGGGGTGGTTGCCTCATAAAAAACGTTGCCAGGGTGTAGCAACCACAGGTTCAGCTTTCAGGAGGGTTGCAGCTGCAGTCAGTTTAGGTTTTTAGTTGTGTTTGCTTGCTAAGTTTGAGGGCTTCCTCAACAACTTGTCTCCACTGAGATCAAGCCATGCTAATTTAGTTCATTGCAGCTAAGCACAGCTGCTGCTGACACTGGTGGGCCTGCACCTATAGGAGCAAATCTTTCTCATGTTGGTGTCTCCAGACACATCTCTGCTTTGATTGTATTTGGTCCAGTGGGAGGGTTGAGCTGATTCACATTTTCAATAAAACAGATCCTTCCCTTTGGGCAGATTGGCTGCACCATCCATCCAAGTGCTGAAGGTTGGATGGGGTTTGGAGCAACCTGGTTTAGTGGAAAATTACTCTGCCCATGGCAGCAGCATGGAATTAAATTGTCTTTAAGATCCCTTTCAACAGAAAAGAAGAGGGAATTCAATCAGATGTGCTTTGGGTTTGTTGGTAAAACACAAGTGCAGCTGCTTTGGTGACATTTTCACCACAGTGCCAAGCACTGGAGGTGGAGGGGCCAGAGGAGAACATCTGGTCCCAGCTGATAGAAACCAAAACCTATGAAATTCTGGAGTTGCACCCAACTGGAATTGCACTTTCCCCAACACCACAGGGAGGTTTCAGGAATACATTTGCCCAGGCAGACACAGGTCAGCAGTGGGATCAGCCAGGTCAGTGCTAACACCATTAACTTCTCCTGCCTCCTCCTCCAGAACTCAGTTCTCTGATATTATTTAAGGATTTTTCTAATCCAAATCCTTGAGGTTCCTTGCTGAAATCTAAAACAAATATATCCATCTTATCAGGCCTTTCCAAGAGCAAAGCATGGAAATCCCCTGGCAGGCTGGCACCGTCACCGGTGCTTTCCTCTCTCTGCACCAGCAAATTTCCTTTAATATTGCTGTACAAATCCGCCCTGGATTATGCAATGATGAAGAAGAAAGAATGAAAAATTACACAGGAATTTGGCAAGGGACATGTGGACCCCTCAGAGCTCCAGTTGGATGGGTTGTGATGCATTAAACACAGGGATGTGGTGCAGAACTGCCTGTGCTTGGTCAGGAGCCTGTTCCCTTTTCACACAGAGTCATTCTGAGGGCAGGCAGGTACCTGGGCTGGGGATTTTTGTATGTGGATGTCCACAGGGAGATAAGGCAGGCTGGAAAAATTAATTATTTTGTGTATTTCCCATGGCTGTGATCTGTTGGTATTTTTAAATTTTTTTTCTAATTTTTTTTTTTTCTTTTTTGAAGTTAGGGCTGGGATTAAATGTATTGATGGGATTTTGTGTTTGGATTCAGATTTTTATTAATTTTTATTTACATTACAGTCTTACAACCTTTGAGTTCTATAATATTTTACTAACAGGTTATAAAATGGTTTCGTATTTATAAGTTTTTTAAAGGAAAAACTATTTAATGAAGAAATGACACTTAAATTATTTTTTCTTTTAACTTAATAATTACTTATGTCTTGTAATGTGGACTTTTTTGTTTAGTTATAAAATAATACTTAAATTTATGAAGAAGAAGGACTAATTACTGCTTTAAAACATCTATTTGACTTCATATAAATTATTCTATTTTAAAACTTTTCAAGTTTTCTATTACACACTTCTCTTCAAACTACACACTTTTAATCTTAGTGTTATTCATCAATTTTGGAAGCTTTCTCTATGACTTCAGGTCAAATGTGGTATTTTCTTGAGGGTCTTTCAACACAGAAAATCTAAAATTCTCATCATCCAGGGTTCCAACAGGGACCCTTTAGCTGTGGTGGCCTCAGGTGGGTGCATTTCATGGGAAGTGATACCTGGCAGCAGGTAAAAGCTGCAGGTGGGGAGAAGCCAGACAAGCTTTTGATGCGTAAATCCTCCAGCTCTGACACAAAATGTGAAATTTTTCTTACAAACTCCACCAGTTTCTCTGAGCTTGGCCAAAATACAGCAACACTTGGGGTGAGAGAGGGCACAGCTGGTACCTGTGGAGCCAAGGGATGAGCTCGCTGGGGAAGGAGGTAAATTATAATTATAATTTCATCGATATAAAATGGCTTGGGGGGATCTGGAAGGGTGCTCTGGAGGAGGAGGAGGAGGAGAGCTTTATTTGGTTGACCATTGCTGAGGGAATTTAATGTCCAAACTTGATTTTAATGCATTTTTAAGGTGCCTATCCATATATAAAACATTTTCCCTTTTGCTCCTGTCCTCTCTTACCCAGGTGGAAGCTGTAGTGCAGGAAGTGGTGGTGTACCAGATAAAATGTATAAAATGTACAATATTTGGGGAAGGAAATAGTGTAATCTATAATTTTGCTGCTGCAGAGAGCATTTGTGGGGTGGGGGCTGTGTCTGAGCTGCTTGGCCAGGTTCTGCTTCCATTTGATGTGGTTTGTGTGCCTTGGTGAGAATTCTCTCTTTGCAGGGCTGGAGGGAGGGGAGAAGCTCTTTAAAGTGAAACATTTCAGATATAGATGGGGTTTATGCTACAATAAAGCTGTTTTACCTCTTCAGGGCTCTTTTTCCCCCATGGAAGGTGCCCAGCTTGGCTGCACCTCTCTCAGCAGATTCTTGGCAAGCTCAGGTCTTAACCTTGGGCTCAGCTTTGAGGAAGCACAAGGTCAACTGCTCTTGCTCTAGAGGAAGTTTGTAGGTTCAAAATTCAACTAGACCTGGCCCTTAATTAAAAAACCCCAAAAAACCTAAAAAGCAAGCAAACAAAAAATATTAGGATGGGCTGCTTCCAGTTTTGTACAAGGGGTGGAGAAGTCACAGAATCACAGAACCATAAAATGTTCTGGGTTGAAAGAGGTCTTAAAAACCATTTAATCCAATTCTTTGCCATGTGCAGGGACACCTTCCACTAGACCAGCTTGCCAAATCAACAAGGTCATGTGAACAACACCAAAATCTTGTAAAAAACTTTGTATTTGAGAGAAACTGGTCTAGAAAATGAAATGTTGCTGTTTGTCCCCAAAATGAGTGGATGTTATGGCACCTAAAGTGACATCTGAGCTTCTGGGGAAGCACAAGGTCAAGCTGCTGTTGCTCTAGAGGAAGTTTGTAGGTTCAAAATTCAACTAGACCTGGCCCTTAATTTAATTAAAAACAGAACCCCAAAATTAAAAGCAAGCAAACAAAAAATATTAGGATGGGCTGCTTCCAGTTTTGTACAAGGGGTGGAAAAGTCATAAGAATCACAGAACCATAAACAGCTCTTTAAAACCATTTAATCCAACCCTTGCCATGTGCAGGGGCACCTTCCACTAGACCAGCTTGCTAAATCAACAAGATCATGTGAACAACACCAAAATCTTGCAAAAAACTTTGTATTTGAGAGAAACTGGTTTAGAGGATGAAATGTTGCTGTTTGTCCCCAAAATGAGTGGATGTTATGGCACCTAAAGTGACATCTGAGCTTCTGAGGAAGCACAAAATCAACCTGCTATTGCTCTAGAGGAAGTTTGTAGGTTGAAAATTCAACTAGACCTGGCCCTTAATTAAAAAAACCCCAAAAACCTAAAAAGCAAGCAAACAAAAAATATTAGGATGGGCTGCTTCCAGTTTTGTACAAGGGGTGGAGAAGTCTTAGAATCACAGAACCATAAAATGTTCTGGGTTGAAAGAGATCTTAAAAACCATTTAATCCAATTCTTTGCCATGTGCAGGGACACCTTCCACTAGACCAGCTTGCTAAATCAACAAGATCATGGGAAGAAGACCTTTTGCATGATCTTGCAAAAAACTTTGTATTTGAGACAAAGTACTTTTGAGGATGAAATGTTGCTTTTCTCCCCCAAAATGAGTGGATGTTATGGCACCTAAAGTGACATCTGAGCTTCTGAGGTACAGGTGGGACTGAGCAGGGAGGTCTCTGCAGCTGCATCCATCTGGGTTTTGTAATTTAAGGTTCCTCCTTGCAGAGGAAACTTGTGGGGAGGTGAGAGCTCTGCAGGAGGAGGAAATGGCTGAAGGGATTAAGCAGCAGAAAGTTGGTGGAGAAATGTGGAAGCTGAGTTGGGTTTTTCAGGAGAAAAGTTGGTCAGGATTCACGTTGGTGCTTTAATCCATGTAAGAAGGCTCAGGTGTGTGGAAATGTTTGGGATGTTCAGCATCTCCCTGCCTTCATCCCAAAAGATGAGCTCAAAATTAGAGGTGGTGACCAAGGACAGTGAAGGGTCTGGAGGGGAAGAGTTAAATCTGAGCAAAACTGAAATTATTTGGAAGGGCTGGAGCTCTGCCCCAAACTGGGAGGTGCAGGGAGCCCCAGGAATGGCTGAAACACCTGGGGAACCCCATGAAAGGGTGGTGCTGGCTGGATTTTCTTCTTCCCAATCTGTCTTGGGATGAACACTCAGGATGAGGATTCTGCTTGCACACTGCCAGAGCAGGTGTCCCTTAGAGCCATCATTTACTGTCCAAAAACCAACCTGAAACTCTCCAGCTGCAGTGGATCAGTGCCTGCAGCTGCCTCAGGCCAGGCTGCTGCCAGCTCACCACATCTTCAGAGGAAACAGGAACCCCCTGCAGGTGTTGGGGGGCAAGGAGACCTCAACCCCCACACTGAGGTGCTGCTCCACCTCCTCCCAGGGGCTCAGTTTGTCTGTCCTGGAGCTCAGACACACCTTGGGCAGGATGGAGATTTGTTTGCTCAGATGCCAGCTCACAGGAAATGAATTTTCTGCTGCTCAGGTGCCGTGAGCAGCGTTGAAACCACCCCAAAATATTTCACCAGGGATGCTCACAGGTGTCCAGAGCACAAAAACAAATTGGGAAGCCCAGCCTGGCACTGGTTTTGTTGCAGTTGATCAGTGGAAGGTCAGTTTTGCTTCCCAGCTGCTGTTTTTGCTTCAGAGGTCAAGCTGTTAAAAGTCCTTTTCCCAAGCAGCCAGAGGCTTGATCAAAACCTATTTCATATCTATTTCTTTATTTTTATGTGCTTTGAATTCTGAAATGGATCATTTAGGAAGATGTTTTAGATGTGAGATATTGGCTGGCAACCCAGCTCTGCATTAAGTGCTTTAAAACATCTACTCCCCACTTCAATTTTATTTGCTCTTAAATAAATTTAAAAAAAAATAGATAATATCTGCTAGACACCAGTTTGTTCATCCCTCAGGCAGGTGTTCAGGGGTTTTCATTGTTTTTAAAGTGGCTGTTTCTGGGCTTTTGGAAGGGCTGTCAGCTCGCTGAAGTCCATGATGGATCTGTAAGAAGCGCTTAATTGGAAATGCTGGTTAAATTATGGGATGCAGACAATCAGCAGGATGCTCAGCCTCACCTTTGGTCCCCACACTGTGCTCTGGGCATCCCTGCTTTGTCATCTCATGGGGTTTGAGCCTTTGCAGGGGAACAAATTCTTCCTCAGCGCTCCATGTCTTGCTTGTAATGAAACGACTTTATTTCCTTGTGCAGCAATCATCATTTTAATAAATTTTCTCTGTCACAAAAGGAAAGAAATGTCATGAACTGATTTTCTCCTTCTCTTCACTGTGAGGCAGATTTTTGCTTTTCAAAGGAAAATACCTTTTAAAACATTTGCACTTCCTTTCAGCTTGAATGATTTCATCCGTACTCTGATTTTTATTAGCAAAAGCTCACAGCAAGATGACATTCAGCCCTTTCAGCTGTTGATTTATCCCAGTCTTTATTCTTGGGAGCAAAAATATGGAAAAATTCTCTGTTACACAATTTTTAACATACATTTTCAGAGTTTCATACCACAGGGCATTGTGGGTTTTTTTTTTCCTAGTGATGCTTTAACATCTGAATTTGGTACAATTCACTGCTTTTGAAGCATTTGGTGACTTTTGCTTTGTGCTTGATCCACTTTTGATGTGAATTGTCCCAACTTCTGTTTCGGGGGAGGAGCAAAGTTATTTTTTTTTCTCACCAGCCCACATGGCATTGAATCCATCTGGAGCACGTGGCTGCTGTAATACAGAAACCACACTTTTTTTTTTTTTTCTTTTTTTCACAAATTCTTCCCTGTGTGACTTCAGTAGTTAAAGCTGGTTCAGTCTCCTGCCCTGGGACTGCCGTGCTGGAAGCTGAAATCTGTTTGTGTTTAAAGCTGCTGTTTCTATTTTGGTAGGAAAATGCATCATCAAGAAGTCTTTCTTCCCACTAGCTGCACACTCAGCCTGGAATAAGGTCTCCAGGGCCACATCCTAATGAAATAACCCACTGGGACACACAAAAAAAAACCCAAAACAAACCACTCCTGATAGTGGGATCAAGCTGGATGCTTCCCAAAAGGAATAATTCAAAGTCTTGTGTGGCAGAGGTTGGGCACCATGGAGGCTGGTGACTGATAGTTGGTGTTAGGAGAAAGATGTTTCACTAAACAAAGTCTGATGTGTTACAGGATAGGAATTTTTATATGGGATGCTGGGTCTCATCAGCAAAAAATAGCAGGGATTTGGGAAATGGCAGCCCTGAAAGTCTTGGGGATGTTGGTGGATGAAAGGCTGGATGTGCCCTGGGTGATGCCACATTGTGGGCAGCAGGGAAGGGGGAATTCAGGAGAGCTGGAGAGTGACTTTGGGCAAAGGATGGAGGGACAGGACACAGGGAATGGTTCCCCAGTAGCAGAGGGCAGGGATGGATGGGATATGGGGAAGGAATTGTTCCCTGGGAGGGTGAGGAGGCCCTGGAGCAGCTGTGGCTGCCCCTGGATCCCTGGCAGTGTCCAAGGCCAGGCTGGACAGAGCTTGGAGCACCCTGGGACAGTGGAAGGTGTCCCTGCCCATGGCATGGGGTGGCACTGGATGAGTTTTAAGATCCCTCCCAACCCAAACCATTCCATGCTTCTGGCTCTAGGATGGTATTTTCATTCAGTTCAGATAGGCTGGGATGCAGTGAGGGTCATTAACAGGGGCAGGGGGTTAATTAACCCACAGGACACGTGCAGGGGGTGTGTGGACACAGCCATTCCTCCTGGGATGGACACACAGGAAGGGTTCTGCTCTTGAACTGAACTTCAGAACCTGACAATGTGGTGAAGAAGGAAGGAGTGAAGGAATTTCTCCCCTCAAAATGGATGCAGTTGCATAGAGGATGTGTGAGGGACTGAAGAAACTCCCCTAGAGTTGTCTGTCCATCACTGCCACTGCCTTTCTCAGTGGATCAAGATGAATCAAGGACACAACACTGGAGTGTCCCTCTCTGAGAGCCACCAGCCCCAGCAGCTGATGGTCCTGCTGCTCTTACCTCACACCACACAGCCCATCCTTGCCAATATTCCTAGAGGGATTTACAGAGCCTCTGGAGTGATTGGAGTGCTCCCAAGTATTTGAATATCCCACTAAATATTTATCTGCAATTAAAGCCTTGGGAAAACCTTGTGAAACAAGAGCCATCGTTGGAGTCCTGCTTCCCTTTGTGTCAAGCTGGCAAATGGGGCTTTGATCCTCTCTTATCCCCATGGATTGGGGCCATCTCCTTTCTTCTCTGCACTCAGGACCCACAGCAGCATCTGGGACTGTGCATGAGGCCCCAGACAAGCAGCAGCCAGGCTCATCTCTCCAATTTTCAGGCTCTCCAACGCCTTTTGTGAGATGGTACCAGCTTTGGTACTTCAAAGAAAGGTGTCAGAAATGCAAAAATGAGCAATTAAGGATTAATCTGCTTGTGGGGATGGGGATCTGCCTCCCCCTCCTGATTGCAGTGTAAATTAGTGGTTGACTTGAGGCCTGTAGTGGAGCTATTTATACCTCCAAGGTTTGAATTATAGCTGGATAGATTATATCATCCCTTTGTTTAATCCTTTTTCCTTTCTTCTGTCAGGCTTTTGACCTCAGTGATTTTCAAAGCAGTCAGATTCGCTTCCTACGGTTTTCTTGTGCTGGTATTTGTATCCAGGAAAGGGGAGGAGAATTTAGATGGCTTTTTCTGTACTGTTTTATTTTCTCTTGCTCTCCCTTACTCATTTCCTCATTCAACAGCCCAGTTCTTTTTTTTTTTTTTTTTTAACCTTTTCAGGCATTTTCATTCCACAACTGTCATTGCCTTTCTAAGGCTTTTTATTTTTATTTTCTAGGGCTTCAAAACAGCAAAGGTAAGAGGCAGCCTGGGTGAATATTCCACTTTATAGGCTTGAACTCTTCCCAGAAATCTTGGGAGTGAAGCTCTGCTGCCATGCACCTGCCTGCTGGTCAAACCTCCAGCTCTCCTTCATTTCCCCCCCACCCATGGCCAGAGCAGTGTGAGGGAGGCTCTTGTTGCTCTTGGATTTATTGGCTGTGATTTTGCAAATAAATGCTTTATAATCACTTCCTTGCTGCTCATTGCAGCCAAGAAAGGGAGACAGGGAAGGGCAGGCTGCCTCCCTGTGCTCTGCCTTTCCCTTTGGATTTGCACTTCCTATTTCCAAAACTGCTTTTATTTTTAGACCTCTAGTAAGTGTTAGAGGGTTTAGAATATATATTTATTCTTACAGCTCTCTAAAAGTGGTGTTTAAAACAGAAACACCCCAAAGTTGGCCCCAGGGCAGAGGCTGCAGTGGTTCCTGGCTCTTTGCTCTGTTGCTGCAGTTTGGATTTTCCTGTACTTCCCATCCAGGAGAAGCTGTCAGAAAAATAAAGGGCACAGGAGATGTGGAAGTCAACTGAATATTTTTAAATATCAGAACATGCTGTACAAGGCTGGGAATTAAATTTTGCTGCTGAAGCAAGCAGAGAGCTCCTCTGCAGTGTGAGCTTCCCTCACATCTTCCTCCATGGGTTTTCCTACCTGGAGCAGCCCTCCCACCTAAAAAATTCCCATTGGCCTTCAAATCCTTTTGTGGCAAGGATTTACACACATGGTTGGATGTTTTTGGACAAGAGGGAATGAGGATCTCCAGCAAAACTCCTGGCAGGAGGGGAAACCTTTAAAAGGGTAAAGGGAACAGCCTTTAGTGAATTCCCCATCCCTGTATTTCTCCATCCCTGGAAGTGTCCAAGGCCAGGTTTGGATGGGGCTTGGAGTAACCTGGGCTGGTGGAAGGTGTCCCTGTCCCAGAGGGAAGACCTTGAAGTGGCAGCAGGCTCTTGAATCCAGTGGGTTATTATTTGCTGAAGTGATGATCAAGGCCAAAATAACCATTTTTATAATAAATTAGAATAGTTTTTACCACTAGACATGAGTATAAAATCCTTTAGGGAAATAGGATGGTGGCTGGAGTTGAGTTTTCTAACCTAGTGCTTTTTCAAGGGCATTTTCAGTTGAAACCATTGCATTTTTGACCCCCTTTATCAGTATGTGCTCAGCCTCCAGCCTGGTGGATATTTGGGGCTTTGTTTGTCTCTTGCAGCCCTCCCAACGTTTGTGAACAATTATTTCTTTGGAGCAGCATTTGAGCCCTTAGTGCTTTTGTTCTCCAAGCTGCTGCCCACAACTTGGCCACATCTCAGCCTTTCTCCTTGGTATTTCTGGGAAGTAGAAGCTGTTTCCTGGTGCAGAAAAGCCAATTATTGGATAAACTCAGATCCTTCATCTGGAATGAAGATGGGAATATTCATCAGAATCATAACTTCATTTTCAGACACTTGGGGAGAGTTGGAAGCAATTAAGGCTGAGCAGATGGGATGGGTCCCTCTGCCCTGTCCCCTCATCCCACCCTTTCTTACTCTTTTCTCTGCCTTCTTTCCTTCCTCCCTAAAAAAAGGAGAAGGGGAAAGAAAAGCAAAGTAACTTGTATGGATAGAGGGGAGGTGTAATTATGAGCAGTGGGACCAATTTAAAAAGGAAGATTTCAGGGAGACTCCGAGTTCCTTTGACATGTTGAGGGGTTTTGGTAGAGGATAAAAGGAAAATAAACTAATTTATTCCTAAATTGTAATTCCTTTTTGGTATTAATCTGTTTCATTAGTGTAGTTCACAAATGCTCACAGGCAGGGGAGAGAGGGGGGCAGCAAATTGAAATGAAGACATTTTCAAAAGGAAAATCTTGCTAGGAAAGGCTTCCTGCAGGGAGAAATGATATCCCAGGAGAAGAGCTGGAAACTCCACTGCTTTGGACTTTTCAAGTGAGACTGGATAAAGCAATTTGGGAAATTTCTTGTAGGGAGCAGTTTTTGCTGCGTGGTGGGTAGGCCCAGATGGTCTAATTGATCCCTTCTTTGGCCAGTCCATGTGGTTTTCATTTCCTTCTGGGGAAAAAAAAAAAAACCCTTTCCTCCTGGGAAGGGCACTGGACTGAGGAGTGTGGTGGCCTCAGGGATCTGTCACTGCTTACAGGGCTGCTGTTGTCCTGGGCTCTTATTCTGCTACTCTGAAATAGATTAAATTAAAAATTATTATTTTTCTCCCTTGCTGTGACTCCTTCTAGGTTTAGGAGTGTGTAACCATCTTTGGAGGGAGTGCTCCTCACCTTCCTGCAGCTGATGCATCTCCCAAAACTGCCTGGTGTCCATGGCTGTCAGCTCTGGAGCTTGTGAGCTGAAAATGGTTTCACTGAGATCTGAACAGCTGTTCCTTGGCTTTCACCCTCAAAAAAAAAATCCTGTTTCTTATTTGCTCCATGAGCTCTGAGAATGGGGAAGAAATTTGGGCAGAGTGTGTCATCATAGTATCACAGAATGGGCCTTAAAGCTCAGCCTGGTGGATATTTGGGTATGAGTGGGAATGGTTGGAAAGGTTCTTTAAAGGTCATCTCATTCCAATGCCCTGCCATGGGCAGGGACACCTCCCACCATCCCAAGTTCCTCCAAGCCCCATCCAACCTGGCCTTGGGCACTTCCAGGGATCCAGGTGATGCCTTGGGAAGGCTGACCTAGAGCAGAGGCTGGACAGAGCTAAAGGATAAAGCAGGGATTTATTAGGAGGCCTCAATGGATGCACCTTGGGCAGCACAAGAGCCCAGCCAGGGCTGCACCCAAGATGAACCAAAATGGTCACAAAATGAACCCAAGATGAACCAAAATGGTCACAAAATGCACGACTGCTCACGGGGTCTCTCCCTTGGATCAGTTCTGCTCCATTTGCATCTTGCAGTTCATTGTCCCATTCCAGCTTTAGCCCCTGCAGTCCCACCCTGCTTGTTTTTCTCTCTCCAGCCCACGGTGTTTGTGCTCTTGGGGCTGAGATTTGGATCATTTGTCCTTGGTCCCCAGCTGGAGCAGGAATTGTTTTGTCTCCCTGCTCTGTGCACAGAGCTCACCATCCCCTGATATGAAACCCAGACCCACACACTAAAGCAGCACAGAATCTGAAAAATAGAAAAGCCAAAACCTGAGGCATCACAGGGGCAGCCACAGCTTCTCTGGGCACCCTCTAGCTGGCCATCAACTTTTTATTTCCCCTCTCTTTTCCCTTTGGTCGTTGTGCAGGTTGGTGATGAGAAACCCTTGTGAAGCAGGTTAGGGTTTGACTCAGTTGTAACATTAAATTTTGGGGCTGCTGGCTCTTGGTGTGTCATGGCTGAATCACAGCTCAATGGCCATGAGTGCTTTGCCACCAGCCTTGTTTATCTACCAAGGTGAGTGCTGTGCCTCTTGATGGGGAGATAAGCAAGGATCTGTGACTTGGTGTGGATTTCCAAGGAGGAATGGGGAGATGTGGGAATCATTTCTTACCTAGGAAGGATGGTTGTGATGGAGAAAACAGCTGTAGAACGTGGGAGGAGGGTAAAGGTGAGAAAGTGGACTGTGTGTAACATTTAGGAAGGAGATGGATTGAGTCTGGTTTACTGCTGAATGTGAATTCTTGGGATAGAGAGAGCTGGAGCAGGGAAGATGAGAATTACAGAGCATTATTGGATAAAGGAACAACTTGTGTGGTGCAGTTGAGCAAATCCAACTCCATGGCTGTGTTTGTTCTGGAGACATGGGAGTGCATGTGAACACAGTCCACACATGCCTGGGTTTGAGGCCATGGGCACTGCAGTGCCCATCTTTATTTGGTTCTCTACTTCAGGGCTCACATTTTCTTATTCCATGTGCAAGAATTGAACCTCAGCTCCGCTGTCCTCTCCTCAGGAAAAGCCTGTGGAGATCTCCCCAGGTTCTGTGCTCATTCACTCCCTTACACAAAAACAGGGTCAGGTTTCTGGAGGATCTGGCTTACCCTCAGAAGAAAAGATGGCTTTTCAAAGGAAAAGTTCATCCTCCTTGACAGTGACTTTATAAAGCAGGGATTTATTAGAAGGCCTCAATGGATGCACCTTGGGCAGCACAAGAGCCCAGCCAGGGCTACACCCAAGGTGAACCCAAAATGGTCCCAAAATGAACCCAAGGTGAACCCAAAATGGTCACAAAATGCACGACTGCTCCCGGGGTCTCTCACTTTCTGAAGTGACTTCACTCAAGTGAAGTCAGAGACTTCACTCCTTTACACAAGAGCAAGGTCAGGTTTCTGGAGGATCTGGTTTACCCTCAGAAGAAAAGATGGCTTTTCAAAGGAAAAGTTCATCCTCCTTGACAGTGACTTTATCCCCTTGACAACTCTGAATTCCTTCTGCATTCTCCCAGTGGTCAGGGACAGCAGAAGTTGGATGCTGCATAATCTCCAATCCCCTGCTGGTTCTGCATCCCTCCTCTCAGCAGTGATTTGTAAATATTATTTTCCCCCCAGTATTTTAAAGGACATTTTCATCTCCCCTGGCAGAAGGAGGAGGATATTTCTGGCACTGCTGTTGTATCAATTTTGCTCCTTGTTTAAGATTAATATTAAAAATAATAACACCAGCAAAGCAAACACAATTTTGGTGTTTTCCTCTTAATTTACCCATTCACTTAAAGTACTGGAACTGCAGCTTTGCTACCACTTGAGATACAAAATGCAAATTTAACTGAAGATCACATGGAAATCAACTCATCCATTTTCTGTGTGATGAGTGAAGGTGCATAGAGGGAAAACCACACTGGAATTTAAACCTTGGCAGAAAATAGGGAAGAACTGTGGGCTGCTGTCATGTTGATAGTTTGGACAAGGCAGTTTTGATTTTGGTGTGTTGCTTCTATTTAGCTAATTCTTAGCAGCATAGTGGCAATTTTAGAAAAGTTATTTCAGTCAGCAGCACAACTACAACACAATAAAGATAGATTTGTTCCCCTGATAACAGTTTTGATCAAGGTTTCCTTTTATCCTGCAGTTTTTAAATAATTGGCCTGCTTGCTCTTGGCTTTTATTGTACTGGGGATATTATAAACTCAGATTGTTTTGTAAACCTCTAATTTTAGACACATCTCAGTGCTTATTGTTCCTTTCATCCCTTTTTTTAATACCATGGCACAATTTCTGCAGAGAGGTGGAAATCATCTGCATCCTGAGACTTTCATGTCTAGACTGGATGAAGGGCACGAAAATCCAACCAGAACAATCCCCCCCAGACTTTTTTTATAAAAACACTTCTCCATCCCAGCCCCAAACCCCACAGCTCATTCCCTTTATCATAACACCGGGAAAAAGAAGTGGAAGAAAATCATAAATGCAGCTTTATGGAGTGAGTGTGTGCAATCAGGAGCAGCTTTCCAAACCAGTAGCTGTGTATAAAAGCCAGCACAGGCATCAGGAACACAATTGAGTTGCTAAGGCAGAGTTTTCCAGTCGTGCCCCGTAGAGCCCCGCATCGTCTCATTATTCCGCTCCAGCGTCAGCCAACAATGGGGGCAAGATAAAATTTGTGAGATAAAAGATAAAAGCCTGGCAACCCCTTTGCTTAGAGGGGTCAATTTATCCCAGCTCTTTGTAGGGCAGTGTAATTTTAGGCTTTTCCAGGGAGGATCACACCGAAATCCTCGCGGCAGCACTTCCGTAAATAGGTCAGGAGGGGACTCGGCGAGGCTGGGATTGCACCTTGCTCGGAGGGAATTGTGTTTTCTCAGTGGAAAGAAGATGGTTTTGTTATTTTATGAACTTATTCACCCAGTTCATAAAGGAAAAAAAAAATATGGGTCAGTTGGGCAACAGCAGTGTGTTCCAATGTGCTGAATTTGGGATAGAAAGCTCCTGGAGCCTGGGATTAAAGCTTTCTGCAGCAGCAGCAAGGAGTGATTTTATTTTGATTTTATTTTTTTTTTCCCTCAGCAGGAGCTTTGGAAATTATATATAACAGGTGTTTCACCTTTCTGAACCTTATTCTGATATACTGGACTTGTTTGGCAGAGATTATAAAGCAGTTCTGGGGTTGTTTATCAGCTCCAGCACTTCTGGGTGACCTTGCATCTCATCTTTGGAAGCAACTTAATCCCTGTAACATCCTAAAAGAAGGGTTTCAGGGATTTTATTGGTAGCTTCTGTATTTTGCAATACTGTGACAAACTGCAGGTGTTGGGCATGGTCAGGGGTTTGGCCACGGTGGCAAAAGACTTGGGAGTAATGGGGTGAAGTTCTTTAGTCCTCCCCTCCTCACTGACAAGCTATTAATTAATTACTCAGGGAGGAAATGGGAGGACTCTGGAAGGCAATCAGGTGCCAAGGTAAATACAGCCTGGCCCTGCCTTTAACTGACTTTCACAAGGAGTCCTCCTTGAAAAGAGCTGGGATAACACAGCCCAAGGTGAATAGAAGGCTTTGAACATCCATGAGCAGGGGATGCAGATCCCTGAGAGGTTTCCTCTCTCCCTCAGTATGGGAACAAGCAGCAGGCTGGGATTTGTGCTCCCAGAGCACTTAGGATCAAAGCACTGCAAAGGATCCATAAAAAAAAAAATTAAAATCCACTTTTCTCTGCCTTAACATGGATTTTGCTCTCAAACCACACCAGAGATAGATGGATGTGTGGGGAGACTGAGGAGTTGCATGGAAACCTTTAGTTGGTCTTCCACCCAGATTCTTCCATCCAAACCACAGATGTCCTGGTAGGCATGGAATAGCCAAATGTTCAAAATGAGATGCTTCTCATTTTGCTGGGGAAAAGGAAGGAGAAAGACCACTTCTGTTAGTCCATTCTGTGGGAATGCCAGGCCTTGGTTCAGCAGGGAATTAAGAACTCCTTGTGTTTGCTTCAATTTCCAGTAGAGCTTCTTCCATCTAGTGCAACCAAAGGACTTCCAGGGTAAGACTTGAAATCAAATTTTCATCTCCCAGTAAAACCTGGGGTCATTTGGGGATCTGTATTTGAGGTGCCTGTATTTGAGTCATTAAATATCATCTGGCAGCCCTCTTTGCACACAGAACCTGATGGAATTGAGAGAAAAATAAGGGGAATTGAGGGAACCTTTTTTAGCATGACCCAGAGCAGTGACACTCAGGAGAAGCAGAAGCAGCTCTCCCTTTCATGCAGTCACCCAGTATTTCCATCAACCTGAGCACAGGTGTTTTTCTCTCTCCTTCCTCTGCTACTCAGCATAATCTGTGCTGCCACTCAGGTTACATGGCCAGAGGCTGCAGCACAAAGGGACGACCCCTCACTTTGCTCAGCCCCATCTCCTCGCTGTCACCTCTGCAGTTCCTGCCCTTTCCCATCAGCCTCTCACCCAGGAGCCTCCTTTGATCCTGGTGCTGGTTTCCTCTATGAAAAGGGATGAAAAGAGCCCAAGTGGCAGCTCCCTTGGGCTGGCAGAGGGGAGCTGGGTGCACAGTGACACACACAAAAAGCTGATGCTGTTATTCTGTCACGCTGAAATAGTGTCCGGCTCCCCGAGGCCGAAGGTTCTGACAGCGAGGAAGGATGGAGGTGATGGCAAAGATCTGGGACACTTCACTGTTCTTGGCTGCCCAGCTTGTCACCTGCTTCCAGGCTGGCTCCCTGCCTGATGGCAGGTGAGAATTCCCAGAACCTTGTAGGTGTGGTTCTGGGAATGCTTTGCTCCAGGGACCCACTCGGTGCCAGATTTCCCTCCTCCCACCCCCCCAGTGCTCAGGTTACTGCAGGCCTTGTGCAATTTGATGTCCCTGAGTGCTCCTGTGCTTTGTGACTCATGGTTTTTACCTGCCAGGCTGTTAAACCCCCAATTTTGGTGTTCCACATCCCAGCTGTGTTCCACCATCCCATTTGAAATGGGAAAGAAGCAAAAGCCCCACATGAAAATGCTGCTGGGCCATGAGGATCTTGTGGGACACAGGGAAAAGCCTGGAGTGGTGATGAGCAGCAGGGACAGGTTTGGATGGATATTGGGAAGAAATTCTTCCCTGTGAGGGAGGTGCAGGGAGAGAACAGAAATGCTGAGGCACGAGGTGATGCTGGTGGTGGGACACTGGGTGCCCCTCTGATGGAGCATCAGACCAGAAGCACAGCTCATGTTCCCCACAGTTAACCACAAATTAGAGCCAGCTGTCAACACAGAAATGTTTAAATCTTGTCTTCAAGTGAGGGTGGGGTGGGCATGGGTGTCAGCAGGGACCAAAGGCTGCTCCATCCAGCAGTGAGGGCTGATGGGGAGCTGGGAGGGTGGGAAAGTGGAGCTGATGGAGATTTATGGAGGCCCTGAAGCCCAAACTGGAGGGATCCTGTCATCACTTCCAGTGATCCTTCCATCACTTCCTGCCCTGGAACAGCAGGAGTGGTGCACACACCCATGGGTAAACCAGCACCTTTCCCAGTTCATACTGGGCTCCCAGCTGGTCCTCAAACCCCAGATCCCAAGTTTGGTGCTCCCCTGAAGCAGTGAGGCAGGAGGGGAAGATACCAACTGCAGGCTCTGTTTCTGGTAGCTCCTCTCTGACTTAACAGGAAAAGACTGACCACAGAAAATGTACAATATTGTTTTTCTCCACATTTTCATGAAATCTGTTGAAAAGCTTTGCCTGTGGAGGGGTCATGTGGGGGATGGGGAGGAAGAAATAATGGTGGCTCTGTTCAATGGAACTCCCCTTACAGACAATTTGTGTTGTTATTTTCCCCCTCCAAACACATAGATCTGATCTGAAAATCCCAGGCTTAAAAGCACAGATGTTTAGTCTGACACACAAACGTGGCATCATTCCAGCAAGTGGAACATCTGGCAAGGTCCTGGTAAAATCTGAGGAGCTAATCTGGGATGAGAGGAGTTAAAGCTGCTCAGCAACAGCTGCATCCTTCAAACAAATCACCTGAAACTTTCCTTCCCTTCCCTCCAGGTCTTTTCCTTGGTACTAAAGCAGCTTCCAGAGACGTCTTACAGCTTCTCCTGTCTCTCCAAGTGTCCTCTTTGAGGAGCAGGGGGAGAATCAATGGTGGGGATAAAAACCAGCCCATGGCAGTGCCACCAGGCTGGATCTTGTGAGGTGTTTTTGGGGATCTCATCTCTGTGTCCAGATAGGTCAGGGGGAAGATGGTGTTGGGTTGATTCTGGCCCTACATTAATGTCACAGCCAGAGATGTGTTGGGGTGTGAGTTGGGATGGGTGGCTTTTCATTTCAAACTCATTAATTTTCATTCCAGTCCACGCCAGCAAGCATTAAAAGTCACCCCACTGCTGATGTTCCTTCCTTGGCTCTTAATGATGTCTCAGCTTCTGCCATGAATAACTGGTTCCTCCAGGTGGTTTGAGAGTGTCCCACAGCTGAAATGTCCTGCTGCTGACAGGAAAGGCCACCTGGAGAGAGCAGGGGCTGCCCTGCTTTTCCCTGTGCTCTCCCTTTCCAGTCTTTTCCAATGGTGCAAACTCAGCTTTAGAGGCTGAGCTGTGCCTGTCACCTTCACTGCTTTGGAGCTGGGGGCAGTCAGAATTCCACTCAGGAATCCTTTGTCTTCGTCCTCTGCAAAGTGGTGGTGGAGATACCAGATTTTCCCTCAGCAAAGTGAATCCCTTGCACTGCTCATGGGATAATTCATTAACTGAGAATGAAGATGGCACCATGTTTTCCAAAAACTCCAGGTGTGCCTTTCCTACAGCTCCCAGAGTGGGAGGTGGGGAGCAGTCAGCATCCAAATTGTGTAATTGTACACACATTTGTACATCAGAGCATCAGGGAGGTACACAGGATATAAAGAGATCCCAGAACATCTGGCAAACTTGGGTTTTAAAAGCAGGCAGATCACACCCAGAACCCATGGGATGGATGCCTGTGGGGGAGAGGAGTAGAGGAAAGTTCTCCACAGAGGAGTAGAGGGTGGTTGGTTCATTTTTAAGTTAAGGCACTTCTGGAAATCACACCTGGATCTCTGAAATTATATGGAGATGGTTCCTTTGAGATCAGTGCCCTAACATGAGGGTGTTATTAAGGTAGGAATAGAATCATAGTCTCATTTAGGTTAGAAAAGTCCTCTCAGACCATTGAGTCCAACACTGCCGTGTCCAAAAATAACCCTGTAATGAACTGACTGAATAACATCCCTATTGCTTTGTCTATGTGTTACATGTTGCTCCTTTTCTATCTGTAGGATTCTGGTTTTAAGCCTTTTGCACCTCCCAAAATGAAATCTTCTCCTTTTCTCCCTCCTCTTTGGGACATCCCTGCATTTGGTTATGGAAAGATTTCAAGTTTTCCCCCACTGCTGTGCACCCCACAGGATGGCTCGGGGTACAGCATCACCCATGTAGGATGAACCAATCCCATAGATAATCATCCAGGAATGGCTGATTTGGGACAGGGGATGGCTTGGGGTACAACATCACCCATTTAGGATGAACCAATCCCATAGATAATCATCCAGGAATGGCTGATTTGGGACAGGGGATAGCTTGGGATACAACATCACCCATTTAGGATGAACCAATCCCATAGATAATCATCCAGGAATGGCTGATTTGGGACAGGGGATGGCTTGGGGTAGAGCATCACCCATGTAGGATGAACCAATCCCATAGATAATCATCCAGGAATGGCTGATTTGGGACAGGGGATGGCTTGGGGTACAACATCACCCATGTAGGATGAACCAATCCCATAGATAATCATCCAGGAATGGCTGATTTGGGACAGGGGATGGCTTGGAGATGTGAGTCACTGAAGGATGGGACTGGATTTGGTTTGGACTAAGGACAACAAGGAGGACTTGAGCCAAGATGGCCTCAGGGTGCATGGCAAGGAGTCTAAAGTGGTGGCACCAAGCTGAGAGGTGCAGGTGATTCACGTGAGGGATGGGATCCCATGCTGAGGGACCTTGTGATCCTCATGAGGTTAAACAAGGCCAGGTCTAAGGTCCTGTGCCTGGCTTGGGGCATTCCCAGGATCAGAACAGACTGGGGGGTGAAAGGATTGAGAGCAGCCCTGCCCAGAAGGATTTGGGGGTGCTGGTGGGTGAAAAACGAGCCAGCTCACAGCCCAGAAATAGAATTGGGCTGTGTCCAGCAGGTCAAGGGAGGGGATTCTGATCTCTACTCTGCTCTCAAGATGCTGCAGCTCCAGTGCTGTGTCCAGCTCTGGGATCCTCAGTACAGGAAGGACATGGAGCAAATCCAGAGGAGTCCAGGAGATGCTCCAAGGGCTGGAGCCAGCCTGGGAGAGCTGGGGGTGCTCACCTGGAGAAGAGAAGGATTCTGAGGGAGCTCAGAGCCCCTTGCAGGGCCTAAAGGAGCTCCAGGAGAGCTGCAGAGAGACTGGGGACAAGGGATGGAGGGACAGGACACAGGGAATGGCTCCCACTGCCAGAGGGCAGGGCTGGATGGGATATTGGGAATAAATCATTCCCTGTGAGTGTGGGGAGGCACAGGTTGCTCGGAGAAGCTGTGGCTGCCCCTGCATCCCTGGAAATGTTAAAGACCAGGTTGGAACAACTTGATCTAGAGGAAGGTGTCTCTGTCCATGTCAGGGAGGTGAAACTGAATGGTTTTTAGGTCCCTTCCAAGCCAACCCATGCCATGACTCTGTAAAAAGGAGATGAGTTTGTCAGGCTGGGCCCTCGCGCCACCAAACACCGTCCTGGTGTGGAGCAACAGAGTTGGTGTTGTGTCCCTGCAGGCACAGAAAGCCCTCTCTGTTGTGTGGGAGCTCCTGTACCATTTCATGCCTGGTTTGGGGGGTCTCTTATTTAGCAGCAACACTGAGGAGCCCTCTGTGTATTATGCTCCTGTCCAGGGCGTGATGGAAATGGGTGTTTTTGTAGGAAAGCTTTGCTTTTCAAAGCCTTTTGAAAGGAACAGCAAGGACTTTCAAGGATGGGGATGTCTCGGGTGCTGTCGTCTTCATTGCTGTTGGAATGATTTAACCTGAGTGGAGGGCTCTGTCCTTCTGCATGGGATGGAAATGAATTTAATTCAGCATAATTTTGTTTGGCTTAGGTGCCTAACACAGGGGGATTTGAGCTCTGTCGTAGCCTCTTAATGTTTATTTTCATATCACTAAAATCTAAGTGACAAATGGTGATGTTTAATGGCTGCTCAGGGAGACCTTGTTTATTGGAAAAAAAGCAAAATGGGTCATAAAAAAGTGAATTCCAGCATTACCTTGACTCTGTTGTCTCTCTTATATGCATCCAGGCTCTGCTGTCATCAAGGAAACTTGAAATTCCCTCTCTGTATTTGTTTTGCACGTGAAATGTCCAGAATTCATCTCTTCACCACTGCCTGCATGTGTCCATAAATATTTGTGCAAACACAATCTCCAGCCACTCCAGAGGAGCTTTGTTCCTTCCAGCAGCTGCTGCCTCTGTGGTGCCCCCGAGCACAGCAGCTCTCCCAGGCTTTTGAGCAGGTTTTCAGCACAGAATTGCCTCACCAAAGGATGAGAGCATTATTTTGGGGGGCTCTGTTTTTGTTTTTTTTTTTATTTGCCCTGATGGGAGTTTTACTGGTAGGTGGCAGGATGGAATAATTAAACTGGTAATAATGAAAATGCCTCAGGAACTTGAGCTGCAGGTGACAGGACAAAGGGCAGGGTTGGATATTGAGAAGAAATTCCTCCCTGTGAGGGTGCTGAGCCCTGGCTCAGGGTGCCCAGAGAAGCTGTGGCTGCCCCTGCATCCCTGGAAGTGTCCAAGGCCAGGTTGGACAGGGTTTGGAGCCACCTGGGACAGTGGAAGGTGTCCCTGCCCATGGCAGGGGATTTGGGACAAGCTGATCTTTCAGGTCCCTTCCAACCCAAACCATTCCATGATCATTGCTCCATTCAAAGCAACCACCATGGCAGGGGGGTGGAACTGGATGGTTTTTAAGGTGCCTTCCAACCCAAACCATTCCATAACTCTGTGGTTCTGTTCCTGCAGATGATGGGGTGCATCCACCTTCCCTTTGGGGAGGGACCTCAGGCTTCTCTTGCAGCTCCATCTAGAGGGGAGGAAGATGGGCTGGTCATGGAGGCTGCTGGCCTCTGTGGACCACCATGGCTCTGCTGTCCCCTCACCCAATATCCCACCTTGCCAGGGCTGTCAGTTGTGCTTTTCCTGACCTTGGGGTCACTCCTGACCCCAGGAGGAGGTTGCTGCTGGAAACCCTTGTGTTTAGTGGGGAGGACACCACAGCCAGACCCAGTTCCTTGCCCAGCCGCTGCTGGGGAGGAGCATTTCTCTTCTGAACCCCAAAAGCAGAAGCAGGTGCTGCTCCCTTGGCTGAGGATGTGGAAACCACACACAGCTGCTCTGTGGTTGCCTTTGGGGTGGATTTCACAAGAGAAATCGTTGTGGTTTGGGCCGGGGCTTTCCTGGAGAGGAGGTCCCATCTGGACCTCCCCAACCTCTGGTCCTCTCCACGGACCTCTGGGCTTGCTCCTCCAACTCCAGCTTTCCTTTTCCTTGGTTTTATGTGATACTCTAATTTTCAATGCTATCCTGGAGGGAAGAACAAAGCAGTGCTGCATGTCAGGTTACTTTCCCTATCCAAGTCCTAATTCTCCCTTTTTTCTTTTTCTTTTTTTTTTTTTTTATAGGGTTCTCTGGAATTCCCAGCTACCCAAAAAAAAGGCTGGTTTAGACCTTAGCAACAGGGTATTTTTGTTCAGATTGTATTTGTTCTCCTGTGAGAGCCATTGTTCTGTGCCATGCCTTGACTGCTCCAAAGGCTGGAGATAAAAGCCCTGGCTGACAATAATGCAGTTGGGTTCAGCCTTTTGTTGGGGAGATGAAAATAGAGGATGAATTGTGAATAACATGGGAGGGCTAAAAGTCAGTCGTCCCAGGATGTTGGTTAATCACTTCAAAGATAAGAAGCTGTATTTTAATTATATATTTTTCAGAGCTACTGAACATTAGGTTTTGTGTTGGTACCAGCAGGGGCTTGTACCCACCATGGTGTTTAGGACTAGTTCTTATAATCTTGAGTCAGCAGGAAATATGTTTATTGCAGTGATATTTGGTTTATGGTAGGTTTATAGTAAAATCTATATATAATTTGTAGTAGCTATATTATATTAGGTTTATAATCGGTTTATAGGTATATAAATCTCAGAAATACAGAATCACAGGGTGGTTTGGGTAGGAGGGGAGCTTAAAGATCATCCAGTTCCACCCCCCTACCATGTTCAGGGTCACCTTCCACTGTCCCAGGCTGCTCCAAGCCCTGTCCAGCCTGGCCTTGGGCACTGCCAGGGATTCAGGGGCAGCCACAGCTGCTCTGGGCACCCTGTGCCAGGCTCCTCACCCTCCCAGGGAACAATTCCTAATTCCCAATATCCCATCCATCCCTGCCCTCTGGCAGTGGGAGCCATTCCCTGTGTCCTGTCCCTCCATCCCTTGTCCCCAGTCCCTCTCCAGCTCTCCTGGAGCCCCTTTAGGCCCTGCAAGGGCCTCCATGGTCTCCATGGAGCCTTCTCCAGCCTTTGGAGCATCTCTGTGACATCATCTGGATTTGCTCCTGCAGCTCCAAGTCCTTCTGATGCTGGGGATCCCAGAGCTGGACACAGCACTCCCTTGACCTTCTGGTCACACCCATAAAAATACATTTTTACATTATGTTTTTATAGCTGGGGCAATGATGGAAGGTGCCCAGCTTGGCTTGGCTCCATGACCTGTGCCTGCAGCATCACTTTGCTTTAAATAAGGACACCTCTCTTGGGCGTGGGAGATGGGAAGGTGAAGAAAAGGCAGGTTAGACAAACTGATGGAAAACAGATGGACAAAAAGAAAGATAAAGGTGGAAATAGAGCCACTGGAGCAAGCAGGGTGTGATGAGAAGAAATATTTGGGAGACTGACCTGCTCAAAATGCTGACAGTGTGAATGATAACAGGGATTCACAGAATTCCCAGAATGACCAGGTTGGAAGAGACCTTCAAGATCATCGAGTCCAACCCAGCCCCAACCCCTCAACCAAACCCTGGCACCCAGTGCCACATCCAGGCTTTGTTAAACACACCCAGGGATGGGGACTCCACCACCTCCCTGGGCAGAACATTCCAGAACTTTATCACTCTTTCTGTAAAAAACTTTTTCCTGCTATCCAGCTTATATGTCCCTTGACACAGGGATCACTCCTAAACTCTGCAGGCTTTGGAAATCCTTTCCTTGCTGAGGGTATTTTGGTGGCACTCTGGGCAGCAGCTCCTTTTTGCTGAGATATTTATGTTCCAAGGGCACTTCCTGCTCACATCAGCTTCTAGCAAGGCTCCTCATCCCTCCTGGCAGATCCTCCCTCCCCAGCTGCCCTCACCTGCCATCCATGTAATTGGCAATAATTTCCCTAAATGCTCACAAAAGCAGATGTTCTCTCTGTGGTTGCATCCAGCCAGCTTATACTGCCCTGGATACACAAGCACACAGCATTAAAGGACTAATTCCTGTAAATAAGCCTATTAAAAGGTTGGAAATAATGCCTCCAACTAAACCATCAAATGCAGCTGAATCCCACTGGTTGTATTAATTTGTTATCTGTAATGTGCCAATCCCAGTCTGCCCAGGACCTGGTGCCCTCATGCTTGGCCAGTTGCTTCTCTGTGATGGTTGGTGGTGTCTTGTGTTGTTTCCAGCTAATAAATCACATTTATAGGTAATTAACACTCCATCTAACACTTCCTCAGTATTGCTGATGAGTGGGAGAAGAAATTGCTTCATGCAGCTGTGAATGGGGGACTCTGTGCTTTCAAGGCTTTAGGTGATGCTGCTGGAGAAAAAAAATTAATCTCACTTATTTTCCTGCCTCAAAGCAGGGGATAAAGAGGTGGGTCCCCAGTTGTTCTTCCAGTTCTGGATGTAAGGAATGTGTTTATTACAATGAGAGGGGTAAAACACTGGCACAGGGTGCCCAGAGAAGCTGTGGCTGCCCCATCCCTGGAAGTCCTCAAGGCCAGGTTGGACAGGACCTTCAAGTCCATCTTGTTCCACCCCCTGCCATGGGCAGGGACACTTTGCACTATCCCAGGTGGCTCCAAGCCCTGTCCAACCTGGCCTTGGACACTTTCAGGATAGGAAGCTCTTATAAACTCTCTAAAATCCATGAACTCACTTTTCCCTGGCCCTGCACGTTCAGCACCATTTCATCCACTCACTGCATTGGTCATCTGAGAAAATGGAAAAATCATGGCATTTTGATGAGCTGACTTTTTAAAGCAGCATCTCTCTGGGCTTGCAGCTCCAGAAATACCTGTCAGGCAATTTTCCTTTCACCTGGAAACACGCTCTGATGTCTTATTTGTGGATTGTGCTGAAAAACAGTTGTGTCTGGCAGCACAACTGCTCCAGTCAGACTTTTCAGCTCGAAACCTTCAGCAGAAGACGTGCCTCACAATGCTTTTGGCACTGACAGAAGTCAGGGAGGAATACGCTTCAAATCCAGCTCCCCTCCTTTGCAAACCTTGTTTATAAACCCTCGCAGCCACTGGTAAAATCATGATTTTGGTTCATCTGGAAACCAGAGAAACACAGTTAATGAAGGATGCAGGGGATGCATCTCTGGCCCCTCTCTGGCTGTCACCATTTGTACCTCATCCTCAACCCTTGTTTTTTTTCCCCCAGTCTAATACATGCAAATATATGTAAAGAGTAAAGACTGTTCCACCGAGTCTTGCACGTTTGCTCAAAGAGGAGGAAAACAACAAGTCGATCTTACAGGGAATTTGCAGGCTGAATTTTTAAGACCTGTCTATAAAAAAAAGACCCAAAAAAAAAAAAAAGAAAAAAAAAAAAAGCAGCTGTTGGCCACGGGTGCTGACCGAGGTGATTCTTCCTGGCATCTGTTTTCCCTGCGCTCGCAATCGTAATGTCATTAATATGGAGCTTTTGGAGAACTGGAGTATATCCTAATTAGCAGCCTCTGATTTTTTTTTTTTTTTCCTAGTTTCATAATCAGTGATCTCGGCTACACCACAAGTGTTACTGTGGCAACAGGGCTGAACTGAGCAGCGGTGCAGAATTACCGCAGGTAAAGCGGTGATTTCACGGCTCCCGCGGCACTTTCTTAGCCCCGGGGGCTGCTCCGTGGGACGGGCTGGCTGCTCCCCGCACCTACAGGTGTCCCCGGTGGATTTCAGGGTAAGCACAAGCACGGAGATTAAGCTGCATGACCGAACGCATGCGTTTGAATTGGGGCTGAGCCTCGCTAAGGAGATTTTAAGGCTGTCATGCGAGTGATCCCCCGCCGACACCTTTGTTTTAAGTAGGATGCTCCGAGCCCTCGCTGCCTCAACGCTCCCGGCTCAATCTCGGCGTGGAGCTGGGACTTCATCCCGCTCCTGCAGAAAGGGCTGAGCCCAAAAAGCTGGGCTTTTATTTTATTTTTTTATTTTTTTCCTTTGTGGGGTTTTCTTTTATTTTAAGCCTCGTTTCTCCTCCCCACGCACCGCTCGCTCTCTCTGAAAGGCATTTTGCTAGGTAGGGATGTTGTCATGCTGAATAATAGCCATCCTTCATCCTGACTCCTCCATCAAAATCAGCCCGTCCTTTTCTTGGCTGGAACGTGAACTGTGCTCATGTTTTCCTTTGTACACGCCTGGGACTTAGGAGGGGACACCCTAGAACGGGATATTTAAGGAAATATGCTCCTGTGTGCCTTGACTTTTTTTTTGTTGTTTGGATTATTAATTAATGGTTTGGAATAATGAGTTGAGGCAGCTTCTCCCGTGCCTCCCTGGCGTTGTTCTCCACTTCCCGGTGTCGTGCTGCGGCTGCAGCGCTGATCCCGTGGGGAAAGCACACCAGGAGAGTGCTCTTGTACTTGCCAGGGGTTTTTACAAGCTCTGAGGGTGTTTCTGTGGCAGATCTGTGTTAATCATCCCAGAGAAGATCTCACCTCCCTCACCTCCGTCCCAGCACCTTCCTCCTGGACCAGGCTTGGACTTGGTCCTTCATCTTCCTCCTCCGTGCCCTGACAGCTCCCTCTGCTCTTCTCCTCAAAACTTCTCCTTCTCTTGGCACTCACCTGTCTCTCCTCAGTGCTCTGTGCTTTAGGAAACCCTCTCCAGCTGCCCATTCTCCATTGCTACAGGCCCAGGAAGCTTTTCATCCCCTCTGTCTCTTCCATAATTTGTTCCCCAAGCCACCCCGGGTTGTTCTGCAGCAGCAACTGGCACATATTCCCATGATCACACATCTGTGGTGCCAGGAGAAAAGAGTGGCTGAGGGCAAATTAAACCTGTCCTAATTATGAAGAGTTATTAGGAAAATTATTATTAGGAAAGTGATTTGTATTTGTAGTTCTTTCCCTCTGAGGTACCTCGGGCGGTTTCCAGGTGGTGGCTGTGGCAGGGGTGCCCTTCCATGGACAAGGATTTGAGGGCCTTGGTCTTAGATGTGCCACAAATCTGCTCCTGACTTCATCCAGGGATCCAGCCTCATCCCCTGGCTTTTACTTTCATATTTTTAGCATGAGACCATCAAGTCTGTAGGCTCTTTGTTAGTAGTTGCTTGTTTTTAAACATGCAGGGACAGAATCCTTTCCTAAAAGCAAGATATTACAGAAGAGTAAGGTCTGATGTGCCAGTCACAGGGGGCTAATTGTGGGGGTTGGAACTGGATGATCCTTAGGGTCCCTTCCAACCCAAACCATTCTCTGGTGCAGTGACTGGTACCCACTGTCACCATTTCTGCATCTTTGTAGGAAGTGGAACTATTTCATGTCCCAAAAACATCCACATTTATTGTTTTTCTCTGATTTTTAGGTTAGGTGGTTTTTTTGCTGAAAACCTCACCAGTTTATTTTTCAGTTCCAGAAGTGTTCAGAAGCTCTCAGGTACACATGTGATTTTTGGGGTTGTCCTGTTCAGGATCAGGAGTTGGACTTGGTGATCCTTATCAAGCCCTTCCAACATCCTGCACGGTGTAGGGATCTCCTCCTCAGTCCTGGCTGCTTTCTTACTCCACTATGAGCTTCAATCCCAGCAGATTTGCCTTTTGAAAAGTTTGCAGGACAGGCAGTTACAGAATCACAGTGATTGATTTTGGAAGGAACCTCTGGAAGTCATTTGATCCAACCTCCTGCACCAGCAGAGCTGCCAGATCCGGTCCACAGGACAGTGTCCAGACAAGATTGGAATATTTCCAAGGAATGAGAATCCACAACATCCCTGAGCAACCTGTGTCAGCACCTCACAGGCAAAATGTGTTCCCTGATCTTCAGAGGGACCCTCCTGTGGTCAGTGTGTGCCCACAGCCCCTTGTCCTGTCCCTGACCACCCCTGGCAAGAGCCTGGCTCTGTCCTCTCTGCACCCTCCCTGCCGGTGTGCATGGACAGGGATGAGGCCCCAGAACCTTCTCTTCTCCTTCTGAGCAGTCCCAGCTCTCCCAGCCCTTCCTGGAACCTTCTATTCTCCTTCTGGGCAGTCCCAGCTCTCCCAGCCCTTCCTGGAACCTTCTCTTCTCCTTCTGAGCAGTCCCAGCTCTCCCAGTCCCCTCCCTGGGCTGTCCCCAGTCTGTCCATGTTCCTCCTGTCCTGGGACCCAGTGCTCCAGGTGTGGCCTCCCCAGTGCTGAGCAGAGGGGCAGGATCCCCTCCCTGGACCTGCTTGGAGAACCTCCATGCAGGTTCTGGCTGGTGAACTCCTGATCCTCTCCATCCTGATCCTCTCCATCCCCCCTTGATGGCTTCACACACATTGCTGTTTCTGGGTGGGCTTTGAGACAGGATCACCATGGGATGGGTTAACATCTCACTCAGGTTCATATCCACAGGAAAGGCTGATCCTGGTTCAGAGTAACAGATTTTAACATTATCCTAGCAGTGACAGATACTTCTTGGTGCCCAGAAATCCAGGTGGGAATAGGGTTGAGTTCCCTCCTTGCACTTATCATGGTGTTACTCTTTTAAAGATGAGTGTGTGTTGAACTGAAGAACATGAAAATGCTCCCAGAACTGGAGCCCCTGTGCTCTGGAGATAAATGGGAGAGTTGGGAGTGTTCACCTGGAGAAGAGAAGGTTCCAGGGAGGCCTTCAAAACCTCCCAGTGCCTAAAGGGGCTTCAGGAGAGCTGGAGAGGGACTTTGGACAAGGGTGTGGAGTGATGGGACAGGGTGAAATGGCTTCACACTGCCAGAAAACAGAATTAGGTGGAGAAATTCATTAATGTGAGGTTGTTAAAGCCCTGGCACAGGGTGCCCAGAGAAGCTGTGGCTGCCCCTGGATCCCTGGAAGTGTCCAAGGCCAGGCTGGACAGGGCTTGGAGCAGCCTGGGATGGTGGAAGGTGTCCCTGCCCACGGCAGGAGATTGGAACTGGATGGTTTTTAAGGTGCCTTCCAAACCATGCCATGAGCAAATCCTGATGTGCAGGAGAGCAGTGATTTGTGGAAGGTTGAGCAGGTGGAGAAAGCCAAGCTGCAGGCCCTGCCCACAGGCTCATCCTCCTCCTCCTCCTCCTCCTGCCCCGCTCCGTACAGGGGCTGTCGCTCGTGTGGAGCCGCCTGTTTATTTAACAGAAGAAAGAAAAAAAAATAAAAAAGAAAGAAGAAAACTAAATGGATTTTCAGAAGGGGTGAATGGCTGCTGTGATTCATCTTTTCTGGTGAAGAGTGGAACAGCAGAGGGTGGGGGATAATGTTCAGTGACACATCAAAGGCCTCGCTTCAGCTTCGGAGACACATGCAAGGAATTAGTCACCGCGTTTTAGTGCAACAAAACCCTTTTTCCTCCCTAAATTCAATTCTTCTCTCCCTGTGATGGCCAGCTCACTGCAGCCCTCGGCTATTCCATGTGTGTTTTTACATTTTTTGCATCTCATTGAGAGCTTTGGGTTATGATGAAGTTGCCCTGCTATGCACCAACTCCTCTGCCGTGGATCTCAGCTCCAGTGAGAAGCTGGAAATTCACAAACAGGATTTAAAAGGAGCAGGGAGGGGGAGAGGGAATGGCAGGTTTGTTTTGCAGGGTGGCTGAGCCATGCTGATGGCTTGCTGCCACCAAAAAGAATAAAAAAATGACCTTTTTCCCCTTTCTTTATGCTCGTGCTTGTTCTCGCCCTACTGTGAGCTGCTTCAAAGAGCCAACCTTGCTCCCAGTTCTGCACCCTCTCCCCCTGCCAACAAAAAAAAGAGGAAAACTGAACATTATTTTTATTTTTCACTGCACTTGGAGCCAGCACGAGGCAGTCACAGTCGAGCCACTGCCTTTCAGCATCCTCCTGATGACACCAGGGATTTCTGGGGTCCCAGGAAAGCTGGTTAGAATTCAGGTTGTGTCTCCTCAGTGCACACAGAAAAAGATTGCCTCATTTTCCAGGAATTAGGAATATGTCAGAGGTGGGGGTAAATCCTGCCTTTGATTGTGGACGGCTGCATCCGGGTTGGACCTGGGCACTTTCTGCAGCAATAAACTCTAATTCTTTGCATTCTGCAAGCACGGCAGGGTGATCCTGCAGCCTGACCCCCCTGTAGCACCAGCACAGGCATTTTGAAGCTACTTATTACTTTATAAAGAGATTATTTCCTTTATTTTTTTCTCCCCTCTCCGGCATCAATCATCCTGACAAGATCTGCTTCTTTTAAAACATACATCCTCCAGTTTAAAATCCAACCTTTCCTATAAGGAAGATCCCAGGCAGTTTATGGAAGAATGCAGTGCACATACACTATATATCTATATAGATATGCAGCTTAAAATCCAGCCTTTCCTATAAGGAAGATCCCAGGCAGTTTATGGAAGAATGCAGTGCACATATACTATATATCTATATCTATATGGATATGCAGCTTAAAATCCAGCCTTTCCTATAAGGAAGATCCCAAGCAGTTTATGGAAGAATGCAGTGCACATACACTGTATACCTATATCTATATCTTTACATCTATATAGATATGCAGCTTAAAATCCAGCCTTTCCTATAAGAAAGATCCCAAGCAGTTTATGGAAGAATGCAGTGCACATACACTATATATCTATATCTATATGGATATGCAGCTTTAAATGCAGCCTTTCCTATAAGAAAGATCCCAAGCAGTTTATGGAAGAATGCAGTGCACATACACTATATATCCATATCTCTATCTATATGGATATGCAGCTTTAAATCCAGCCTTTCCTATAAGGAAGATCCCAGGCAGTTTATGGAAGAATGCAGTGCACATACACTATATATCTATATCTATGCACACAAAAAAAATACATATATATATATTTATGGGCACACCAGTAGCAATTATTGAGTTTTCCAAGGCTGATCTTTGAAAAAAGAAGGAGCCACGATGCCGAGCATCCCAAGCCTGTGGAGCAGCGCTGCCAGAGCCTCCAGCTCCCTTCTCCTGGGCAGAGCCGGCGCCCTGACGTCAGGGTGTTTTTCTGCAGAGCTCGCAGGATGTTGCAGCCGGCCAAGAGCTGTGTTTATGTTGATAACATTACAAGTATTTCCTCTCCGTTTCCGAAAGCAGCAGGGAGGGGGAGCCGAGGGGGAAGGGAGACTCGGGTTTCTCCAGCTTTGGGGTAGGACTCTCGAGGCCTTTTATGTTAAGGAGTGGGGAATGATGAAGTGCCGGCGTTATTTATGCTGCTTTTGGGAATAGGGAGGGTTTTAGAGCAGGGGATGGGAAGTGGGAGCTGGGCTGGCACAGCCCTCCCCCAGCACAGGGCTCTTTGCCTGCTCCCTGCTCCGGATCTGGTTTTAAGGTGATAAAGCAGCTCTAGCAGCTGATTGCCGGTCACAGGAGCAGCTCCAGGGATTTGGATTTTTGGGTAATGATGTGCACAGCAAGCTGGGATGCTCCCAGCATCCCATTCCTTCTGACAGTCACAGTAATAAAGCCATAAAAACTCAGGTTCTGCATGGACCGCCCGCATCCAGCTTTCTTCACAAAAGCAGGGAAAGGCTTGGGGAAATCCAGCATTATCTCCCCTTGCCAAGCCCTTCCTCCTCCTGCAATCCACTCATGGATCAAAGAACTGATTAAATGTAGAATCAAGGGGGGTTTAGAGCTCCCTGCTCACTGATGTAATCCCAGAGCTGTGCTGGCAGCTCGGTGAAGGAGGGACCCTCATCGATGGCTGGACTTGATGAGCTTAAGGGTCTTTTCCAACCTAAACGATTCTGTGATCATCCCACCATCCCAAAGTGGCTTTGCAGCCAGTCCAGGAATCTCCTGTAGCTCTCATCCATGTAGCAATCACAGTTTATGGAAATAAACCCAAACTCTTTTGTCCTTTGTGGGTTATTTCCCAATAATGGAGAGCAGAGAGGGAATTCATGGCTTTTCCTTCTTTGCTCCCACACTGTGTCCTGCTTTAATGCCAAGGGAAAGTGTGGGGAGGACGTGGGGAGGCTCTGCCCAGAACAGGAGCAGAAATGGGATGAGTGGGATGCCAGATGAACAGGGATCCTAAATGAGTGGGATCCCAAATTTATGAGGACCCAATGTGAATAGGGACCCTCAATTAATGGGGTACTAAATCAATGGAATGCCAAAAAAATGGGGTTCCAAATGAGTGGGATCATGAATTAGCAGAACCACAAATGAATGGGAATCCCAAATGATTGTGGGTCCCAAGTGAACGAGATCTCAAATAAAAAGAACTCAAAATGAATGGGGATCCCAAATGAACAGAATCCCAAATAAACAGAACTCAAAATTAATGGGGATCCCAAATGAACAGAATCCCAAATGGAAGGGAACTCTTGAAAAACAAATTAGGGGAAGAGAAGGGAGCCATATCCACCTCAGTGAATGGTGTTTCTCTGCAAATATTCATCAAAAAACAGTGAGTGGTCACTTTTTTCCCAGCAGTTCTTCCAGAAGAGATGAGTGTTCCCCTTTCCCTTGCCATAGTGTCCTTGTTGTGGCAGTGATGGGTTCCCAGTGAGGGAAGTGGTTGTGATGACGAGATCTTGGTGCTTTCATCAGCCCTTGTGAGGTTTTCAGAGCATCTCTGTGCCATCTTTTCCATTCTCTGGAGTTTCAGTGTGTGTTTAACTTCCTCCTGCTTTTGCACTTGGGTCCCATCAGGATGAGCACCTTATTCCTGTGGGATTCCATAGTGGGATGCTTGGACAATCTGTCTCCTGAAGAAAGGTACAAAGATCATAGAATTATGGAATTGTTTGGGTTGGGAAGGGACCTTATAGATTATTCAGTTCTACCCCACTGCTCTGGACAGAGACATCCTCCACTATCCCAGGTGGCTCCAAGCCCTGTCCAACCTGGCCTTGGACACTTCCAGGGATCCAGGGGCAGCCACAGCTTCTCTGGGCATCCTGTGCCTCACCACCCTCCCAGGTGATGAATAAGAATAAGTAAGAATTTATTCCTTATAAATATTAGTTTTTTTCCCCAAAGCCAAACCTGTGTGGACCAGGCTCTGACAAGTGTCTGACCAAGCTCAGTGGGGTGTATTAACCACCATGAGTGGAACATGTCATCAAACCATCAAACTACTGCTTGTGGGTTTTTCCTGACATCCCACCCTGGAGCACAGCCTGGGGGAGCCACTGCAGGACCAGTGCTGCTCTCAGCAGTGACAGGAGGACTGAATCAGTTCAAATTCATGCAGACAGATATTTTAACTGGTGATGAAACCCTCTGGAATGCTGGCTGCTCACACCAGTGGGACCCTTGGAGAAAGAGCCCTGCCCTGCTTGCAGCAGCAGGGCTGGCCATGGACAGAGCCTGTGGAAAGCTCTTATCTCCAGAGCTTGGTTTCCTTCTTGTTCAGGGTTTGTCTGACCTTTTGGTCACTGAGTAAGGTCAATTTTTGCCAGGTTTTCTTTTGGAGGGGGAGGAAAAACATGTAAGTAGGTGGTGCTGGTGGGAGGATACTCCTGGGTGAGGTGGGAGGATCTTGTATTGCTGATAGCGTTTCCAGCGTGTGGATGACTTCAGTGTTGTCCTTCTGCCCGGAGTTTGGGATGGGTCTAGATGAAGCAGATTTAAATAAATAGAAGAAGCACAAACAACACAAGATCTATTAGAGGGGGAGGGAATAAAACCCGTTCTTGGCAGCTCCTCAGGTTGACTTGGCAGCGAGATCTCTCCTGGGAGATCCTGGAGATGCAACTGGACACAGGACAAAAGCCTGAAGGACGGGAGTCGTGCAGCAGCTGCTGGCCCATGGCATGGAGCAGAGCTGTCTGCAAGCCCTCTCTGAGCTCAGAGCAGAGGAGAGGTGTTGGCCCATCCTTGGAAGGCCCCATGGCCACGTGCTGGCCTGGACTTGGCAGCTTTGGGCTCTGTCCTGGCCAGCACGATGACGTCTCACATCTCTGGGCCTCTGGATCCGTAGGTGTTTGGGAGGGGATAATGATACCCATTTCTCAGGAGCTTTCTGAGGTCTCCAGAGGAAAGAAATCACCATAAAAATCTTGTATTAGAAAGGGCTGGGGGAAATGATTTTACTGATGTCATCGTCCTGTAATTCTGCTGGACATTTCCTGGGAAGCACGTACAGTATGGGCGTGCAGCCTGAACTTGCTGATCTTCTTGGATTATTGTGTGAGTGTTTGTTCTGACCACATACACAGGGAATCCAGCAGGGTTTGAATGGAGCTGAGTGTTCTGCCCCTGCCCTGGAGCATTTCAGGTGTCAGTGAGCCAGGAGGAGCTGATCTCTCCTTCATTCCTGCCTCCATTCCTGGGGCATTTGGGATCAAGGTTCTTTGCCATGGTCTTCAGCTGAATTGCCTTTGATTTTGCTCAGAGTACAGCCATTTGCAGACCACTATATAAACTATTAATCTCCTTTAAGACCAGATATTTGGTTTTAGTGCTCAGTTTGTTCTTCTCATGCTCTCCCACAGCTCACCCATTCCCTGCTTCATCCATGGACACTTTGCTGCTCCACAAACCTGGGATTTCTCCATGTTCATTCCCCTTGTTGTACGAACTCACCCATTAATCCTTCCCATCCAGATGTCTGCAGGGACTCCAGCCACACTTCCACTCCCCACTCTGAGCTTTACAAGATGCACAGCAACATCCCCATCTTGGAATATTTTGGCATGATATTGCATGAGGGTTTAATAAGTGCTCTGTGCTTTCCTCCCCAGGTCAACATGGATTTGTGGCTCTTTCTCCTTTTGCTCGGAAGTGGCCTGATAAGTGTAGGTGCTAACAACGTTACAACAGGTAAACTGTGCTCCTTATCTCTCTTTTATCCCATCTTTAGGATCAAAGGAGTGAGTGGGAATGTGCTCAGTGTCTCATTCCCTCTGCCCTCCACTTAGCTGTAACAGAAAATGTTGGAAAGAGGGTGATGAGCTTCAGGTGCTCATAAATGAGGCCCACAGGTTTGGCTCTGAGCAATATTGATCCCCACCTCCAGGGGCTCTAATGTTTGGACATCCCCATAAATAGCTCCTGTTCAGGTTATATTTTTTGACATTTGTATTTCCTGCTGTGCAGAGCATTTCCTGTCCTGGGCTCAGGATTTGTTGGGTGTTTTATCCTTATAGTTACAGTCACATGAATCTTTAGCATCTAAACCCCTCAATATCACAGAAGAGAATCTCACAGAGGTTCCCCTGTGCTTTTCCCTTCTCAGAGCCACCCACAACAGCGTCCACCTCCCCCAGGAGCCCCACCAAAGCTCCTACAGCAGGTCCTGAGGATGGGACCACGCCCAACACACACAGACTCAACATGAGCACTCCAGGGACTGTTCCTACCACAGCACCAAAACCTCCTCCGACCACAACTGCCAGAATCTCCCCCAATGCCACCACTGGCAGCCTCAACATCTCCTCCACCCTGGGGACAACCCAGCCTGTGCCTCCAGCCCCATCCCTGCTCCCCAGCGTGACGCCGTCGGCCCCGCGCGCCACCGTCCCCAGCACGGAGGCAGAGACAACAGAGAGGAATTCCAGCATGGTGGTGACAACACAGGAGACCTCTTCTGCTTCCCACAATGGTAGGCACCTCCTCCAACTCTTCTTCTTCTTCTTCTTTTTCTTCTTCTCCAGGCCACCCTGCCTCTGGGTTTGTTTCTTTGCTCTTCTTTTGTTCGGCTGAGCAAAATGGAGCAAAAAAACGCTTTGGGGACAGTTCTGTGGTGATGCAAAACAAGAGGACTCTCAAAACTCTTCTGATGAGGTTTGTCTGACCAAAGGTTTGGGCCAAGATCATGTATGAAAGATCTCCACAGGTGCACTAGATGATCTTTTTTTTCCAACCCAAACTATTCTGTGATCCTCTCCTTACATTATCAATTTTCCCCATCAGTTGGGCAACTTCAATCTTTGAAAGGTCCAGATGAGAGAGAGTTGTCTCTGTTGGCATCCTGATCTCATTCTCCTCTTGGCACATCATGAAAATGACCCCATAAAACATTGTTTGGCTGCTCAGTCCTGGTTAAGAGTGAAAAATGAGGCAAAAAGAGGCTCAGGTGACCAGAAATCTTTGCTAAGCTGTTGCTCTTCAGCCATGGTTTGCTCTTTGTATTGTTTGAGACCCAGTTTGGGTAGTGGGTGTCTCCAACGTGCAACAGGAAGATGACAGTGCCTGCAAGACCTTGGGATTTAGTGGAAAAGCAGGATTGGTAACTTGGTTGTGGATTAGAAAACCCTGAAACAAGATGATGGTGGAGTTAATGCAGGGAGGTGTCATGTGTGTATTCCTTAAGAACCAATTTCCCAAGGGATGTGTGTGCCCTCTTCCTCTGGGAATCTTTGGAAACCACAGCCCCTGAAGCTGCAGTGGAGTTGTCTTTGCTACCAGCATAGGAAGGGATGTGGCTGAAGGAAGTTCAGAACCCAGCTTTTGTAGTGTTCTGCCACCCCTGAGCTCATCCAGCTTCCTTCCCAACCCAAATCTTTTTTTGCAGAGTGAAGGAGTCTGGCACAGCCTCAGACACACACATGGGCCAAGTCTGGTGTAAATGTAGCCTCCATATAGGAGAGATGGAGGCAAAAGCCTTAAGCTGCTAATATCTGGATTTTGTAATATGATGTCTGCTCATGGCAGGGCTGAATTTATTCATTTTTGTGTCCCCACTGCCTTTTTGTGATTTGGGTTACCAGTTTTGGTGAACTCCCCTGGTGTATGCCACGACACCATCAAGGCCAGAAGTGGCTTCTCACTTGATGTCAGCCCAGAGAACAAATGATCAAACCTAATTCTTTCTTTATCTCAAGTAATTTATCAAGGAACAAAATCAGTTTTAGGGCTGCCCTTGCCATGAGGGCAGCCCTAAATTAGATTTAACAGGAAATGTTGGTGTTATCTTGGAAGAATTAAGAGGTGCTCGAGAAGGGGATTGAGCCAGAAGGTCACACATCATAGGGACAGTTCCCCCTTGTCCAAATCCACCAGGATTGTCCTCAGGCCTGTGCTGCAGCTCTTCACACCCAGCTCATGGCCAGGAAAGCCAGGCTCTGCTCTCCCTGGCAAGGTTTATCCCTGTGCCCTCTGGATGAGCCATCCCACCCAGCAGGTAGAGACTTCCCTTGGATGCTCCTCGCCCCATCCCTGAGCCCAGCTGCTCCTAATTGAACTCTTGGCTCAGCCATACTCTTAAAATGATGCATCAGTGTTAATCTCTTGGTATTTAAGTGCTAATGAATTACACCAGTGACTTGCTGGTTATGGGTTTAAACAGTAAGCTGTGTTTAGTGATGTTAACGCTTGGCTTCAGCTCCTTGTTCTGCTGATAAAAACTCAGGATTTGTTCCTTTTTCCTTACTCAGAAATTCATTTGAACACCCTGGTTTTATAGCTAGTGTTTTAAAGGAAAGATTTACAGGCAGATGATGAGAGTTACTAAATTTGTTCCTGTCTTGGTCTTTGATCCTTCCTGACTTACTAAAATGTCTTGTTCCTTTGTTGCTAAGAGACTTTTGTTTTCTTTTTCTGCAGGTAACTCTGACAGAAGAGGTAAGAATGTTACATTTCATTGCTCTTTACTCAGTAAAAACAATTCCAGAAGCATTCTGCTATTAGAGAGCTCTCCTTAGGACTTCCAAATGTGTTTTTATGAAGCCTCTCAAGCTCTTTAAAAGAGCTGGTGACACACTGATATCTTAATTTCTGTTGAGCTTTTCTTTCTAGAACGAAACAATCCCTTTCCAATTTGTACATGTCCTGTTAGGTACCAATTGTTCCTGCTCTGAGAATGTCAGCACGTCCCTAGAGCTGCATGACCAAAGTCTAAAAAGCCATTCAGGATATTTCCTTTTGGGTTTGTTTTTTTTTTTTTTTTTGCTGCTGCTGAATTGTCTTTATTGACTGTGACTTACACAATTTGATCCAAACCCATCCAGCAGATGATGGGAATAATTATTGTTCTCCTCATTCTGTTGGCAAGCAGTAACACAAATCCATTTCTTGTAAGAGAACAGCACTTTAGGGACATTTTTCCATCTCTCAGCTCTGAGAACTGGCATCCCTACCAGAATATTTGCAATTACTGATGGCTTTATCACCCCAGGAGCGGGCAGAGCTGGGCTGGCTCCCACCTGGGGGAATCAGCTGCCTCTGTCTGTGTGTTTTCATCCTGACTCTGATGGGTGCTGCAGCTTTGCAAACTCTGCCTGGTGCTGCTCTCTGTGCCTGCCTCACCCAGCCAGGAAACAGACTGATGCTCTGAGCACTGACAGGCAGCACAGGGAATTGAACAGAGGGAATAAAAGGGATGCAGGTCCAAGGGAACTCATTTGAAATTGTGGCTAAGCCTCTGCAGAAATGCTCAGTGTAATTCCCTCAGATCTGGCCTGGCTTAGGCCTGATTTTGTGCTCTCTCTGCCATTGTTCATCCCTGCTCCTGAGGGAAAAGGAAAAAAAAAAAGGGAATACATCTGACTTCCTAACAAGATTTATATTAATATTGCTAATATTATTATAAATATAGTTAGGAAATCAGATTAAATAAGGGATATTTAACAAGAGCAAATGGGACAAGGGGAAATGGCTTCAAACTGGGAGTAGGTTTAGATTAGATATTGGGAATAAAGTCTTGACTGTGAGGGTGGTGAGGCTTTGGCATGGGATGCCCAGAGATTTCTGGCAGCCCCATCCCTGGAAGTGTCCAAAGCCAGCTTGGATGGGGCTTGGAGCCACCTGGGATGGTGGAAGGTGTGGGAGTGGGACGATCTCCAAGGTCCCTTCCAACCCAAACCGTTCTGTGACTGGTTTTGCAGGCAGATGTTGCCAGCTGTGAGCAGGGAAGGGCTGCTCAGCCCCATCCCTCTGCCATGACTGCACCCAGGTCTGGGTGAGAGCCCACAAAGCACCTCTGCCTGCAGCTGAGCCATGCTCCCAGCCTCCAGAGGGGGTTTGGTGCCTCCTCAGAGGGGCCAGGAGGAGATTTAAGCCTCCTGCTGCCTTCCAAGCTCAGGACTGTGGCAGCACCAGGGGAGCAGAAGGTTGAGTCCTTGTCCCTTTTCCAGGTGGATTGCCAGCATGAAGCCCCCAGACTGGGGCTGGAGCAGCACAGGAGCTCTGGGAGGGTTGGCAGAGAAGAACAGCTGCAAAAAAAACCAAAACCCAAAACCTCCAAACTCCCTGCACCCTGCTGCCAGAGCCACCCCTGCCCTCAAATCTGCATCCTGCAGCTCCAGCCCAGCTCAGCACTGCTTAGGCTGAGCTTAACTCCAGCCAAGGCAGGAAAAAATGGTCCAGCAGTGGGTTAACACCGCAGGTTTTGGCATGGCAGCTCTTCTTCCTCTCCTGCACACAGGATGGAAATGGTGGCTGTGCTCAGAAGTCTCAGTGAGAGGCCAGGGCTGGCTGTGGTTGGGCCAAGACCAACCTGTTCTTGCTTTTGGGAAGTGTCAAGATGGGGAATGCCAAGGCTCATCACCTTCTGAGGTGTGCAGGAGGCAGAATAAATTCCTTTTGGGCTGAGGGAGAGGCAGAATTCCCAATAAATTCCTTTTGGGCTGAGGGAGAGGCAGAATTCCAAATAAATTCCTTTTGGGCTGTGGGAGGTGCTGCCACATTAGGGCAATAGATGAGAAGGACAAAAACATGCAAAACCAGGATAATTCATTTTTTTTATTTGCCACACTGGGCTGTTACCTTGAAATCATGACACAAAAATCATGTTTTAATAGAAATATTTAGAAAATATTTTAAAAATCATATGTTTTAATAGAAATAACATTCCCAGAGCTCACAGCACAGAGGGACAAACACAGAAATACAATCAGAGTGCCCTTGGGTAGCTCAGAGGTGGAAAAAGTAAGCTCCTAGGGGGAAAAAAATAGGGAAATGGGCAAAATAAACCCCTAGGGAAAATAAACCCTAAGGAAATCTGCTGGCTGAAATTGCTGAGCCACATGGAGCAGGAATCTGCAGGGAAATGGATGCACAGAAGGTGGAAAAGGGTCAAGCCCTGCAGCCTCTTGGGGCTGTGTAGACACAGTGTGGTGGCCCCCTCAGATGGAGGGAGCTGATGGAAAATGGAAATATCCCCAGCTGGCATGGCTGGCATCCACATTTGTCTGAAAAAATGCCCTTCAGGGCACTTCTACTCCCTGGTTGGAGCTGCTTGGCTTCCAACCCATCTGGGTGATTTGCCAGCACCAAGCACTGATTCACTGACCTCCAGCATGAGCTAGAAATGGGTTCTTTAAAGGGAAAATAAAATCTGTTGTGGGATTCGTGCAGGATGGGAGTGTTTCAGAGTAATTTAAGTGGTTTTGTGAGGGAATTGTGAGGTTCCTGCCCTTGAGGAGCTTCTGCAAGGGAGCCAGATTGGGTCACACTTGGGTGCCTGGTGGTGTCTGACCTCTCCTGCTCTCCAAACTCTGTATTTCCACAGGGGGTTGAACTAGATGGTCCTTGGAGGTCACTTCCAACCCAAATTATTCTATAATTACAGAATTGTGGAATGGTTGAGTTGGAAAGGATCTTAAAACTCATCCAGTTGTATCCCAGACACCTCCCACTATCCCAGGCTGCTCCAAGCCCCGTCCAACCTGGCCTTGGACACTCCCAGGGATCCAGGGGCAGCCACAGCTGCTCTGGGCAGCCTGGTCCACACCAAATCTCACCCTTGGAGCTGTTCAGACCCCAGGGGCAGCAGGAAGCTTTGTCCTCTTGTCCTGTTTGACAAAGAACTGGAAGCAAAATCGTGGTGGTGTTCCGAATGTGGCTGTGGGATCTTAGGTCACAGTTTTCTCCCATTTTAATATAAAGTTTCTTATCACATACCAAACATTCCTTACACCAATCTCATGGGCCTGGTAGGAACTTCTCTTAGACCCTTAAGTCTCAGGCAGGAAAATTTTGTAGATTTTTTTTCTTTTCTGAAGATTTCCAGCTGACAGAGGAAATTTCTGCTGGTGGCTGCTGGGCCACCACGTGCACATTCAGCTGTGCAGAAGGAATCCCAAAAAACCCAGTCCCAACTCTCTCCATCACTGTTTTCATCTGCAAGGTCACAATTTCACAGTGACCAACTCTTGGAGAAGATTGAGGTGCTCTGAGTGGTGGTTTCAGGTTTTAATCTGACCTGGGAGTGTCTGAGGCACATGCTGCTCACTCATCCTTTTTTGTTTTCACTCTCAGGCTGGAAAATTGCAACATCACTTAATACTATTTATTATTTATTATGTTTTTATTACTAATACCATCATCAGAATTGTTCTTCAAGCAGAAATTGTTAAATGATGGCTCTGGATGTTTTCCAATGTCCATAACCACACCTTTCTCTTCCTCTTGCAGATGAGACTCCCATTATAGCTGTGATGGTGGCCCTGTCCTCCCTCCTAGTCATAGTATTTATTATTATTGTTCTGTACATGTTGAGGTAAGAGCTGCTTTAATGCTGGGTTGCCTTGTTTGACAGAAACAATTCCTGAATGAACAGGAATGAGCCTTTTGTGCTGTCTCCCAAGCTAAAGGCTGACACAGCTGGTGCTTTGAAAAGAAACCTGTAAGGACAATGAATGAAAATGATGTTTGGGGTTATCTGGTGAATGATGCTCATTCCTTTCTCTGCAAAGCTGCTCCTCCTGTGGGGAATTCCTGTTCTGCCTTTCAAAATGTCACTTTTAGCAGGGTGGATTGAACTGAAGCCCTGTCAGTGTTGGGAAAAGCAGGTGAAGTTTCCTTGTGAGGCTGCAAATGATGGATTGAGTAATCCAAGGAGGCTGAACACAAAGTCCTTTCAATGTGTTATTCCTTGATTCCCATTTTGATAGCAAGCAGGATCCAACATCCAAACTGTTTTGGGTACTAAACCTCACATGGTCCCTGTGCACCTTTCACTGTGAATTGCAGGAGCTTTGTGAGGAGTGTTAGGTGATGCTGTAATTGAAATTACAGCACAATAAAACCTTCTTAGGTCCATTTTTTAGAATCCAGGCATCTGCCCTGCTCAAAATGAAGCATTTCCAGCTCCTGAAAGCATAACTAAGAATGTCTTTATTCACCTGCAGTAAACATTTTAATTTACTCACCAGTTTGGTGATTAAGTAAGTCTTAAAAAAAAAAGAAAAAACAATTTCCTTAGCAGTGGAAAACTCCCCTCTGTCTCCTGGCTCCAGGCCTGCCCTCACAGCAGTGAACCTGAGGAGAGTTTTGCCTCAGGAGTTCAGCAGCAGCAGAGTTTGAGTCCTTCCCACCTGGCTTCCAGCCCTGACAGAAAGGGTTTGTGTTCACTGCCCAATGATTCAGCAAAACTCCAAATTTCAGGCAAAATGAGCATGAGCAGCTGCTCCAAGTTAACAGCACATGGAGCAGGGATTTGCTGCAGGACAGATCAACCTGGGCTTTGTGTGTGCTCTGCTGGGTCAGCCCAGGGAGCAGGGACTCCTTGGGGTGTCCTCTGCAAAGAGCACCCTTAAAGCTTCTCCTGGTTTCCAGCTCTCTCTGGGCTCCTGCAGCTGTTCCAGATGTGCTCAGTGAAAAGCTCTGCTCCCAGCAGGATTTCAGAGCTCCTGCAGCCTCCTGGAGCCACCAGCTCATCCATGAAGCCTTGAGAAAGTGTGGCAAAAAAAGGGAAAGCTCTTTGGGTGCTTCTAGATGGTTGTGATTATATTCATGGGTTCTCACCTGTAGTAAGTTGAGTCAGTGTGTTGTTATCAAAATCATCCTTTATTCCTGTGTGGCCTTCTCCACATCATTGTTGTTCTTTTTCACACAGTAACAGGCAGCTGGATTAAACCTGGTTTGCATATATCCTTTGAGCAAACTATAGAAAAGAGTTTTCTTCCATCATAAGGAAGAAGTGAGATATTGCTACTTCCAGAAGTTTTTTCTGCTCTTTTTATTTTTCTGCTATTAGATCAAAGTAGAAAATAGGTAAAATCTGAACCAATAACTTCCTTTTTTGAGAATTTCAGTGTCCTACTCCTTTTGTCAATATTCATTCTTACTTAGGTCTCATCTGGGAGGGGACCTGGGCTTCCTGCTGGATATTTACTGACTTTTCCACCCCAATTCTCCTTGGCAGGTTCAAGAAATACAAGCAGGCAGGGAGCCACTCCAACTCCTTCCGTCTGTCCAACGGCCGGACAGACGACACAGGTGAGTCCACCTGCTGCCACACAGGCTCTCCCCCACCTCTTATTTTTGTAGGCAAGTATTTTTTTAATTCCTATTTTGTTGTTGTTGTTGTTTCCTGACCTCCCTTGTTCCATGTTTTCCATGGGTTTGGCAGACTCTCACAGAATGAAGGTTTATTTCCCAGCTTTCGTTCCACTGATTCGATGTTTGCCCTCAAGTGGTTGATATTAAAATGGGTGATCACTTCCAAAATCACTACTCACATTCCTCTTGAGTTTTCACAGTGTTTATTTGGCTCAAATGAGAACCTTTTTTGAAAAAAACCCACATCTTTGGGGAATAATTAAACATTTTTTCTGCTCTTTCAGATTAGTATGGTCTCTGATTAAAACTCAGAACTTCACACTAACTGTGGACTCCAAACTAACACTTCCAGGAGATAAAAGGGAATACATTTATTTTCCTTATAAAAACATTTATGTACCTCCTAAACATGCACAGATGCATTTTAAAGCCTTGTATAATGTCTAAATTCTTCTGCCACTGAGCTGTGAGCCAGAGCTGACATTGAGGGTCTGAAGTTGGGCATCTCCATCCATGTGTAGGCACTGATTAAGATCTGAGAAGGCCTCTTAAACTCAGTTCAGATGCTTTTTCAGCACTCCTTCCACATAAACCAAACACCTTCTGAGAAGCACTAACTGGAATTCAGCACCTTTTTTATTTTATGTTGGCTGCTAAGACCTTCCCTGCCATCTTAGCTCACTGTAAACGGAGGTGTGAACTTCATAAACGCTCAGCTGTGTTGCTGTAACCCTCACATGGCCTTTCTGGGCTCTGCTGAGCAGCACAAGCAGCAGCTGCCTCTGCTGTGCCCTCCTGGGAATTGTTTCACAGTGCTGGTGCCAGACTTTCCATGGGAGAGAGGGAGAAGTTGGAATTCAAAGCCAGGTGGTCTCCAAGCCCTGCACTGACTTGTCCTCAGTGCCCTGTCCTGCCTCTGGGAGAGTGTAGATCCCAGAGTGTTAATCACCATAGGATCACTGATTTTTGGGGATTGGAAAAGTCCTTTAAGATCATCCAATCCAGCAGCACTGCCAAGGCCACCACTGACCCATGTCCCCGAGTGCCACATGCACAGGGCTTTTGTAGCCCTCAAGGGATGGGGACTCCCAACAGTGCCCCAGGCAGCTGTGCCAGGGCTGGACACCCTTTCCATGATGGAATTTTCCCAAATATCCACCCTGAGCCTCCCCTGGTCCAGCCTGAGGCCGCTCCCTCTCCTCCTGTCCCTGTTCCCTGGAGCAGAGCCTGACCCCCCCGGCTGTGCCCTCCTGTCAGGAGCTGTGCAGAGCCACAAGGGCCCCCCTGAGCCTCCTTTGCTCCAGGCTGAGCCCCCTCAGCTGCTTCTGGTGTCCCAGCCCCTTCCCCAGCTCCATTCCCTTTTCTGGACACCCTCCAGCTGCCCAAGATCTTTTTGTGAGAAGCCCAGAAGTGCCCCCAGCACTGGAGGTGCCCCAGCAGTGCCAGCACAGGGGACAGGCACTGCCCTGCCCCTGCTGCCACCCCAGTGCTGCCACAAGCCAGGTGTCACTGTGCTCAGAGCAGCCTGGTCTGGTGGAAGCCATTTGGACCAAGATGCTCTTTAACATCCCCTCCAACCCAAACCACTCTCTGCAGACACAAGGACAACCCCAAAAGTGGCACATGCAGGGTCCCTGTGCTCCCCTGGGCGTGGCTGGGCAGTGCTGGCCATGGGGCACAGCTGGTGGCACCTGTGACCCCTGTGTGAGAGACAACTGCTCACTTTGAAAATTTAAAAAAGTTTATTAAACCTTGACAAAAATACAACCAAGGACTACATAAGGAAAAATTCACAGCATTGGGAACTGCCCCTCATGGGTACCACATGGCCAGTTCTTCTTCAAGATGGATGCTCAGTCCTTTATACCCCTGGGGGTTGCCTCAGCCAGCCCTGGCCCCTCCCAAGGTCTGTCAGTCAGCTCTTCTGTGCCATTTATCAGTGCAAACTGCTTTCTTGTCCCTGGATTGGAGCTCAGGTGTTGCCATACCTCACCCCCTCAGCACCCCCAAGCTTTTCCATTCCCAGCTGCCCCATGCCAGGGACACCTGTGCAGCTTCTTTGTACCTGTCCTGGACAGCCCAGGCTGTCTGATGGCAGCAATACAGGGGGGAAAGGGGAGCTGTGGGGAGAACAGAGGACACAATCTAAACCACAATAACATAACCATACATCACTAAAGCTTTTCTTAATATTCACACAAAGTCACCCCTTAATTGTGAGAGCCAATTGTTGCCACGTTTCCCTTCACAGAGAAAAGCAAGGCCCAATTCTTCCCAAGAATATTTCTGGGTTTCACATTCTCTGAAACCTCAGAGAAAGGAAAAACAATTATTATGTCATTTCCTGCTCCTGTGTTGTTCAGAAGTGGAATGCATGGTGGAAGATTGTGTACCTGAAGGGAATCGATAATTGGATTCTGGTGTGAGTGTTTTGATTCACTGAGCAATTGAATCCAGGTGTGTGTGTGTGTTGGGACTGTCGGGACAGTCACAAGATGTTGTGCACTGGAGTGCTTGGCAGATTCAGTTTAGATGTAATGTAATATAATATAGAAAAAAATAGTATAATAAAGTAATTAATTAGCCTTCTGATAAGATGGAGTCCTCCTCATCATTTCCCCCCACCTCCGGGGTCATCTTGTTACTATAGCATTATCCATCCATGATAGTTACTATAATGTTACTATCTATGCATTATAGTTACTATAGTGTTACTATCCATCCATTATAGTTATTATAACATTACTATCCATCCATTACAATTACTATAATGTTACTATCCATCCATGATAGTTACTATAATGTTACTATCCATCCATTATAGTTTTTATAACATTGCTATCCATCCATTACAGTTACTATAATGTTACTATCTATGCATTTTAGTTACTCTAATGTTACTATCCATCCATTATCCATCTGTAACACCTGGGTGTCCTTGCAGAGCCCCAGAGCATGCCCCTGCTGGCCCGCTCGCCCAGCACCAACCGCAAGTACCCTCCCCTGCCCGTGGACAAGCTGGAGGAGGAGATCAATCGCCGCATGGCCGATGACAACAAGCTCTTCAGGGAGGAGTTCAACGTGAGTGCCCCTGCTGCTGCCCTCAGGGCTGGCTTTAGGGTCTGCTTCTTGGTTTGGAAGGACAGGTGTGTGCTAAGGAAGACAGGAAGCCCCCCTGAAATGGGAAACGTAAGCCCGCTCCCTCCCAATTGTTGTGATTTTGAAATTAAGGGGCTCTGATGTCGCTGTAGAGCGCGACAGCACGAAGCACCAAGGCTCCATCAGAAGGGTGCCTAAGAGAGACTGATTATAGCAACATGTTGCCTTTATGGTTTTTCAAGATGTTTACATTTATTTCATAGACATGTTCACTGCCCATTGGTCATAAGAAAGAAACAAAGTTCTCAATAGATGAACAAGGAGCCATGTCATTCTGTGAGCCAGTGAAACCCCATATCTTTTAACTTTCTCTCTTCCATCACATTGTCATGGGGATAGCCTTAGTGTCTTCCTAAAGAGAGATATGGGGCTTTCCTTATCTTTAGGAAGCCTTTGCTGGCTCACAAGAATAGCACAAAATGCCTTTCCTACACTCTCAGGCAAAGAGATGGGAGCAGGAAGCACAGAGGGCAGGCTCAGGGTGTCTGTCCTGGAGCAGGTCTGAGTGAGACACGTTGTTCTGGCTGTCTTCAGTGAGCTCTGCTGCACTGTGGGGGTGCTTGGGCTGCCCAGCTGCTCCTCTCCAGGCTCCAGCCTGGGAGAAACCTTCCTGCAGTCTCCCTGTCCATGGAGGGGGATGGAATGAGGTGATCTTTGAGGTCTCTTCCAGCCCAAATCCCCTGGGACTCTGTCTTGGTTTGGAAAGCCAGGTGTCTGCCAAGGAAGGCAGAAGCCCCCCTGAAATGGAGAATATGAACCCCCTCCCTCTGAATTGTTATAATTTTGAAATTAAGGAGCTGTCAGGCAAAGATATGGGAGCAGAAATAACAGTTCTTTAATAGGGAAGAAAATAAAATAAAAATGCAGTAATACAAAACAACACTGCCAGAGTCAGAGCAGGCCCTGTCCCCCTGTGTGTCAGGGGGTGGCACAGCCCCATCCCATGGGGGCTCAGCCCTCCTGCAGTGCCAGCTGTGGCTCTGCTGGAGCAGGGATCCTGCACAAGGGGGGAGTTTTCCTCTGCAGCTCCAGGGCTGCTGGAGATGGGCCTGGGCTCCCTCTGGCAATGCAGGGCAGCAGAAGCTGCTCCTCTGGCAATGCAGGGGGCAAAGGCTGCTGTGCTGTCCCAAACCTCAGATTGGATCCAGGTAGGAATGCTTGGCTCCTCCCCTGGGCAGAGCATCTCCCCATGGGATGATGGAATTGGATCAGCCATGCAGGGACACTCACTGGCCATGGACAGAAGAGAATTAATAATGAATGGCCCATGAACAGCAGAGATCTCCTGGAGGGAGGATTGGGTGTGGGAGAGATAAAGAAAACTGCCCAATGAACAGCAGAGAACTGCCCCACCTCTGACAGATGGGAATAGAGCACACACATTGCCTTGCAATCTGGGACAGAGGGTTTCTTAGAGTCTGAGCAGTGGAAGGGCTGATTCTGTCCTTGAATCTGTGACAAACTGTTCATCCTCATGCTCACTGCAGAAAGCAGAGGGTTTCTAGCAAACAGCTCTTCAGAGTTACATTTTCCTGGGTTCAGGAATGATCCTGGATGTCTTGAGGTCTTCCAGAGCTCCCCTGCTTGTTGGTTGCCTCCCAAGCTCTGCCCCCCACCTCCCAGTCCTCATGGCCTTAAATCCACAATCAACCAAAAGAAAGCTTTGACAGAGAAACAGGAATGAGCCCTCTTATTTCAGTGAGCTCTTAACCCTGAAACACAATGGTGACAGTGTGTGGGACAAAGGCTGGCCTTCAGCTGTGAGGAGTTCAGGCATTGTGCTCGTCCCCCAAGCCCAGAGCATTTCTTCAGGGATGGCCACAACCCCTTCTTGACACTGCTGGGCCTTGCAGCTTGTGACAATGGATGTGTTTTGGCTTGTCAATACAAAAAGAATGGAATGGAATGGAATGGAATGGAATGGAATGGAATAGAATAGAATAGAATAGAATAGAATAGAATAGAATAGAATAGAATAGAATAGAATAGAGGTAGGTTCATTAAGGTTGGAAAATATTATCTCTTTTCCCAACTGATAATCTCCCTCTAAGATTCTCAAGTCCAACCATTAACTCAGCACTGCCAAGACCACCACTAAACCATGTCCCCAAGTGCCACATCAGTGCCACATCCACGCTTTTGGCTTCTTTAACACTTTCAAGGATGGTGACTCTACCACTGCTGGGGCTGGTCCTGGGACTTGACAACTCCTTCTGTGAAAATATTTTCCTAAATATCCAATCTAAACCTCCCCTTGCACAACTTAAGATTGTTTCCTCTCCTCCTGTCCCTGTTCCCTGGGAGCAGAGCCCAATCCCCCCCGGCTGTCCCCTCCTGTCAGGAGCTGTGCAGAGCCACAAGGGCCCCCCTGAGCCTCCTTTGCTCCAGGCTGAGCCCCTTTCCCAGCTCTCTCAGCTGCTCCTCATCACATCTGTGCTCCCAGCCCAGGTCCAAGCCATGATATGGCACCATGAGAACGAGGAGAAGATAAAAAAAAGCCACTGCACTTTGTCCAGCTGCTACAAAACTTGATCCCTTTCCTGGTCGTGCTGTGATGAAACCAAATAGGTGCAATGAATGCCCAGGGAGGGGGATTTTAGGGTTATAAATACCTGATTGCCCTGGACACTTCCTGCCATCCTGTCAGCTGGAGGAAGGGATGGTGGATACCTCCAGAACATTCTTTGCTGTTCAAAGAGGATGTGGAATAACAGTGCTGGGGAAGCACCTCCTGTGCTCGACTGGGAAACCCAGGGACAGTGTTCCCTGTCACCCCAGCCCTCCCCCCTCACCAAAGGCTCCCTGGGGCTGCTCCTGCCATCACTGGGTGGGCTGGGGTGTTGGGGGCTTAATCAGGTCACAATTAGCAGCACTGTTAATGAAGGAATCTCACAGGAGCCTCTGTGGACAGGAATCAGGAATGAGCTCGTTGGTGCTGCCGGGTGGGTTCAGAGATGGAGGCTTTGCTGCCACCTCGTGTCCATGGATCAGGAGATTCCAGATCTCTTTCCAGAGGGATTGGCTCTCTCTGGTCCAGTCCAGCTATTTAAATGGTCACTTGGAGCATTGCTGCTGGGGTGGAGGTGAGGGGTGTGGGTGGTGGGGACACATCCAGAGGGGCAGGATGCTCAGATGTGGCAGATTTTCCAGATTTTCCAGCATATTTTTCCTGCTGTGCCATGAAAACTCATGGAAAACCCTTTTTTTCCTGCCATTTCAGGCTCTCCCAGCGTGTCCCATACAGGCCACGTGTGAAGCTGCTTCCAAGGAGGAGAACAAGGAGAAGAACAGATATGTGAACATTTTGCCCTGTACGTGTCAGAGCTGCTTGGATGGGGGGGAAACACTCAGGGGCTCCTGCCAGGGTTCCCCATTCCTGGATTTGGGATGGGCAAGGGCACAGATGAGGGCATTTCACCTCCCAGCTGGGTGGCTGAGTCTGCTTTAGCTTTGGATACCTGGGAGGAGAAGCTCCATGGAGCCAGGAGGCCGTGGAGAGTGAAAGGAATGGGAAATGCCAGAAGGGACAACTCTTGCCTGGTGGCATTGGGCAGTGGGCTGGTTTGGGGTGTCCTCAAATATGCACTATGTAGGAAAAAAAATACCTTGGACAAGATCTAGGACCCCTCTGGGTTTGAGCAGGAGGAATTTGGGGGCATAAAGGTGTTTTTACAGCAGAGCCAGGAGTGTGGGCTTCACTCCAACACCTGGATTCTCACTAGGCCAAGTGGCAGCAGAGTGGAGGGGGTGGTCTTTAATGCAGAGTTTTAATTTCCCTCCAGATGATCATTCCAGGGTTCACCTGACTCCTGTGGAAGGGGTCCCTGACTCCGACTACATCAACGCCTCCTTCATCAATGTGAGTTTGGGGGTGTGAAGGGGAGATCCCTGCCAGGAGCAAAACCAGGCAGGCTTTGGAGAGAGATGGGGAACCACTCCTGCTGGAGCTGGGCATTTCTGATCAACAAACAGCTGAAAAATCATAGAATCTTTGAGGTTGGAAAAGCACTCTAAAAGCCACAAGTCCAAGCATTCCCCCAGCACTGCCAGGCCACCATTGAGCCATGTCCCCAAGCGCCACATGGTTTGAAATCCTTGAAGAGGGTGGCCAGTTGATCATCAGTGCTTCCCAGGGCTGGGTGTGGGAAGGGGATGGAGAAGAAATCAAGGAATCCAGCTGAAATGGAAGCAGCATTGCCCTGCTGTGCCCCTGGGAGGAGATGGGTCCTTTGTGGTTGTCACCATGTGGCTCCAATCAGCTGGAAGGGTCATGTGAGAGATGCAGGCACGTGAAGCAAAGCAAGACTCAAAAGAGCTTTTTCCTTCCCTCCCCAGTAAATGAAATACACAAAACCAGTCCCTATGAGTTCTACAGCCCCTCTTTTCCAAGGATCAATGCTGAATTTTCACATGATGCTCTGGATGCAGGGTCTGACTGCAGTGGAAGGGCTGTCAGATACCACTTCATTAGTGCCTTGTGCCAACAAGTGGGGTCATTCCTGCATTATGGGAGCATGGGGAGGGCTCCTGTGGGAAAACAGCCCTTTGCATAAGGATTTTCAATGATTTCAGCCCATCTTTGGAGCTGATTCCCCCCTCAGAGGCTGCAGCCCCTTCTCTGCACAAGGGAGAATGAGCAGCAGAGCAGATGCCAGCTCTGTTTGTTCCTGAAGTAAATGCAGTTCATGGCTCTTGTGTTAGAGAAATATTAATTTTTCTTCTTTTTTTCTTCTTCTCTTGCAGGGGTACCAAGAGAAAAACAAATTCATTGCTGCACAAGGTAAATTCTTGACTATTCCCATTGCTCTGTTGGGGGCAGCTGGGCTGGGTCCCTCTGCTCAGTGGAGCTGTGCCCCTCTACCCACAGCACAGCATCTTGCAGAGCTCCCCTGGTCAAAAGGAGGCCTGGCTGCCCCACAGATTGCTCCCAAAATTATCTTCCCAGTCAAAGAGCAGTGCTGGATGTCTTGATGGACAGAGAGAAGTCCTTCCTGTGCAGTCCCATTGCTGGAGGGTGTTGTGAGCTCTGGAAATTCTGCCAGGGAGCTGCTTAATTAAATCTCCCAAATCACAGAATCATGGAATGGTTTGGGCTGGAAGGGACCTCAAAGCTCATCTCATTCCACCCCACTGCCATGGACAGGGACACCTCCCACTATCCCAGGTTGCTCCAAGCTCCCTTGAACACTCCCAGGGATGGGATAGAGAGAAACATCCTTATGATCTTCAGAAGTCCAAACACATCCCTAAAACCAAAATTCCCACTCACAGGGTGGGGATCATGTCAGCAACAGGATGTTAGCTGCCCATGGGAGTGCTTTGTGTTTCCTCTCTGGACTTGCCAGTGGGTCAGGGCATTCCTGGCCAGTTTCCCTGGCTCTGGCTGGAGAAGGAGGCTGGATCAGGTCCCTCAGCACTTCCAGGCTCAGGTTAAGCTTTGGCTCTGCTGTTCTCTTGGCTCACCCTGAGCCTCAGGCTTGGCAAGGCAGTGTAGGCTGAGTTAGCTTCGTGTCTGGCAGGCAGCAGGGAACTATTCCTGTGCCACACTGAAATGGGATCCCATGGCTAAAACCCAAAATCCCAGGGCAGGACTCTGGGACAGCCACAATTCCCCTGGGTGACCTTGGGCAAGTCCCAGACTCTGTTTGCCTGTTGTCCCTTTCCTGAGCTAAATATGGAATTTCTGACCATAACACAAATCCAAATATTCCAGGTATTGTATGATAGGATTATTCCTTGGATCAGGCATACCCAGACACCACAGCACCTCCAGTGACCTATTGGCAAAAAATGTGTTGGATCATCCCTGACGTGTGACCTCACACGCTGAGTTTTGGCCCCAAATTGTAAGAGGTTGATCCCAAAGAGGACTTTTTTGGTTTTTTCTTCCCCTCAGGACCAAAGGAAGAAACAGTGAATGATTTTTGGAGGATGATTTGGGAGCAAAACACAGCAACAATTGTCATGGTGACCAACCTGAAGGAGAGGAAAGAGGTCTGTGCCAGGAGGTTTCACAGGCTGGGATTTGACCCTATGGGCATGTCCTGGAGCTATTCCCAGCCTTGTGAGGGTGTCCAGAGCTCACCTGCACCTGTTTTTTCTCCTCCCAGTGTAAATGTGCTCAGTACTGGCCAGATCAGGGCTGCTGGACCTACGGGAACATCCGAGTGTCCGTGGAGGACGTGACCGTGCTGGTGGATTACACCGTGCGCAAGTTCTGCATCCAGCAGGTGCCACCCAGGGGTCACCTCCCCATCCCTCCCTTCTCCACACTGGGCATCCCAAAGGTCTTGGCTCAACTCCTCCAAGGCTCTGTGAGAGCAGAGTTGGCATGAAATGAGCCCCAGCACCCATTTTTAAGCAGAGTTGTTAAGAATTTATTCCTCCCAAAAGCCTGTTCACAGTGGTACCACATGGCTGTGCTGAGAGCAGGGAAAATGAGGGATGCCAGGGCTGAAATTCCATCCTGAAGTACTCCAGCACTTGCTGTTAGCAGTGTTGGTTCCTGCTCTCACCCACAGACACTTAATGCCTGAAAATAATCAGATTTATCCCCTCAGCTGAGACAAAATCCACCGCTGTATGTGTTGGGTTTGATTGCTTTCCCATCTGTCACCACATTTCCTTGTCCTCCAAGGAGACTCTGGGTGTTTTCGTCACTCTGTTTGTTTTCCTGCCTCTCTTGGAGGCAGGCAGGGAAGAGTTGGTGCCTGTAAACCTGTCTGGACTTTGAGGATGATCCTCCTGAGCCTCATTCTTCACTCCAATGGCCTGAATTGTGTGTGTTTTCCTCCCCTGCCTTTAATCCGAGGATGATCTGGCCAGAGGAGTGGGAAAGGATGGAGGAGCAGCTTCTGTTTGAGCTTGTTGGGGATGAAATATGGCAGCTGCTGCCAGGCTGGATCCACAGGCTGGCATCTCACAGCCCTCAGATGTGGTGGGATGTGGTGCTGGGTGGTTAAAATGTCATGTTTTTAGAGACTGATCTGTCCCAGAGCCTGAGTCCATGCCCTTTCAGCTGTGGATGCTGCTTAAGCTCCATCTTGGGTCTGCAACTCCCTCTCTCTCTTAATTTTGGGGGAAGAAGGGAAACCTGAGTGTTTCTCCTTAACCTGAGTCCTCCTTTGCCCTGCAGGTGGGAGATGTCACAAACAAGAAGCCTCAGCGCCTGGTGACCCAGTTCCACTTCACCAGCTGGCCTGACTTTGGGGTGCCCTTCACCCCCATTGGGATGCTGAAATTCCTGAAGAAGGTGAAGACTTGCAATCCCCAGTATGCAGGAGCCATAGTGGTGCACTGCAGGTGAGTCCTGGAAAGCATCTCCTATTTAAAAGGATTTTTTTATTTTTTTCAGTCAGGTCTTTTTCATTATCTTTATTTAAATTTCCTATGTTAAACGGGGATGTTCCTCATGGGGACATGCAAAAAAATGCATGAATTGAAGGAAGTTCTTGGAATCAGTGATTTTAGGGTGTTACAACTCATCTGGAGGGGTCATTTGGATTGGCTGGGTGCTGAGTGAGCCAAGGTGAGCACTGGTGGCATCTCCCTTGGCATGAGAAGATAACATCCCTCTTTGGGAGGAGGCAGCACTGACCTGACAGATTGCCTGGAGCAGTGGCCAAGGAGATTGGCCTCACCTGGAGTGGTTCCAGGCACAGCAGCAACCCTGAGGGAGCCACAGGGGGCTCCACATTGCAATAAGGAGAATCCCCATGGTTAAAGGCGGAGATGGTCACGTTTGCACCATCCCATGTTCATTTTTTTTCCTTCTTGGGAAGCAAGAAGAAAGGACACAGATGGGCAACCAGCCCTGTATGACCCTCTCTGCTGGTTTCTGCTCTGCCTCAAGGGGAAGGGGGTCCCAGTGCTGAGCAGGTCCTTTCCCTGGAGAGCTCAGCATCCCCTTCCTCTGCCCCAAACCAGGCCATGGCAGAGGGTGGAGCTGACTGTCCTTGTCCCAGCCAGGTGCACTGTGCTCCCCTTGCCTTATCTCTGTCTCCCACTTGGGGCTTGGTGACTCCCCAGCTGATTCCAAGAGGTTTGTCTTCATTTCATGTCTGCTGGTCTCATTGAAGACAATCCAGCACCACTCCCACCATGGGCAAGGACACCTCCCACTACCCCAGGCTGCTCCAAGTCCCATCCAATCTGGCCTTGGACATTTCCAGGCATCCAGGGGCAGCCACAGCTGCTCTGGGCACCCTGTGCCAGGGCTCCTCACCCTCAGAGGGAACAATTCCTTCCCAATATCCCACCTAACCCTGCCCAGAGAGGGAATTGGGGTAAAAGTGAGAAAAGTCATGGCTTGAGACCACAGAATGGTGGAATGGTTTGGGGCAAAAATCCCATTTAGTGCCACCCACTGCCATGGGCAGGGACACCTCCCACTATCCCAGGCTGCTCCAAGCCTGGTCCAGCCTGGCCTTGGGCACTTCCAGGGATCCAGGGACAGCCCCAGCTTCTCTGGGCACTTTGTGCCAGGGCCTCCTCACCTTTCCAGGGAAGAATTCCTTGCCAATATCCCACTTAACCCTGCCCAGAGAGGGAATTGGGGTAAAAGTGAGAAAAGTCAAGGCTTGAGACCACAGAATGATGGAATGGTTTGGGAAGAGACCTTAAATCCCATCCAGTGCCACCCCCTGCCATGGCAGGGACACCTCCCACTGTCCCAGGTTGCACCAAGTCCATCCAACCTGGCCTTGGGCACTGCCAGAGATCCGGGAGCAGCCACAGCTTCTCTGGGCACCCTGTGCCAGGGCCTGCCCACCCTCCCAGGGAACAATTCCTAATTGCCAATGTCCCAACCCTTGTGCAGTGCCGGCGTGGGACGCACGGGCACGTTCATCGTCATCGACGCCATGCTGGACATGATGCACACGGAGAGGAAGGTCGATGTCTACGGCTTCGTCAGCCGCATCCGGGCCCAGCGCTGCCAGATGGTACAGACAGATGTGAGTGTGCTGCTCCTGCCCTGCCCCTCTGGGCAGGCATTTCCTTCATTCCCTTCACCCACTCAAAGCCTGTGTGAAGGTTGTGCCATCCCTCATTTTTTGGGTGATTGTCTTGGTTTGGAAAGCCAGGTGTGTGCTAAGGAAGGCAGGAGCCTCCCCTGAAATGGAAAATGTAAACCCCCTGCCCCTCCAATATAAATTTTAAATTAAGGGGCTCTCAGGCAGCAAAAATTATGGGAGCAGGAAATAACAGTTCTTTAATAGGGAAGAAAATAAAAGGATAAAATAAACAATGCAGTACACTAGAACAACACTGACAGAGTCAGAACTCAACCTGACGCCCTGTGGGTCAGGATGTTGGTATCAGTCCCATTGGAATTGTGGCTGCAGCCCTCCTGCAGTGTCAGGGGTGGTTCTGCTGGAGCAGGGATCCTGGAGAAAAGGGTGTAGCCTTCCTCTGGGAATCCAGTGGAAGAAGAGGCAGCTGCTCCTCTGGAAAACCCAGTGGAGAAGCTGTGCTGGTGTCCCAGGATAATCTCCAGATTATATCCAGGTAGGAATGCTTGGCTCCTCCCCCTGGGCTCACATCTCCCAATGGGATGCTGTAGTTCTTATCAGCCATGCAGTGACATTCGATAGCTGTTATCAGGGGATTGATTGAGATCACTCAGAGAGAGAGATAAGGAAAACTGCCCACTTGACAAAAGACAGCTGCCATAGAGATGGTAACAGAATACATCTTGCCTTGCAATCTGGAACACCTGCCCTCAGGGCAGGCATTTCCTTCACCCACTCAAAGCCTGTGTGAAGGTTGTGCCATCCCTCCTTTTGGGTGATGCTGCTCAGGTGGGCTCTTCACAGGGTCCTCCTCTTTTTAATCCCCTTTGTAGAATCATTACATCATTTAGGTTGGGAAAGATCCTTGAGATAGAGTCCAAGGATTCCCCAGCACTGCCAAGGCCACCACTGATCCATGTCCCCAAGTGCCACATCCACATGGCTTTTGCAGTGGTGGTGCCAGGCTTTCCATGGGAGAGAGGGAGAAGTTGGAATTCAAAGCCAGGTGGTCTCCAAGCCCAGCATTGACTTGTCCTCAGTGCCCTGTCCTGCCTCTGGGAGAGTGTAGATCCCAGAGTGTTAATCATCATAGGATCACTGATTTTTGGGGATTGGAAAAGTCCTTTAAGATCATGCAATCCAGCAGCACTGCCAAGGCCACCACTGACCCATGTCATCAAGTGCCACCTCCACATGCCCAACCCTGGCACAGCTTGAGGCCATTCCCTCTCACCCTATTCCTTGTTTCCCCCTGGCTGTTCCCTGCTGTCAGGGAATCTTGTGGAGCCAGAAGGTCCCCTCTGAGCCTCCTTTTCTGGAGATTTGGAGAACATTGTGTCACATCTGCTTTGCTTGGTGTGGTAAATAAAGAAACAGTCCCCATTTGGTGGCAGGAAGGTTGTCTCTCACTTTCCTGGGGTCTCAGAGGGTGGGCAGGGGGGTGGTGGCTTTTCACCCAGCATGCCCTCACTGGACATGAAACATGGCAGGGGAAAAAAAGCAAAGTAACTTATATGGGGGAGGGGGAGGTGTAGTTATGAGCAGTGAGAACAATTTTAAGAAGGAGCATTTCAGAGAGACTCAGACTTGCTTTTACTCCTTCCTTGTCCCTGCAACCCTGCAGATGCAGTATGTGTTCATATACCAAGCACTTCTGGAGCACTATCTGTACGGTGACACGGAGCTGGAGGTGACCTCCTTAGAGATCCACCTCCAGAAGATCTACAACAAAGTGCCAGGGACCAGCAGCAACGGGCTGGAGGAGGAGTTCAAGGTGAGTGTGGCTGTTGTCCTGTCCTGGTGGATCTGCTGGGATGGTGCAGGGATCACCTGGCACTGGGGGAGGCTCTGAAAATCCCCTGTGCTTTGCTCCTTGCCCTGCAGAAGCTCACTTCAATCAAAATCCAGAATGACAAGATGAGAACGGGCAACTTGCCAGCCAACATGAAGAAGAACAGGGTGCTTCAGATAATTCCATGTAAGGCTTGTTTGGCTCAGGGTCTGCTGGGTGTGGGGACAGGAATTGGGCTGGAGAAATGGGACAAACAGGGACCTTGTGATGTTCAAGGAAAAGGGCAGAGTCCTGCCCCTGGGGAGGGACAAGCCCAGGTACCAGTCTGGACTGGGGTCACCCAGCTGGGTGGAAAAGCAGCTTGGAGGAAAGGACCTGAGGGTCCTGACAGACTGCAGCCTGAACCTGAGCCAGCAAAGTGCCCTTGTGACAAAAGGGACAGTGTTGGCCTGGGCTGTGGGAGACAAAAACTCTTCCAGCAGGTCCATGGAGGGGATCCTGCCCCTCTGCTCAGCACTGGGGAGGCCACACCTGGAGCACTGGGTCTCAGGACAAGAGAGACATGGACAGACTGGGGACAGCCCAGGGAGGGGACTGGGAGAGCTGGGACTGCTCAGGAGAAGGCTCCAGGGGCCTCATCCTTGTCCATGCACACCTGCAGGGAGGGTGCAGAGAGGACAGAGCCAGGCTCTTGCCAGGGGTGGCCAGGGACAGGACAAGGGGCTGTGGTCACACACTGACCACAGGAGGGTCCCTCTGAAGATCAGGGAACACGTTTTGCCTGTGAGGTGCTGACACAGGTTGCTCAGGGATGTTGTGGAGTCTCCAGCCTGAAGATACTCAAACTTTCTCTGGACACAGATGGGCAACCATCCCTGTATGACCCTCTCTGCTGGTTTCTGCTCTGCCTCAGAGGGGAAAGAGTCCCAGTGCTGAGCAGATCCTTTCCCTGGAGAGCTCAGCATCCCCTTCCTCTGCCCCAAACCAGGCCATGGCAGAGGGTGGAGCTGGCTGTCCTTGTCCCAGCCAGGTGCACTGTGCTCCCCTTGCCTTATCTCTGTCTCCCATTTGGGGTTTGGTGACTCCCCAGCTGAAGGCCATGCAGGTTCTCCCAAATCTCAGATGGTTCTGTTCTGTTCCAGATGAGTTCAACCGAGTAATCATTCCAGTGAAGAGAGGGGAAGAGAACACAGACTATGTGAACGCTTCCTTCATCGATGTGAGTCTTCTCCAGTCTTCTTCCCATCTTCTCCCAATGGAAACCACCTCATGCTGCTTCCTTTGGGAAGAATTTATCCCAAACACCCCTTTTATGGGTTTTGTACAGCTCCCTCCATGTGACTTTGCTTTGTGTCACTGGGTGGTGCTGGTTTCTTTCTCCAAGAAACCCCCAGGTATATCCAGCTCCTTGTGGGAGAGGAGAGCTGGAACCTGAGCAGAGCCTCCAAATCCTGGGCTCATTTCTGCCCCTCTGGGCTCTGCTGATGGCTGTGGAGAAAGGATCCATGTATCCATGGAAATAACACAGCACTGGCCATTTGGTCAGAAAACATCTACCAGATTAGCTTAGGGAGCAATACACAATCCCCAAACCTTGGAGAGGAGCCAGGTCAATCCCATTACACCTGTCTGGGTGGTGGCAGGAGGAGAGGCAGGGAGGTTAAGTGCTGTCCTCACTCTGAGGAGGAGATAAGTGATTGCACATCCTTCTCTGCTGAGCAATCCTGTGGACTCCAGGGAGACATCTCAGATGAGTATTGATCTCCATGCAGTGATGCCAGTGCTGGCCAAGGCACAGACCCTGCCCTTTTCCAGCCCAATTTCTGTTTTCCTCTCCCAATGACACAGGACTCTTTTTCTTCCCCAAAAAGGCAATCACTGGGTTTGCCACTAAAACCAGTTTATTCCCAGTTCTAACATCCCTAATTAATTGCTCCCTGAAATCTCCTTTGCTGGGTGCCTGCTGTGGCTGTGGGAGCAGCCAGGAGCAGCTGCCTTGTTGTTCATCCAGATCAGAAAATTTCCATGGCACGTAAGCAATTTGGGCTGAGGATTCAATTTCCTGCCTCTGCTGAACTTTGCTTAAATGACAAACTCCAAATGACGAAGCATCTGCAGTCACAGCCTGCAGGGAGGGCACAGGGGAGTCACAGGGGTTTGGAAACAAAAACTCTTTGTGGCTGTGGAAGAGCCAGAGTCATCCAGCCTTCCTGCTGGTTTTCACAGATCATAGAATGGTCTGGCTTGGAAGGGACCTCAAAGATCATCCAGTGCTGTTTAGTTGTGCTTGCTTCTTCCAAAAATCCCCGTGGTATTTTCAGGGTCCCCACTGGCAGGAAGGAAATGATGAATCTGACTCCATGTTCTTAGAAGGCTAATTCATTATTTTATGATATTATATTATATTAAAGAATGTTATACTAAAACTATACTAAAGAATAGAGAATGGATACTTACAGAAGGCTTAACAAAATAATAATAAAAACTCGTGACTGACTCCTCAGAGTCTGACACAGCCTGACTGTGATTGGTCATTAAGTCAAAACAATTCACATGTTGGATAAACAATCTCCAACCACATTCCAAAGCAGCAAAACACAGGAGAAGCAAATGAGATAATATTGTTTTACTTTTTCTCTGAGGCTTCTCAGCTTCCCAGGAGAAGAAATCCTGGCAAAGGGATTTTTCCAGAAAATATGATGGTGCCAAATCCCCCATAAAAGTTGTACTTGGAGCTAAGGCAAAGCTCTGCTCCAGCACTCAGAGCTTGCAGTATTGCTTAGGTGTGCTGGAAACCCAAATGGATCAAGCTGGGTGTGTGTAGGGGATGTGATCCTCCCAAAATTGAGCTGAGCTTGGTGGGTCAGCCATGTCCAAGAGGTTCCTGCTGCTGGTTGCACTGACCCTGCTCCCAAATTCCAGGGGTATCGCCAGAAGGATTCCTACATCGCCAGCCAAGGGCCGCTGCAGCACACGATAGAGGACTTCTGGAGGATGATCTGGGAGTGGAAATCCTGCTCCATAGTGATGCTGACAGAGCTGGAGGAGAGGGGCCAGGTAAGCTCCCAGGATCAGCTGCACTAAACAGCAGGGAGATCAATAAATGGATGAAGAGCAGGAGTTTGGAACGGGATGATCCTTAGGGTCCTTCCAGCCCAAACCAGGCTGTGATTCTGGGAGTTTCTGAGGTCTGTGGGATCCCACTGTTAGCATTCAGAAACACACAATCACAGAATGATTATATGCAGGTGCTTTTACTGAGGAGCTCTGGGTGTCAGGGGTACAGACCCAAATCTGACTCCAACATGGGTTCAGGGTCAACACTTTTATACCCTTATCATTATATAACTACATGTTAATTATTAAACTTATATTGTTCTATTGTATGCATTGATCTCATCCAAGCATGGATTCTTGTAATCTCCATCAAACCCCCCAAAGATCATTTCTCATGATTCTTGTTACTGTGGGGGTACCAGTTGTTGTTTTTTCTGGGTCTGGATTGAAGGCCCTTGAGATGGTAGCTCATGTTCAGACTCAGGTGTTTGTTATTTCTTATCAGTAAAACAGTCTCACTACTGTGAGTTCAGCAGCCTTTCATTAGAAGGCACAAAATGGCCAACAATCTCTTGTTCCAAGGTCTTTTAAGACTAAACTATCCAATTAAGAACTGACACCTGGATTATTTTCCCTTTTAACCCAATAACTGATCCCCAAGAGCCCACAATGCAGACTTTTCTGCCCAATTACAAAATGCCACCCAAACCCATGGAGAAGGAGGAAGAAGAAGCATGAAGAAGAACCCCAGGATGACACCCTGTGCCCTCCATCTTGCTGCCATCCACAAAATACTAAAAATCCCAAAACCTCAATTTCTCACCAAGTGATACACCTACACTGCTCTCTACAATCTATTTCACACTTTTGTGGGTTCCAGTCTATCTTGAAGCCTGGGAAACTTTCTCCATGAGTGAGGGTCAGAGTCAGTGCTGCCCTGGGGTTTCAGGGCACCCCAGAGCAGACACAGAAATATTCCCAGTGCCCTGGGTTTCCACAGGTACAATTCAACAATAATCATATGCAATTACCAAACAATCATTACATTTAACAATCATATCATTTATCATATTCATTAAATGATTATACAAGGGCAGTTTCACATGATCCAGTAAAGCTCAACACCACCTGAAGTTGGGCAGCTGCCAGGAGATTCTTCTCTCCAAATCCATGGGAAGAATAGAGGGTTTGTCACCCCGTGGCCTCCTTTGTAAGAGCCTAAATGAGAGATGTGGGACTCCAGGGGTTCTCCAAAATGCAGTTTATTACATCCAAGAGTTACAGCAGTCCAGGGTGGTGGGTGACAGAGCCTGTGCCTACAGCTGTCAGCTCCAGCTGCAGGCAGGCCTGGAGACCCTGAGTTTAGGTTACAATGCATTCTAGACTTTTCTTTGCTGAGCATCTTCATACAGTAGAACCAATCTGTACCTTAACTTTTATCTCTAGCCTATCATAAGTACTATCATTACCATATTCATGTCACTATTCTCCAATCACTATAAGTTGGTACATTACAGTTAAAGCCAGAAGTTGTTTTTCGGTTTTCTTGCAGTAGAAAATTCTGAGACCTTTTTTCTACTTGCCACATTTGCTGTCTTGTTTGCCTGTGCTCTCTTTCTGCTTGGTAAAAACATCTTCTTGTTTGGGGTGGGTTTATCCTTTGCTCTAAGCCATAAAAACCCCTTGTAACTCACACACCCTTTGCCTCCTTGGTTATCCAGTGAGACTGGCTCAGCAATTCTTTTCTTCTCTATCAAAACTTGCTTCCATCTCTATTCCTTCTTCATATTCTACATCCAAAAATCTTTCAGCTAAACATACACATCTGTGAGACTTTCTTGACAAAACTTTCATCCCTCCCAACCCTCCTGTGCTGCCCCCTCAGGAGAAGTGTGCCCAGTACTGGCCGTCCGACGGCTCCGTGTCCTACGGGGACATCACGGTGGAGCTGAAGAAGGAGGAGGAGTGTGAGAGCTACACAGTGAGGGACCTGCTGGTGACCAACACCAGGGTAAGAGCCTGGCTGCTCCCCCTGGCTGTGGTGGGTGGTGGTTGAGGGTCCCCAGGACGAGGGAAGAGATGAGAATCTTGACTCTGTGTTCCAGAAGGCTGATTTATTATTTTATGATATATATTATATCAAAAGAATATTATATACTAAAACTACACTAAAGAAATAGAAAGGATTTCATCAGAAAGCTAGAAAGGAATGAGTAATAAAATCTCGTGACAGACTCAGAGAGTCTGACACAGCTGGCTGTCATTAGCCATTAATTAAAAACAATTCACATGCTGGGTAAACAATTCTCCAAATCACATTCCAAAGTAGCAAAATATGGAGAAGCTTCCCAGCTTCTTAAGAGAAAAGATCCTAGCAAAAGGATTTTTCAGAAAATATCTCTGTGACACCTGGAGACCTCTGCCTGCTCCTGGGTTTCACTGCCATGAGCCCCTGCTGCTGTTCCATCAGCTCCCCATTGTCCCAAAGGGATTTTATCCCTGTATCCCTGTCCTGCTGCTCATTCCTGCTGCCCTCACCACCAAGCCTCCTTCCTGCTCCCCATTCCCCACACTTCCCTTACTCCTTGCCCTGGGAATGCCACTCCTCCACAAGCAGCTTTCCTACAAGGATTTTGTTTGCTTCTTCCAAGAATCCCTGTGGTATTTTTGGGGTCCCCCATGGCAGGAAGGAAATGATGAATCTGACTCCATGTTCTTAGAAGGCTCATTTATTATTTTATGATATATGATATGAAATGATCTGATATGACATTATATTATGCTATATTATGCTATACTAAAACTTATCTCCCTCCTGCTCCCCATTCCCCACATTTCCCCTACTCCTTGCCCTGGGAATGCCACTTCTCCTCAAGCAGGGATTGTTATCCCAAAGCCCTGAACCCCCCAGGGTTCCTGGGTGCAGATCCCTCAGCCTGACCTGGAGCTGTGCCCTCCCCACAGGAGAACAAGAGCCGACAGATCCGACAGTTTCACTTCCATGGCTGGCCAGAGGTTGGGATCCCCGGGGATGGGAAGGGGATGATCAACATCATTGCAGCGGTGCAGAAGCAGCAGCAGCAGTCTGGCAACCACCCCATCACTGTGCACTGCAGGTAAAGCCTGGCTGGAGCAGCTGGGCCACCCCTCTGAGGGATCTGCTCCACCAGGAGCTTGGGAGATGGTCAGAATCCCAAACTGTGTCCTGGATAAAATGGGAGAGGCTGGGGTGTGGTATTTTCGGGGTGCCCCGTTGTTGGGAGGAATGATGGATCTGACCCCATGTTCTCAGAAGGTTAATTTATTATTTTACCATCTATATTATATTAAAGAATGCTATACAAAACTATACTAAAGAATAGGGAAAGGATACAGACAGAAGGCTAAAATATAATAATGAAAAACTCATGACTCTCTCCAGAGCCCTGACACAGCTGGATGGTGATTGGTCATTAAATAAAAACAATTGACATGAAACCAATGGAACAATCACCTGTGGGTAAACAATCTCCAAACCACATTCCAAAGCAGCAAAACACAGGAGAAGCAAATGAGATAAGAATTGTTTTCCTTTTTCTCTGAGGCTTCTCAGCTTCCCAGGAGAGAAATCCTGGCCAAAGGGATTTTTCCAGAAAATATGACAGTGACACTGGGGCAGGGCTGGCTCCTCCAGTTCTCCAGAGCTTCCCAGGTGGATTGTCCTCTGGGCAAAGGCAGCAGGGGTTTTCCCTCAGCTCCTGGTTTCTCTTTCCCAGTGCTGGAGCAGGAAGAACGGGCACCTTCTGTGCGCTGAGCACTGTCCTGGAGAGGGTGAAGGCAGAGGCCATCCTCGATGTCTTTCAGACAGTCAAGAGTTTAAGACTACAGAGGCCACACATGGTGCAGACACTGGTAGGTGCCTTCTGACCTGCCAGAACCTCAGCAAGGATGGGCTGGGGGGCTCAGTGTTGAGCAAAAACCTCTTTGGTGGAAGGTTTTTGCTCTCCATGGAAGAGGGAGTGAGGGAAGGTGTGGGTTCATCATCCCTGGCAGTGCCCAAGGCCAGGCTGGATGGGGCTTGGAGCAACCTGGGACAGTGGAAGGTGTCCCTGACCATGGCAGGGGGTTGGAGCAAGGTCATCCTCAAGGTTCCTTCCAACCCAAACCATTCTAGGATCCATGATTCTGTGAGGGTGGGCCAGGAGCTGTCTCCCCTTCCTCTTGTTAAGGCACCAAGTGCCTTCTAAGCACTGACAGAAGTTGTAGGAACCTCCTTGGGCACATCCTCAGCCACAGTCCATACATGAATGAGCTGAAACTCCTGCAAAAGTGCCCTGGAGTGGCTGTGGAACCCTGCACATTGGTAGAGTTGGGGCTGGGTGAGGTCTTGCAAGAGGGGTTTGCTCAGGGTTTTAGGAGAAAAGTCGTTTGGGGTCCAAACAGAGCCTCAGAGCAGGAAGGGGAAAGCAGAATTTCTTTGGCCATGAGTACCCCAGGAAGGGTTTGGGGGTCACAGGGAGGTGGGACCTGCTCTGGACACCTGCCCAAGCCTCAGGTGCTGTCTGAGGTGTGGATTTTCCTGCTGTGAGCCTGTTCTCTCTGAAATCCCACAGGAACAGTACGAATTCTGCTACAAGGTGGTGCAGGAATACATCGACGCCTTCTCAGACTACGCCAACTTCAAGTGAAGAAAAACAGGAACAAAAAATCCACACCCACCCTCCCTGAAACAAATGACAGAAGAGTTGCCTTCTTTAATATTTTGTAATATTCTGTTTGTTAATATACCCCCCCAAACAAAACAAAAACAAAACCTATGTGTATATATCTTAACTGTTTTAGAGGTTGGTACCATAAGCTTCATATTAGCTGGAGATTTTATATGTAGCAAAGTGTTAGTGCAGATACTGTTGGCTCCTTTTTTTCCAATGTTTTATTGGGGAATTAAATAGCTTGATGTTTGGATTAATATTGTCATACCATCTCTCTTCTGGAGAGTTGATACAGGCTGTTATTTTGTTTGTAAATCTTTTTTTTTTTTTTTTTTTCTTGAGGGAGTAAAACCTTTTTAAAAAAAAAGGAAAGAAAGATATCCTGGATCTCATCTGAAACAAAACCTAAACCCCCTCCACCACCACAACCCCACCAGCACAAGCTTTTCCAAACCTGCAGGGAAATGGTTTCACATTTTTCTGCTGGTCAGCTCTAAAAAAAAAAAATAAGGAGAAAAAAAAAAAAAAAAGCTCATTCTGTGTGTGTGTTTATATATAAATACCCTCATTTTTGTACCAAAAGCTAAAATACTTTCCTCCCTCAGGGTCAGGCCACCATGTACTGCTGGTTTGGAAACTGTAATTGCCACACAGCAGCACCCAAATGTTGGGATTTCAACCTCAAAAAAGCAAAGCCCAAAAAAGCAAAGCCCAGAAAACCAAAAGGATTTTTGCTCCCTGAAGGAAAGGTCTGTGTGTGTTTGGAGCTGGACTTTAGAGCAGGGATTGGGGCTGGTCCTGTGGCCCTGAGCTGAGGGTGCTCACTGCCATCCCTGCTGGGGCTCTTGGCACCAGCTGAGCTCCATCCCCAGCTGCTGGAGGAGATGTCAGATTATTTTTCCTGGCACTCTGAGAGATCTCATAGAATATCCAATCCAATATCCATGACAGGGACACCTTCCACTATCCCAGATCTCTCCAAACCTCATCCAACCTGGCCTTGGGCATTCCAGGGATCCAGGGGCAGCCGTGGCTTCTCTGGACCCCCTGTGCCAGGGTCTGCCCACCCTCCCAGGGCAGGATTTTTCCCAAATCCCCACTGCAGGCCTGTTCCCTTTCAAGAAGAATCCAAAGGCTCGAGAAATATCCTGAGGAGCAGGGGTGCAGCACTTGTATATTAGTAAAAAACAGGTTAATATTGATAATTTTAATATTTTTCTTATGAAGAGAGGCTGAGGAAGCACCTTCCTTGTTCCTCCTGCACTCAGGGGCACCATGGCCAGGTTAATGGGGGAGCTCCATCCCCTCTGCAGGCACTGGGAGAACTGGTTTGGAGCAGAGGCTTCACCCCAAGGATTTCTCTGGGCACCCCAAACAGTGCTGGGGAGCACAGGGTGGGTGGCAGGGCCCAGGAATATTGACAGGGATGTTCTAGACTCAGGATATGGGGTTGAAATCTAGGAAATTCTGGGTAAGAACAGCCCAGGAGTCAGAGTATCCAAGTTTTTTCAGCTTTTTCCATCCAGGCAGGATTCAGTGGAGGCCCACAGGCAAGGGGGCACCCTCAGCCACCCAAAACACCCCCAAAAAAAGTTGTTTTGCTGCTGCCATCATCCCCACTGCATCACCTGGTACCCCTCACGAGCTCCAACTTCACCCCATTGCCAATAAATTCCAACTCCTAAATTCTGGGGCTTTGGGCCAGGGCTGTCAGTCACACTCAGAAATAAATCTGGTGACCCCAAAGAAATGGGGACCCTCCTTGAACAGGGGGGGATTCATTTGTCCCCACAGGTGCTCCACCCAGGAACATGGACCACCCCAACAAGTCCCTCCATTTCCCCTTTTTTCCTTCCTTACCAGGACCTCAGGGGGTTTGAGGAAATTTTGGGGCGCCAGGAGCTGCCTTGAGCTTTTGCCACAGCATCTGCCCTGGCCCCATCCTGCATCCAACTGCAAATATCAGAGAGATGAGCAGCTGCTGGAGATAATCCAGGGCCAGATCCTGCCTAAATCCCCTTCCTGAGCTGGGAGTTGTGGGCTCCATGGCCACTGCCAGCATCCAGCCCCACTTTGGGGGTGACAGATTTGAAATGGGGGGAGAACCAAGGAAATGGGGGCTGGGAAACTGAGGCATGGGGAATTTGCTCACCTCCTTTCAACAAGAGCATCCCTGGAGCTGCAGAGGGACAATCTGCATCCATCCCTTTCCCAGCTGCCAGCAAATGGGAAATGAGCCCCTTCTGGGGGGTCCCCATGGCAGAATCCCCAAAAAGGGCTCTCAGGGTGCTGTTCTGTGGTGCCAGGGGCATTTGGGGGGAAGGAGGCACGGGGAGGCCGATGCCATCAGCGAGGTCACTGTCCCCCGGGGGAACGGTGGCCGGGCCGACGTCACTGTCACCGAGCCCTTCAAATAGCGGTGCCTGCCCTGCCGGCCGCTGCCACCACCGCCGCTGTCACCGCCACTGTCACCGCCACTGCCAGCACCGGCACCTCCGGCCCCCGCCCAGGTGAGGCTGCCCCGGCCACGGCACGGGCTGGGCCCCGGGTTGGGGGGTCCTGCTTGCCCCAAATCAGACCCCAAATGGGGCTGGGGGGGTGGGGGGAGTGTCCATGCTGGATCCAAAGCCCAGCAGTACCCCGGGGTGCTGAGCCCCCCCGGCTTCCCAGCCCCAAAGGGCACCCATGGGTGCTCATCCCCTCGGGATCTGCATCCCGAACCCACCCATGGGTGCTCATCCCCTCTGCATCTCCAGCCCCAAACCCACCCATGGGTGCTCACCCCCTCGGGATCTGCATCCCAAACCCATCCATGGGTGCTCATCCCCTCTGCATCTCCATCCCAAACACACCCATGGGTCCTCATCCCCTCTGCATCTCCAGCCCCAAACCCACCCATGGGTGCTCATCCCCTCTGCTTTTCCATCCCAAACCCACCCATGGGTGCTCATCCCCTTTGCATCTCCATCCTAAACACACTCCAAAGAGAGCTGGGTCATTCCCTCTGGATCTCCATCTCAAACCCACCCATGGGTGCTCATTCCCTCTGGATCTCCATCCTAAACTCACCCCAAAGAGAGCTGGGTCATCCTTTCCAGCATCTGCGTCCCAAACCCATCCCAAACCCACCCATGGGTGCTGATCCCCTCTGGATCTGCATCCCAAACCCACCCATGGGTGCTGATCCCCTCTGGATCTGCATCCCAAACCCACCCATGGGTGCTGATCCCCTCTGCATCTGCATCCCAAACCCATCCCAAACCCACCCATAGGTGCTGATCCCCTCTGCATCTGCATCCCAAACCCATCCCAAACCCACCCATGGGTGCTCACCCCCTCTGCATCTCCATCCCCACCCCCCATCCCCTGTGCTCCTACCGACCCCAAACCACCCCAGGCAGCACCCGCGGCTGCTCAGCCGTCCCGCAGCCCCCCGGGGGTGTCCCCGGAGCAGCTGCCGGTGGGACAGTGCCACTGTGTCCCCGCAGCCCCCCGGCCATGGCACCCCGCGGGTCGCTGCTGCTGCTGGCGCTGCTGCTGCTCAGCTGCGCCCTGCCCCGCGCCCGCGGCCAGCACTGGTCCCACGGATGGTACCCGGGGGGCAAACGGGACCTCCGCACCCCCAGCGACCTCCAGGTAGGGCGTCCCCCGCGGGTCACCCCCCTGCGGGTCATCCCCGTCCCTCCCGGGGTGATGCCCACCCCGCCTGTGTCCCTCCTGCCCAGGGTTTGTGTCCCCCCCGCCACCCTGTCCTGGGGTTAAAATCCCTCTGGATTATCCCTGCCCGAGTTACACCGCCCCAAATTATCCTCCCTGAATTGTGTCCCCTCGTAATTGTGTCCCCGTCCCGCGATTGTCCCCCCGCTGCGTTCTTGGATTTATCTCTGCCCCAGGTTAAACCCCACGGGCTAAAATCCCCCGGTTTATCCCCCTCCCTGAATTATCCGGGTTTATCAGCATCCCCAGGTTATCCCCCTCCCTAAATGATCCGGGTTTATCACTCTGGGTTATTCTCCTCTCTGAATTATCCAGGTTTATCACCCCCGCGGGCTATAATCACCCCGGGTTTTTCCCCTCCCTGAATTATCCGGGTTTATCCCCCCAGGTTTTCCCCCTCTCTGAGTTATCCGAATTTATCACCCCCCCAGGTTAGCCCCCTCCTTAAATTATCCAGGTTTATCACCCCCACGGGCTAAAATCCCTCAGTTTATCTCTCTCCCTGAGTTGTTATCCAGTTTTATCACCCCCTCAGTTTATCCCCCTCCCTGAATGATCCCCCCCGAGACCATCCCTTTTCCCGTGCTTATCTTCCCCTCCCATTTCCCTCCCTCCCCGAATCTCCCGCACTTTATCCACCCTGGAATTCCCCCCACCCGCGGGGTGATCCCCCCCAATCCCGGCTGCTTTTCCCCCTTTTTTCCCCCCTCCTCCCGCAGGTCCCGTCCCCTCTCGGGCGCTGCCGTCCCCTCCCGTGTCCCCCCCGGCGGGAGGAGCCGCTGCTGGTGAGCGGGAGCGGGGCTGGGGGGTCCTGGGGGGTCCCCGGGATCGGGTCTGACCCATCCTAGGGGTGCTGGGGGGTCCCCAAGACCGGGACTGACCCATCCTGGGGGTCCCCGGCTCCGGGATTGACCAATCCTGGAGGTCCTGGGGGTGCTGGGGGGATGTCCCCGGGACCGGCACTGACCCATCCTGGGGGTCCTGGGGTTCTCCGGGACGGGGTCTGACCCATCCTGGGGGTCCTGGGGGTCCCCGGGACCGGCACTGACCCATCCTGGGGGTCCTGGGGTTCTCCGGGACGGGGTCTGACCCATCCTGGAGGTGCTGGGGGGTCCCCGGGACCGGGTCTGACCCATCCTGGGGGTGCTGGGGGTCCCCGGGACCGGCACTGACCGGTCCCCCCGCCCCTCTCCCGCAGCCCCCGGCCCTGCGTCCCTGACCGGAGGCACCGAACCCCCCCGCGGGAGCGAACCGGGACCCCCCTGTGGGGAATAAAGGGGCTGGGGGGGATGTGTGAGCAGTGATGGTGATGGAGGGGGGCTCGGGGGGGCGGCATGGGGACAGTGGGGACAGCGGTGTCCCTTGGGGCTGCGGTGCCGTGGGCGGGCGGGGTTGTGTCCCCAGGGGGATGCCGTGTCCCGTGGGCGGCAGGGGGCGCGTTCCTTGGGATCCTTGGGTGGGGAATTCGTGTCCCGCGGGGGCGCGTGTCCGATTTTGGGGTGCCGTGTCCTGTGGGGTTGGTCCCTGTCCCCAGGGCTGTCCCGTGTCCTACGGGTGTCCCTGTCCCGTGCAGGATGTTCCTGCCCCACGAATGTCCGTGTCCCCTCCCTGTCCTTGTCCCGTATAGGGTGTCCCTATCCCCGCCGGTGTCCGTGTCCCACCGGTGTCCCTGGCCCCTAGGTGCCCGTGTCCCACGGATGTCTCTGTCCCCTATAGGGTGTCACTGTCCCCGCCGCTGTCCTTGTACCACGGGTCTCCTTGTCCCCGCCGGTGTCCGTGTCCCACAGATTTCCCTGTCCCCGTGTAGGGTGTCACTGCCCCACGAATGTCCGTGTCCCTTGGCTCTCCCTGGCTGTCCCTATCCCGTAGAGAGTGTCCCTATCCCCGCCAGTGTCCGTGTGTCCCACAGATATCCGTGTCCCACGGCAGCCCCTGTCCCTTGCAGGGTGTCCCTGTCCCGTGTAGGGTGTCCCTGCCCCATGATGTCCGTGTCTCCCTTGGCTGTCCCTGTCCCGTGTAGGGTGTCCCTCGCCCCACGGATGCCCGTGTCCCCTGGCTGTCGCTGTCCCGTGTAGTGTCCCTATCCCTGCCGATGTCCATGTCCTACAGCTGTCCCTATCCCGTGTAGGGTGTCACTGTCCCACGGGTGTCCCCGCCTCACGGATGTCCGTGTCTCCTGGCTGTCCCTGTCCCGTGTAGGGTGTCCCTGTCCCCTGGCTGTCCCTGTCCCCTGGCTGTCCGTGTCCGTGTCCCGCTCCCCTCCCGAACTCCATTTCCCATCATACCCCGCTCCCCTCCCTGTGACGCCGCGCACAGATGTGACGTCACTCTCCGCGCCGCGCGGTTCCTCAGGCGCCGCCATGCTGCGGGCGCTGAGGCGCTGCCGCCCGGGGCCCGTCCCGCTCCCGGGGCTGGCGGCCGCGCTGGGCCCCGGCCCCTGCCCAGGGCTCGGCCCCGGCCTCTCCCCGGGGCTCTGCCCCGCCTGGGCCCCGCGGGCGGTGCCGGCGCGGGGCCGCAAGACCCGGCACGACCCCCCCGCCAAGTCCAAGGCGGGCCGGGTGAAGCTGCCGCCGCCCGTGGACCCCGAGGAGCTGCTGGTGGTGCAGGAGCGGTACCGACAGTACCGGCTGGTTCTCAGCGCCCTCCGGTACCGGGGATAGGGCTGTGGGGCAGGGCAGGGCTGGGCTGTGCCCGTGGAGATGGGGGCGGCTGTGGGGCAGGGAGGGTCGGACATGGGCTGGGCTGGGCCTGGTTGTGGGACTGGGGGTGCTTGTGGGTTTGGGTTAGGGACCAGCTGTGGGGCTGGGGGTGGTTGTGGGTTTGGGTTAGGGACTGGTTATGGGGCAGGGGAAGGTCAGGACTGGTTATGGGGCTGGGGAGGGCTGTGGGTTTGGGTTAGGGACTGGTTATGGGGCTGGGAGTGGTTGTTTACCCAGCCTTCCTTGGATAAAGGACTGGCTGTGGGGCAGGGGAAGGTCGGGACTGGTTATGGGGCTGGGGAGGGCTGTGGGTTTGGGTTAGGGACTGGTTATTGGGCAGGGGGAGGTCAGGACTAGTTATGGGGCTGGGGGTGGTTGTGGGATTGGGTAAGGGACTGCCAGGGGAAGGTCGGGACTGGTTATGAGGCTGAGGAGGGCTGGGGGTGGTTGTGGGTTTGAGTAAGGGACTGGTTATGGGGCTGGGAGTGGTTGTGGGTTTGAGTAAGGGACTGGTTATGGGGCTGGGGGTGGTTGTGGGTTTGAGTAAGGGACTGGTTATGGGGCTGGGGGTGGTTGTGGGTTTGGGAAAGGGAGCGGCTGTGAGGCAGGGGGGGTTGAAGGGCTGGGTTTGGGGCAGGGGCTGGGTGTGGGGTTTTTGGGGGTTGCCTGGATTGGGTACAGGACTGGCTGGGGGGCAGGGGGACAGGTGTAGGGCTGTGAGGCTGCTGTGGGGCAGGGGAAGGTTGGGTGTGGCTGTGGCTCTGGGGATGGAGTTGGAGGATGAATGAAGTGCTGGATATGGGGCTGATGTAGAACAAGAGAGGGTTGTGGGGCTGGCTGTGGGGTGGGAGGCTGGATATGGGGTTGTGAGGCACTGGAGTGTGGCCTTGTGGCCATTTGGGGCCGCTCTGATGGACAGTGGGGCAGTGGAGGGGTGGCTGTGGGGCACTTTGTAAGGGGAGCAGGGAGATCTGGGATACCGGGGAGTGGGAAAGGGTGGGACGGTTTGGACTGATGAGGGGCAGGGAAGAGTGAGAATGGTGGCACTGGGAGCAATCAGGGTGCTGGGGCTGGCTCTGCTGTGGGCTGTGCTGCCAGCCCCGGGCAGGAGCTGAGGCCCTCCCCCGGCCCTGCAGGGCGGAGTTCAGGGCCGAGGTGCTGCAGAAGAAGAGGGAGGAGCGCCTGGCTGCCGAGGGCTCGCCGGAGGAGCTGGAGGAGCACCGGCGGCTGATGGCCTGGAACGAGGAGGAGAACGCCCGGCAGAGGGCCCGCAGGTCAGCACGGCCCCTGCAGGGCACGGGGGGCACTGCCCTGCCGGCTTTGGCCTCTGCTCAGGCACAGCTGGGCACAGAGAAGCTTGGGCAGGGTCATTTCCTGGGTTAGGAACTGGTTCATGGCCAGGCCCAGTGGGGAATGGTCACAGCAGAGGTGTCCTGAGGTGTCCCCAGCCCTGTTTGATGTCTTTGCTGATGATCTCCATGAGGGGATTGAGTTCACCACCAGCAGATTTGCAGGTGACACTGAGCTGGGTGTGAGTGTGGGTGTGCTGCAGGGCAGGAGAGCTCTGCACAGGCTGGATCCAGGGGCTGAATCCAAGGAAATGAGGGATAACAAGTCCAAGTGTGGGGTGCTGCACTTTGGCCACAACAACCCCTGGGGACAGAGGGGCTGGCCAGCAGCCAGGCAGAAAGGGACCTGGGGGACAGATGGACAGCAGGCTGGACATGAGCCAGCAGAGTGCCCAGGTGGCCAAGAAGGCTCCTGGCCTGCATCAGGAATGGTGTGGCCAGCAGGAGCAGGGAAAGGATTCTTCCCCTGTGCTCAGCACTGGTGAGGCCACACCTCGAGTGCCGTGTCCAGTTCTGGGCCCCCCAGTTTAGGAAGGATGTGGAGATGCTGGAGTGTTCCAGGGAAAGGCAGCAAAGTTGGGGAAGGGTCTGGAACTCAAGTCCTGGTAGGAGCAGCTGTGGGGGCTCAGCCTGGGCAGAAGGAGGCTCAAGGGAGACCTTGTCACTGTCCACCTGTCCTCCTGACAGGAGGGTGCAGCCAGCATGGGCCAGAATCTGCTTCCTGGCAGCCTGGGAGCAGAGGACAAGAGGACCCAGCCTTTCCCACCCTGGCCTTTTTAAATAAATCTGCCTGTGCAGCTCTCGTGGTTCCTGTGCCTTCTGCTGCTGAGGGCCAAGTCAAGGTGCTCTGGGTGGGATGTGTCACCTCCTCCATGACATTTTCCTTTCTGTCTGGCAGAGAGGAGAGACTCAGGAAAGAAGAGGAGGAGCAGAAGAGGAGGAAGTCAGAGATTGCAGAGAAACAGGCCAGGAAAATGGAGGCTTTCCTGGAGGAGAAGGAGAAGGAGGTTCTCCAGCTGCAGGTAAGAGCAGCTGGTGCCTCCTGGGGAGCAGCTTGCCAGAATTCCCTGCCAGGGAGCCATGTGGGAGCCGTGGGCTTGTTTGCCACCCATTTCTCAGCTGGCAGCTGGGAACACAAGCGCCAGCACCTTCCAGGGGTGTTGACAGCGCGTGGATGAGAGAGAGCTCGAGCCAGAGCTCTGGGAACAGGCTGGGATAATCCTGAGGGGGACAATCCTTGTCCTTTGCTTCAGGAGGAAGCCAAAAACTTCATCACCCCCGAGAACCTGGAGGCTCGGATCGAGGAGTGCCTGGACAACCCCCGGAATTACAACTTCGCCATCGACAAGGACGGGCGCATCGTCAGGCGCACGGTGCTCTCATAGCAGCCCTGGCTCTGGTGTCCAGAGCCCCCCAGAGCACACAGATCCTTCCTTGGAATGTATAAATTGGCCACAGAAGTGGTGCAGAAGGGGTCTGGCTGTGCTGCCTCCAAAGGGTTAACGCCTGCGGGAAAGGGGGTGAGGGGAGTCTTGGAGGCTCCAGCAGCCTGGCTCAGCCCTGTTGCTGTGCCTGTGATCCCACCTCCCACGTGTTTGGATCCCTGCTGCCTTCACACACGGCATGTGGGGAGGAGCAGAGCACTCCCGAGGCAGAGCCTGGCTCAGCTCCTCGCTGTCAGCTCCTCTGGATGCTTCCAAAGGCAAAGGAGGGCTGAATGAATTTGTAGGAAACACTGACCTTCCCTTTTTTTTGTTGTTGGGGGAAGGAATTAATTGTAATCCTGATTTCACACTTCAAACCCTCCTTTGCACATCCCTTGGTGTGGCTGAATAGGAAAATGTGTCTGAATGATCCAGGATTTCTGGTGTCTCATTATTCCTCCTTTTAGGCTTAATTTACTCATCACTACTGAAGGTATAGATAAAATTGTAATGACTTTGGGTGTTCTAGGTTGCTGGGGTCTGGCAGCCTGTCAGCTTTGTCCTAAAACTTCTGGTTTTGGGCTGAGCCTGGAGTTTGCTGTGGTTCAGCCATGGCCTGCAGGTCCCTCTCCCTCAGTTCATTGACCTGAAACCCTCACTTTTTACCTCCTAAAAGTGTAATCTTCTCCCGAGGCTGCACCTCAACCAGACGAGTACACAAAACCCACAGACTTGTGGCTGGGTTGTTTTTCTGTCCAAGTTTTATTTCTAATTAAGCTCAAAGCTCATCACTTCGAGTCTGAGTCACAGCCTGGGTTGGGGCTGGGACAGCGATGGATGCAGGATCCTGCAGGTTCTCTCCTGGCTGGGCTACACAAACAGCAGCTCCTGGTCACAGGATGAGTCAGTGCCACAGCCCTCTGAGGGGAGACAGGGTGTGAAACCAGGCAGCACCCACCAGACCCCAGGGACCCTCCAAAACAGGCCCCAGGGATCCCTGAAACAGCTCCTAGAGATCCCTGAAACAACCCTCAGGAACCCCAAAAAACAGCCCTCAAAGACTCCCCAAACCATCTCCCAGAGATCCCCAAAACAGCCCCCAGGAACCTCCCAAAAGCAGCGCCCAGGGACTCTGTACCAGCTCCTAGAGATCCCTGAACTCCCAGGGACTTCCAAAACAGCTCCCAGACATCCCTGAAATAGCCCCCAGGGACCTTCTGAACCAGCCCCCAGGAACCCCCAAAACCAGCCCCCAGGGACCCTCTGAACCAGCTCCCAGAGATCCCTGAAACAACATCCAAAACCAGCCCTCAAGGACTCCCCAAACCAGCTCCCAGGGATCCCTAAAATAGCCCCCAGGAACCCGCCAAAGCAGCCCCCAGAAATCCCCCAAACATCCAGAGAACCCCCAAAACCAGCCCCCAGAGACCCCCTGGCACTGGGGTTTAATGAGCTCCTGCTCGTTCCATTCTCTGGTGCTTTCCAGGATTTACAGCAGATCCCTGCTAGTTTAATTTAGGGAGGAGGGTGGGATTTTGAGGGAAAACTGATGAGAGCAGGAGGGGACGTGGCTCCTGCACTTGCTCAGCCCCCAAAATTTTTTTGCTGTCTGTTTCCCTCTGTCCCAAACCCTCCCACTCTCTCATCCCTTCCCTGCGGTCTGGACTGGTCCTGGGGCATGCCCTGGCTGGACACGCGGATGAGACAAAGAATCCCTTGGGCATCCTCCCATCTCCCACTATTCTATGGAACCCTGAATTCCCTCCCGGCTGTGCGAGGCCTCGGGACAGCAATCCCGGGACGCCGTGCCGCCCTCACCGGTGCTGCAGCAGATGCCGGGAGCGGCGCAGCTCCCCCCGGAGCCGCAGGGTTTGCGTCCAGACTCGCAGGGCGTGGGCAGGAAGTTTTCCTCCTGGCAGCGCAGCGCCTCCGAGGTGCCGATGTAGCAGCCCAGCTCCTCCCCGCAGCAGATGTTGGGCCCGAAGCAGTGGCCCTTGTTCCGGGGACCGCAGGGCAGGCACTGCTCGGGGAACGGGGCGGGGAGAAGGTTGGGAGAAGGGAAATGTCACTGTAGGACATGAAACAACACGAGAGCACACACCGCTGCTCTCAAAGTGAAGAAAAGTTCATTTTCTGACTCTAACATAAGTTTCTAAAAGTAACAATAAATTGGAGGGTGACAGTGCCACCTCTCCAATGACACTAAACAAACCAACGGTCTATCAAATTTCTCCTCCTCCATAAAAAAATGCAAAACAATCAGTTATTTACAAAAAGTGAGTGAAAAAAATTTGTTACAAGAATGTAAACATCAGAAAACTTAAAAAATCTTTTAAAAATCAAAGCAACAGGTAAAGATGGGGTTGGGAGTGCTCCAAGCCCCCCCAGGACTTACCTTCCTGATGTCCATGTCCAGCACAGCTCGTTTGCCCCCGATGGGGCAGTTCTGGATGTAGCAAGCAGAGGAAATAGTCAGGAGCCCCAGGAGGCAGAGAGCCAGAGCCTTGCAGGACATGGCAGCGGGACAGGGGCGATTTGTGGCTGCTCATCCCAACTGCTGGCCCTGTATTTATAGTCCTGGCTCCTGCTTAGGGATTCTGGCACCGGCGTCACCAGTGTTCCTTAAAAACCACAAGGCATTGCTTCCCACAGCACAGGGCTCGGCTAATAGCCAGAGGTCGAGGACGTGAGGTCAAGGACAAGGTGCTGGTTTTCTCCTCAGTGATGAGTCTGGCAGGGACGTGTGGAGGTTGTGGATGGAGCTGGATGGATGTGTGGAGGTTGTGGATGGAGCTGGATGGATGTGTGGAGGTTGTGGATGGAGCTGGATGGATGTCTGGAGGTTGTGGATGGAGCTGGAGGAATGTGTGGAGGTTGTGGATGGAGCTGGAGGAACGTGTGGAGGTTGTGGATGGAGCTGGAGGAATGTGTGGAGGTCATGGATGGAGCTGGATGGATGTGTGGAGGTTACGGATGGAGTTGGATGGATGTCTGGAGGTTGTGGATGGAGGTGGAGGAACATGTGGAGGTTGTGGATGGAGCTGGATGGATGTCTGGAGGCTGTGGATGGAGGTGGATGGAGATGTGGAGGTTGTGGATGGAGTCTGGGACTCGGGGCCCTTGTCTGGCAGCCCCTTTGGGCTGCTGAGCTCTGCTGTGTCCTGTTGGGAACCCCTCTGGAGAGGGAAGGGATGAAGGAAGGCAGCTGCAGGTGGGATGTGTCCACCCAGGAGTGGGGTGAGAAGGGTGTGTGCTTCCCTTGGCTTCAAATCCCTTTGGGTGGGAGGAAGCAACCCCATATCCTCTGGGATCAGCCATGGGAATGTCCTTGTTGGCCCTGGCCTTTGGGGGATGCTCAGCACTGGGCTCATCCCTCTCTGGGATAAGTGACACCTGCCCATCCCCACCCATGCTCATCCAACAGCTCCAAAGCCACCTGAGAACACCAAACTTCCCAGGCAAAGGCCTGAGACCCCAAATTCCCCCACTGCTTCTCCTTGGAGCTGCACACAGGGATTCAGGCTGGTGTCCTGAGCCCCATCACCAGCAGACAAAGCCTCCCCCTCCTCCTCCCTGAGAAGCAGCGCTGAGGATGAGGCCGAAGGCTGACGCAACCACCCAAGGTCCTGCTCACCCCGGCCCCTTGCCTTCCTTATCCCAATTAGGAGCTTCCAGCTTGAATAAATTTCCCTGCTGTGGACAAACCTTGGCGTCCACTGAGATCATTACCTTGCACTGCCTTAATTGGGAATTAGGCAGCCCAGAGCCGGACAGCCATGACCTTTTCCTGTCCCTCTGGCTTGCTTCAAAATCCACCACTTAGCGAGGCTGGCACAAGGGCAGCCAGGTCCCTGTCACCCAGCCTGGGTCAGTGCCAGTCCCTGGGGACAAGGCAGGCACTGGGATCCATGGAAATGGCTTGGAAATGGGGCTCAGCTGTCCCAGCAGCTCAGCTCCGGCTGCAGCACAGGATGGAGGGAGGGAATTCTCATCCCAGAGCCCTCATGCCCAGACCCCTGCAGGATGTGTCTCAGGTAGAAAAGTGGGCAAAACCCCAGTTATCAGCCCCTGGTGGTTTTTGGGGACTTAATTTTTGTCTGATTTTGAGGTGTTCATCAGACAGAGCATTCCCAGCTCAGCCACTCATTCCCACTGCTGCAGGAATGTTGGGGGTTCATATCCTGCATCTTGGAAAATCTGAGTGCTGGAGCTGGGCTGGAAGCCTAATTCCCTCACCCCAGCTTGGAGTCCCCATCCACACTGGTGTCACTCCTTTCCCAATGATTTTGGGGTGATTTGGGGTTGTCCCCCTTCCCCAGGGCTGGGATCAGGTGCTGGCTGTGGGAAGCAGGTCCTGGATCAATCCTGCAGGTCCTGGATCGATCCTGGAGGTCCTGGATCAAACCTGCAGGTCCTGGATTGATCCTGCATCCCCTGGATCGATCCTGGAGGTCCTGGATCAATCCTGCAGGTCCTGGATTGATCCTGCATCCCCTGGATCAATCCTGGAGGTCCTTGATCAATCCTGAAGGTCCTGGATTGATCCTGCATCCCCTGGATCAACCCTGAAGGTCCTGGATCAATCCTGTGGGTCCTGGATCAGTCCTGGAGGTCCTGGATCGATCCTGAAGGTCCTGGATCAATCCTGCAGGTCCTGGATCGATCCTGCAGGTCCTGGATCAATCCTGCAGGTCCTGGATCAATCCTGCAGGTCCTGGATCAATCCTGGAGGTCCTGGATCGATCCTGCAGGTCCTGGATTGATCCTGCAGGTCCTGGATCGATCCTGCATCCCCTGGATCGATCCTGCAGGTTCTGGATCGATCCTGCATCCCCTGGATCAATCCTGGAGGTCCTGGATCGATCCTGCATCCCCTGGATCAATCCTGGAGGTCCTGGATCAATCCTGGAGGTCCTGGATCGATCCTGCAGGTCCTGGATCGATCCTGCATCCCCTGGATCGATCCTGCAGGTCCTGGATCAATCCTGGAGGTCCTGGATCAATCCTGGAGGTCCTGGATCAATCCTGCAGATCCTGGATCAATCCTGGAGGTCCTGGATCAATCCTGCATCCCCTGGGGGCACAGGGAGCTGCCGGGGCAGGATGGATCCCGCCGGAGTCAGGGAGCTCCACCTCCCGGGAGGTGCCACCTCCCTCAGGGACACTATAAAGGACGAGCTGTCCCCTGTGCCCTGGCCAGTGCCAGCCTGGAGAGACCTCGGAGCCAGGACCCTGCAGGGTAAGAGAGCCGGGAGAGGCTTGGGATACCCCAAATCCTGGGGGTGACTGTGGGATAATGGGGACTGATCATCCCTGGGGGTGTCCAGAGGGGATGGGGAAAGATGAAACCAGCCCTGGAGGGGGGGGTTTGGAGCTGGGAGCCCAAAGCTCTCTGCCCTTGAGGGATTTGGGGTGATTTTTCCTTTTCCTTCCTTTTTATCATTTTTAATAGATGCTGTGCTGATTGCTGAAGGCAGCGAGGCCCTGAATCTGCCCCAAAGAGGGGCTTGGCCACAAGGTAAGGTGACAGTGACACATCCCAGCTGTGCCCAGTCCCCTGGGGCTGGGGGTGCTGCAGGGTGGGGCTCCATGGCCACATCCCAAATTCCAGCTCTGGCTGGGAGCTAAAAGGACAGAGCCCAAATCCTGCACCCAGCCCAGCCAAACCACCTGCACTCTGTGAGGATCTGGGGACAAAAGAGCCTCCAGCAGCCCCATCCTGAGCCCCAGCCACATCCCCTGGATCTGGGGACAAAAGAGCCTCCAGCAGCCCCATCCTGAGCCCCAGCCACATCCTGGAGCCCCCAGGAGCCACCCCCAGTGCCCAGGACGAGGCCACCACAGTGCACGAGGGCTTTTATTGGGTCAGGTATGTACAGAGCCGAGCTGGGGGGGTCTGCGGGGTAAGGGGGGGCTCCCCACGCCCTGGCTCAGAGCAGGGGGTGCTTGCCCTGCTGCTGCTGCTGCTGCCGGTTTGCCAAGTGCATGAGCTTGAGGAGCAGATCTCCGGCCGAGCCATCCAGCAGCGTCAGGTTCTTCTCCTCCGACGCCTCCTGAGCGCCCTCGCCGCCCTCGTCCAGGCAGGCGCTGTCCATGGTGCACGTCTCTGCCGAGGGAAGCAAAAGGCGGCCGTGGCACGGGTAATTTGGGATCACCGAGGGGTGTTTTCGGCTGGGGGAAGGGTTGGTGGCAGCCTGGGGGCTCAGCACAGTTTGTACCCCGAAAATGATGGTTCAGCTCCTTCCCCTGCTAACGAACCCCCAGGCAAACCTGATCTTTGTCACTTCATCGCTTTATGTCTCCTGTTAAGCAGGGAGCAGGGATGGGGTTTCTGGCACATCAGGGAGGCTGTGCTGGCCAGGAAAAGCTCAGGGTGGGTCAGGAAAGGGCTGAGAGTCCAATCCTTTAGAGTCAGAATGGTTTGGGTTGGAAGGGACCTTTAAAGAAGATCTTGTGTCATGGGCAGGGACACCTTCCACTATCCCAGGCTGCTCCAAGCTCTGTCCAGCCTGGCCTTGGGCACTGCCAGGGATCCAGGGACAGCCACAGCTGCTCTGGGCACCCTGTGCCAGGCCCTCCCCACCCTCCCAGGGAACAATTCCTAATTCCCAATCCCACCTAACCCTGCCCAGAGAGGGAATTGGGGTAAAACTGAGAAAAGTCACGTCTTGAGACCACAGAGTGATGGAATGGTTTGGGAAGGGACCTTAAATCCCATCCAGTGCCACCCCCTGCCATGGCAGGGACACCTCCCACTGTCCCAGGCTGCTCCAAGCCCTGTCCAGCCTGGCCTTGGGCACTGCCAGGGATCCAGGGGCAGCCCCAGCTTCTCTGGGCACCCTGTGCCAGACCCTCCCCATCCTCCCAGTGAACAACTCCTTCCTTACACCCATCCTGAACCCACCCATCCCCAAATTACCTCCCAACACCCCTTCCCCTCCACCCCTCACTTCCCCCCCCTCCCTAAAACCCAACCACCCCCCCAGCTCTGCATCAGCTGCCGAGCTCTGCCCGTGCCCCCCCTGCGCCCTCCCAGCCCGCGCTCCCCTCTCCCGGTTACCGGCGCTGCAGCAGATGCCGGGCGCGGCGCAGCGGCCCCCGGAGCCGCAGGGCTGCCCCTGGGGCTGGCAGGGCGAGGGCAGCGCCTCCTCCTGCGCGCAGCGCCGCGTCTCCGCCGTGCCCAGGTAGCAGCCCAGCTCCGCAGCGCAGCAGATGCCGGGCCCGAAGCAGCTCCCTCTGTTGCCGGGACCGCAGGGCAGGCACTGCGGGGAGGAGCTGCCTCAGTGACCCCCAAGAAACCCTTCGTGCACCCCCTGGTGCTGGAAACCCCCACGGGGATGCACCCCTGCGGATGGAGCTGGAGGAACGTGTGGAGGTCGTGGATGGAGCTGGAGGAATGTGTGGGGGTTGTGGATGGAGCTGGAGGAACATGTGGAGGTCGTGGATGGAGCTGGATGGAGATGTGGAGGTTGTGAATGGAGCTGGAGGAACGTGTGGAGGTCATGGATGGAGCTGGAGGAACGTGTGGAGGTTGTGGACGGAGCTGGATGAATGTGTGGAGGTTGTGGATGGAGCTGGATGAGCATGTAGAGATTGTGGATGGAGCTGGATGAGCATGTAGAGATTGTGGATGGAGCTGGAGGAACGTGTGGAGGCTGTGGATGGAGATGTGGAGGTTGTGGATGGAGATGTGGAGGTTGTGGATGGAGTCTGGGGCTTGGGGCCCTTGTCTGGCAGCCCCTTTGTGCTGCTGAGCTCTGCTGTGTCCCGTTGGGAACCCCTCTGGCATGGAGAGGGAAGGGATGGAGGAAGGAAAGCAGCTCCCCAGCAGCTCCTCTTACAGCTCCTGGAGGTGCCACGCTGCCACCAGCACTGGTGGCCTTGTGTCCCTGCTTTGGGGTGTCCCCCATGACCTCCCTGTGCCCATGACCAAGGTCCCCATGACCTCCCTGTCCCCTGTCCGTGCTCTGTCCTGTCCTGCTGCCCCCCAGCCCAGCAGGACTCTCTGCTGTGGCCAAGCTTGAGCCTCATCTTGAGGTACCAACAGCACTTTGGAGGGGTCACTCCTCTGTCACTGCCCCATTGTGTGTCCCCCCCACCACCCCAAAAACCCCACAGGGAGCTTCTGCACCCCCCAGTGCCACTCTGGGTATAGAAAGCAGCTCCCCAGCAGCTCCTCCTCCAGCTCCTGGAGGTGCCACACTGCCACCAGCACTGGTGACCCCGTGTCCCTGCTTTGGGGTGTCCCCATGATCTCCCTGTTCCCTCTCCGTGCTCTGTCCTGTCCCGTTCCCCCCCAGCCCAGCAGCTGTGCTATGCCAGGCTCTGCTGTGACCAAGCCTGAGCCTCGTCTCCAGGTGCCAGCAGCACTTTGGAGCTGCCACTCCTCCACCACTGCCCCATGGTGTGTCCCCAGCCACCCCAAAACCCCCTCTGCCCCTGAGAGGGTGGCACAGCCAGCGGTGACACAGAGCCAGCAGTGCCCAGAGGTGACAGGGACCCCCAGAGCCACTCTGGGTACAGAAAGCAGCTCCCCAGCAGCTCCTCTTACAGCTTTTGGAGGTGCCACGCTGCCACCAGCACTGGTGACCTCGTGTCCCTGCTTTGGGGTGTCCCCATGACCTCCCTGTCCCCATGACCAAGGCCCCCATGACCTCCCTGTCCCCTGTCCATGCTCTGTCCTGTCCTGCTCCCCCCAGCCCAGCAGGATTCTCTGCTGTGGCCAAGCTTGACAAAAGGACATCAGCCTCCAGGTGCCAGCAGCACTTTGGAGCTGTCAGTTCCCTGCCACTGCCCCATGGTGTGTCCCCAGCCACCCCCAAACCCCTCTGCTCCCGGTGATGGGGGGAGCACCCCCGAGCCCCCGTGTCCCTCCCCAGGTTCCCATCCCGTACCTGCCGCAGGGCTGTGTCCGCCAGCGCCCGCTTCCCGCCCCGGGGGCAGTTCTGGATGTAGCAGGCGGAGGACAGGGCGAGGAGGCAGAGGAAGGAGAGGGGCAGCGAAGGCTCGGCCATGGTGCCAGGGGAAGCTGCTCCGGCTGCGTCTGGCCCCGTGCTGAGAGAGCCGCTATTTATGCTGCCATCACCCCTTCCCAGGGGAGGAGGAGGAGGAAGAAGAGGGGTGGGTTGGGTTTTTTTGTTGTTTTTCCTTTTTTTTTTTTTTTTTATCCCTCTCTTCTTCTTTTTTTTTTTTTTTTTTTTTTTTTTTTCCTTCCCCAAATCGCATCCAAGCAAATCTGCAACTGAGATGATTCAGAGCAGCAGCACTGGGGGCTGGTGAATCCCACCCTTGGCTGCTCCAGGGGGCACGGGCCAGCTCTGGATGGGCTGGGGGAGGGTTCAGGGAGAGGTGATCCTTCAGAAGGTCTGGTTTGGGGAGGGATGGGGGTTTGGAAGAGCCATTCTGGGGAGGGACGTGGATTTGGGGACAGATGTTCATTTAGGAGATGTGGGTTTGGGAAAGATGCAGATTTTGGGATGCAGTCTGGGGAGGGATGAGGGTTTTGGGGACAGATGTTCATTTAGGAGATGTGGGTTTGGGAAAGATGCAGATTTTGGGAAGGCTTTGGTATGGGGGTGATGCTGGTTTGGGATGGATGTGGATTTTGGGATGCAGTCTGGGGAGGGACATGGATTTGGGGACAGATGTTCATTCAGGAGACGTGGTTTTGGGAAGGATGCAGATTTTGGGAAGGGTGCTGGTTTGGAGGTGATGCTGGTTTGGGATGGATGCAGATTTTGAGAGGTGCTGGTTTCAGAGGGATGCTGCTCTGGGAGCAATGCTAATTTGGGGAGGGATGAGGGTTTGGAAGGTGCTGCTTTAGACAGGGTTGTTTATCTGGAGGATTCTGGTTTGGGATTGATGCTGGCTTGGCAGGAGGCAGATTTTGGGAGAGGTGCTGGTTTGGAAGGGATGCTGCTCTGAAGGGGTGATGGTTTGGGAAATGGTGTTTGTTGGGAGCATGCTGGCCCAGGAAGGATGCTGCTCTGGGGAGGGATGTGATTTGGGGATGCTGCTTTGGGGAGGGATGCTGCTCTGTGGGATGCTGGTTTGGGGAGAAATGCTGATTTTTGGGATGCTGCTTTGGGGAGAAATGCTGATTTTTGGGATGCTCCTTTGGGGAGGGATGCTGCTCTGTGGGATGCTGGTTTGGGGAGAGATGATGATTTTGGGATGCTGCTCTGTGGGATGCTGGTTTGGGGAGAGATGATGATTTTGGGATGCTGCTCTGTGGGATGCTGGTTTGACTGATGCTGCTCTGGGAGGGGACACTGGAGGGCAGTGATGGTGTTGGGATGGGAGAGAGCCCTGGGTGCACACCAACACCCCAAAGCCAGGGGCTGGGCTGCAGCACTGGGGTGCAGGGCAGGACTCTGTGCCCAGAGTGATCCATCAGTGCCACCCACAGCTCTCCTGCCTCTTCCCCCTCCTCTCCAAGGAAGCAGAGGGCAGGGAAAGCACTGGGAGAGGGGGAGACCAAAAGAAAAGGCACCTCTGGGGTTGGCACCAGCACATCCACGTCACCCATGGGCTGTCAGAAACATCTGCACAGGAAAAACACCACCCACAGCCCCCTGCCCCACCCAGCCATGAACATCCCTGCTGTTCCCAGATCCCTTTTCCAGCTACACCCAGGGCAACCTCAGCAAAGTGGAATTAATGTGCAGAGAGGAATCTGGTGCCTGTGAGCATCCACCCTGTGCTTCTCCCCCCCTCCAAACAATGCTGGGACTGGCTCACAGGGGCCAGGAGGGTCTGTCTGGGGAGGCTGGGAGGGGCTGGACAATGTGGGGGTGCTGCCAGCTCTGGTCCCACCTCTGGAGCGGTTTCATCTTCATCTTCATCTTCACATAAGGTGGGGAATTGAGGCAGAGAACCATAAAAATCAGTCTGGAAATCACTTGGGGTGGCTGAACATGTTTTTCCCCTTGCCCTCATTAGTTTCCCTCATTTTCTCCCCTCATTAACCTCCCTTTTCTGCTGGACAAACACCCCAGCCCCAATGAGAGGCGCTGCCCTGGGTGGGGAAGGGGCTGCTCTGCCAAAGGAAACGTTGATCCCACTGCAATCCTCCCTGGAAAACCTTGGTGTTTGTACCACAGGAAGCGATGCTGGAGGGGGCTGAACCCCAGAGCACCCCCCAGGGGAAACTGAGGCACACGGGGAAGCATTTAATGCATCAGTGCTGGGGCTCCCAGCTCCTGCCTGGTGATTTTAGAGCAGGGATCAACCCAGGGGGTGACAGTCCCGGGCTTTGGGGCTTTGCTGGGTGCCACCAGGGCCATTTCATTTTGTCCCCCTCATTAATCTCCCTTTTCTGCTGGCCAAACACCCCAGCCCCAATTAGAGGCGCTGCCCTGGGTGGGGATGGGGCTGCTCTGCCTGAGCATCCCAAAGTTGATCCCACTGCAGTCCTCCCTGGAAAACCTTGGTGTTTGTCCCAAAGTGCTTTGAAAAGCTCCACAGGCAGCGATGCTGGAGGGGCTGAACCCCAAGGGAAACTGAGGCACACGGGGAAGAAGCATTTTCTGCATCGGTGCTGGGGCTCCCGTGATTTTGGAGCAGGGATCAGCCCGGGGGTGACAATCCCGTGCTCTGGGGCTCTGCTGGGTGACACCAGGGCCATTTCCTCGCCTCGAGGGGGCTGAGGGTGGCCACAGCCCCTGACTCAGCCCTCGCTGGGACCGAGGGAGCGGCGAGTTCCCAGATTTGCCCCGCGATGCTGAATCACCCCCGTGGGGGATTTAACACCGGCATCATCACCACCATCCTCATTTCCCCATCCAAACCCATCCCTGCACAGCGGGAGCCCAAACCCTCTTACGTTGCAGGGCCGAGCAGGACGCAAAAAGCCCCCGGCTGGGAAAACTTTTCTTTAAAAGAGCCCCAAATGTCAGCTCTAAATTGGGTGTTAGGGGCTCGTGCTCCGTCTCTTCATTACTGTATCGTAAAATTACATTAGCCGGGAACGATCTGCATTCAAATGACTCTGTGTCTGGAATGATAACGCAGGAATATGAGATTAAAATGTAATTATGCTCTTTAAAGTCAAGGAAGGTTAATAAAATGTTTTTTCCGAGTTGCAGAGGCTCCGCAGCCGCGGAATCACTTACGGGAATCAAGGGCGGGATGAGGTGGGAAAGGGGAGGGGGAAAGGGGTGGGAAACACAAAAAAGGGGCTTTGGGAGGAAAATATTGGGGTCACCTGGGGTGAGTGATGGGATTAGGGATGCCAGGGGTGGGCAGAGCCAGCCCTGCTGGGCTGTGATGCTCCCTGGTACCCTGGGTACTGCTGGGCCCCCATCCCCATCCTTGCCCCCAGATGAGACCTTGGGGGTGCTCAGAGTGTGACCCCAAATCCTCCAACAGCAGCCCCAGGGTCCCTGCTCTGTGTGTCCAGCGTGGATTTGCTCTGCCACGTCCCTGCTCTTGCCCAGAGGATGCTCCTGCTCCCCTAAGAGCCCCCAGAGGCTCAGAGTGACACAGACAGCAGGGTGTCAGTGGCTGCCATCCCCATCCCGCGGGAATGAGGGAAATCCCAAAGGGGTTGGGAATGGGGCAGCAGCCTCAAATCTGCCCCCTTGCTCAGCCAAAACACGGCCCCAGCTCTTGTCCACACCAGCAAAGGGGCTGGGGCTGCCAGGGGGGCTCAGCCATGGAGGTCATGGAATCTTTGAGGCTGGAAAAGCTCTCCAAGATCATCCAGGCCAGCCATTCCCCCAGCACTGGCAAGGCCACCCTCCATGTCCCCAAGTGCCACATCCACAGGGCTTCTAAACCCCTCCAGGGATGGGAATTCACCCCAGGGCTGGAAAAACCTTTCCATGAAGGAATCTTCCCAAATATCCAAGCTGAACCTCCCCCTTCCTTCACGAACAGCGGGAGCTTCCCAGAGAGGTTTTGTCTCCCTTTTGGAGGCAGGAGAAGGGATGGAGGTGATGGAGCTTGGCTGCAGCAACCAGAGCTCCCAGGGCCAAAGTTTCACCAGGATAAATGAGAGTGACAAACCTGGATAAACCTGGAATGCTGGGAAATGGGGTGAATTTCACCGATTTTACTGACAAACATTCCATCAGGATAAAGCAGAGAAATGATGGAAAATGGGGTGAATTTCACTGATTTGCAGTGCCAACATTCAACCAGGATAAACCAGAGGAATGTTGGAAAATGGGGTGAATTTCACTGATTTTAGTGACAAACATTCCATCAGGATAAAGCAGAGAAATGATGGAAAATGGGGTGAATTTCACTGATTTGCAGTGCCAACATTCAACCAGGATAAACCAGAGGAATGTTGGAAAATGGGGTGAATTTCACTGATTTTAGTGACAACATCCAACCAGGATAAAGCAGAGAAATGCTGGAAAATGGGATGAATGTCACTGATTTTAGTGACAAACATTCCATCAGGATAAAAAAAGAGGAATGTTGGAAAATGGGGTGAATTTCATTGATTTTAGTGACAAACATTCCATCAGGATAAAGCAGAGAAATGTTGGAAAATGGGATGAATGTCAGTGATTTGCAGTGACAACATTCAACCAGGATAAAGCAGAGAAATGCTGGAAAATGGATGAATGTCAGTGATTTGCAGTGACAACATTCAACCAGGATAAATCAGAGAAATGCTGGAAAATGGGATGAATGTCACTGATTTTAGTGACAAACATTCCATCAGGATAAGCCAGAGGAGTGTTGGGAAATGGGATGAATTTCACTGATTTTTGCATTCCCTGCCTCTCTGTGGCTGGAGGGGGATGCAGCAGGGAAGGAGAAGCTTCTTGAAGGTGTCACATGGAGAGGGTCAGGCTGGCAAGGGAGAGCTCCCTGCCCCTGCCTGGGGCTCTAATGCTCCTCAAATGCATCTGTCACTGTCACCCTGGCCCCGTGGCTGATGGAGGGGAGGGGATCCTGCCCCTCCTCCCCTCACAGCACAGCTCAAGATGCTCCTCTGCTGCCCTGACAGCTGGAAAACAGCTCTGATGCCTCTTTAAAGGCAGCACAGGCAAAGTCAAGATTGGCTGGGGCACTGCTTTGATCATTTCCAGGGCCAAATCCATCCTGCTGGGCTCTGGATGTCACACAGGGAGGTCACTGACCAACAAGGGATGGATTTGTCCAAAAAAAAATGCTTGAAGGGACAGCATTAGAGGAAATTGCTCAGGCTGCAATCAGTTCTGTTCCCCAGCTCCCAGGGAGAGCACAGGCCTGGGGCTGGCAATAAAACTGCTGGTGGCATCCATGTGGGAGATCTGGGGAGGGATGGTGGGTTGGGGGATGCTGGTTTAGGGGATGCTGGTTTAGGGGATTCTGGTTTAGGGGATGCTGATTTAGGGGATGCTGGTTTGGGGGATGCTGATTTAGGGAAGGATGAGGATTTTTGGGATGCTGGTTTAGGGGATGCTGGTTTGTAGGATGCTGGTTTAGGGGATGCTGGTTTAGGGAAGGATGATGATTTTTGGGATGCTGGTTTAGGGAATGCTGCTTTAGGGAGGGATGCTGCTTTGGGGGATGCTGGTTTACGGAAGGATGGTGATTTTTGGGATGCTGGTTTGGGGAGGGATGCTGCTTTAGGGGATGCTGCTTTGGGGGATGCTGGTTTAGGGAGAGATGATGATTTTGGGATGCTGCTCTGTGGGATGCTGGTTTGGGGAGGGATGCTAGTTTGGGGGATGCTGCTTTAGGGAGAAATGCTGATTTTTGGGATGCTGCTCTGTGGGATGCTGCTTTGACTGATGCTGCTCTGGGAGGGGACACTGGAGGGCAGTGATGGTGCTGGGATGGGAGAGAGCCCTGGGTGCACACCAAGACCCCAAAGCCAGGGGCTGGGCTGCAGCACTGGGGTGCAGGGCAGGACTCTGTGCCCAGAGTGATCCATCAGTGCCACCCACAGCTCTCCTGCCTCTTCCCCCTCCTCTCCAAGGAAGCAGAGGGCAGGGAAAGCACTGGGAGAGGGGGAGACCAAAAGAAAAGGCACCTCTGGGGTTGGCACCAGCACATCCACGTCACCCATGGGCTGTCAGAGCCAGGGCCTGCTGTGGGTGCAGGCAGAGCAAACTCCTGGCTCTGGGTCAGCACCAGCCTGGGGTGCAGAGAGGTCCCTGCTGCCCACAGGGGTCTCAGTGCCCCAGGATCTGGGGGATTCACACCCAGCTGGGGCAGGTGATCCTTCCCTGAGCTCCAAAATGTGGGTGCAGAGGGAGAGTAAACCCTGGGTCCCCTGCAAGGGGGGACACAGAGGGTGAAATGTGCTGCCAAGGGTGCCAGAGGGTTAAGGAGGAGGAGCTGGGGGATGAAGGCTCGGAGAACCTGCAGTGAGGGGGAGATGAGCCCTGCCCTGATGTCCCAGCACAGCCCTTCCCTCCATGTGGCTCCTGCCCCTCCCTGCAGAACAGAGGGAGGAAATTTGGGCTGGAGGAAGTTTGGGATGGCTCCACCTGGATCCCTGCCCACCTCGGGACACCACCAGGAACTTTTGGGCACTGCAGGAACCTGTCAGAAGCGGTGGCTTTGGAAGCATCCAGGCTTTGCTGGCTCTGGGGATGCTCCCCCTTCCCTGGGGGAGGTGTGAGAGCTGAATCAGCCTGGGATGGCTCACAGCAAACACGGCACCAGCACTGCAATGGAGGGCATTTACTGCCTCTGAATCGGGGGGATTTTAGGAATTCTGTGCCTATTTTCTGACTGTTTATTATTTTAAGAAGTGTGATTTTCTATTTTTGCAGGGAATGGAGATGGGCTGTAAAGTCCTGCTGATGCAGACAGGGTCAGGATCAGCACAAAGCTGAGCCCCAGGCATGAGCAGCTCCTTCCCAACACCACAACTTTGCTCAGGTGCCTCTTGAGAGCAAATAAAGGTGTGCCCAAGGTGAGCTGAGCCAGCTGGAGGCTCGTTATGGCCCAGAACTTCAATTAAGTGGCACCAGCAGGGGGTTGTGGAGGTGACAAACCCTTTGATGTCACCTTACCCCAGCATATCCAGAACAGAAAACATCCAAGTTGGTTTTTCCTGGCTTTTTTTTGAGCAGCTCTCTGAAGCCCCCACGGGTTCAGGTGTCTGAGTCTCATCCCTGTGATGAGGCTGCTGCCAGAACCCCTCTGAAACCCCCCAACTGCAGCTGCCCCGTGCTGCTTTGGCTTTTTCCAGCCGATTTCCTCCTCTGCCAAGGGATTCACTCCATGACACCATTAAGGCTCAGGATGAAACCAATTAGGAGCCAGAGAGAGAGAGAGAGACAGAACCTGACTTTAAACATTTTATTAAGGCTTAAATGTCAATCAGCCAGCCAGGAGCTGGGCTGCTCACACGACATAAACCGAGTGGGTGGGATGGGATGGCTTTTCTACAAGAGTTGGATGAGCAGGGTGAGATCACTGCCAGCTCCTCCCACCTCAGCCCGGCCCATTCCGGGGTGAGAGACGCTCCCAGCAGGGAGGGGAGGGCCGGGTGGGGAAAGGGAGGAGGTCAGAGGAGGGAATTTGTGTGTGCTGTCACTTTTACCTGCTCCACAACCGGCTGGCTGCTGGTCGGACGTGGCGTGAACTCGCAATGAGGGGGGGGAAGCTGAGCTGGTCCAAAAGGCACCTGTGCTAAACCTCTGAGCCCCGGGGCAGTGCTGCAGACCAGTCCTGCATAAATACATATTCCTCCATAAAGAAGCTATGGCTTTTGTCATCCTCGGGCTCGAACCCCCCCAAACCCCCTCTAGACCGAGTCCTCTCTCCTCTCCGCGGCTCCTGGGCGGCTCCTGGGCGGCTCCCTGTGGACGCGGGGCACAGCAGCAGCTCCTTCTCGTCCTGCTGGGGCTCAGAAATGAACCCTCCTGACGTCGTGAGTGGCTGCTGCCCTCTTGCAGCTCCCGCAGTGGATGGGGGATGCTGGAGCCCGGGGCTCGGCCAGGCAGGGCCGGCACAGGAGGTGCCCGCAGGGGAGCTGGTACACGGGCTCGGCCTTGAAGTAGCAGGAGAAGGATTTGCCACAGGAAGCACAGCCCTGGCTCTGGGGGCTCCTGCCGTGCTCTGCAAAGCCAGAATCACAGAATCAGAACCACAGCAGGCTGGGAAAATCACAGAGTCAGAATCAGAATCACAGCAGGTTGGAAAATCACAGAATCAGAACCACAGCAGGCTGGGAAAATCACAGAGTCAGAATCAGAATCACAGCAGGTTGGAAAATCACAGAGTCAGAATCAGATTCAGAGCAGGCTGGAAAATCACAGATTTAGAATGACAGCAGGTTGGAAAATCACAGAATCAGAATTGATTCAGAATAAGAATCAGACAGAATAGGTTGGAAAATCATAGAATCAGAATCAGAAACACAGCAGGCTGGAAAATCACAGAATCAGAATCGGATTCAGAATCAGAATCAGACAGAATAGGTTGGAAAATCATAGAATCAGAATAGGTTGGAAGATCATAGAATCAGAATCAGATCAGGTTGGAAAATCATAGAATCAGAATCACAGCAGGCTGGAAAATCACAGAATCAGAATCGGATTCAGAATCAGAATCAGAGCAAGGTGGAAAATCACAGAATCAGATTCAGAGCAGGTTGGAAAATCACAGATTTAGAATGACAGTAGGCTGGAAAATCACAGAATCAGAACCTCAGCAGGTGGGAAAATCACAGAATCAGAATCAGAGCAGGTTGGAAAATCACAGATTTAGAATGACAGTAGGCTGGAAAATCACAGAATCAGAATCGGATTCAGAATCAGAATTAGACAGAATAGGTTGGAAAATCATAGAATCAGAATAGGTTGGAAGATCATAGAATCAGAATCAGAAACACAGCAGGCTGGAAAATCACAGAATCAGAATCGGATTCAGAATCAGAATCAGAATAGGTTGGAAAATCATAGAATCAAAGTCAGATCAGGTTGTAATATCACAGAATCAGAGTCAGAATCAGAATCAGAGCAAGGTGGAAAATCACAGAATCAGATTCAGAGCAGGTTGGAAAATCATAGAATCAGAACCTCAGCAGGTGGGAAAATCACAGAATCAGAATCAGAGCAGGCTGGAAAATCACAGATTTAGAATGACAGGAGGCTGGAAAATCACAGAATCAGAATCGGATTCAGAATCAGAATCAGAATAGGTTGGAAAATCACAGAGTCAGAAACAGAGCAGGTTGGAAAATCACAGAGTCAGAATCAGAGGAGGTTGGAAGAAGCTTCACAGATTACTGAGTGAACCAACAGCACCATGTCCAGGCTTTCCTGGAGGTTGCAGCACTCCCTGGGCAGCCCTTTCCAAAGTCTGATCCTGAAGCTCCCCTGGCACAGCTTTGAAACCAAGGGACAGGAGAAGTGGGTGAGGCAGGGAGTGTGACAAGTCCAGGCTGTGCCCCAGGTCCTGCAGACTCAGGGCACAGCTGTGACTCAGGACTGTGTCACCTCCCTGTCATCACCACAAGGAAAGGGAATGCTCCAGCTTCCAGGGCAGGCTGTGCTCAGAAAGGGATGGATCACATCAGCACTGGCACCATCAGGCTTTTAATTGAGGACAGATGACTGTAAAAAAGGGCTTTTCACTTTTACTGAGATGAAATCAGCCTCCCTGCAGCTCCTGCACAGCCATTCCCAGGTGGAACAGCTGAGGGGTCACTTTGCATTCCTGTCACACAGCACCCAGCCAGGGCTGCTCAGCTCTCAAACAGCAGCAAAAAGCTCAGGAGCTGAATGTCACTGTGAAACAGCAGAAGCTGTTTGGGGAGGGAGAGAGAGGGAAAAACACACAGGCAGATGGATGGACAGACAGACACAGCCCTTCTCAGGGTCCCTCTGAAGCCCCCACTCAGCCACGGGCAGGCAGAGCCTCAGCCAGGGGAAGAGAAACCAGGACATCTGAAGGTTCAGAGCTTCCCTGCAGCCCAAATGCAGGAATTTGGGAATGCAGGCACAGCTGGAAGGGGGGCAGGGCAGCAGCTGGGGGGGTGTGGCAGCCTGGATCAGGGACACCCAGTCCTGGTGGGATTCTGGGCACACACAGACCTGGCTGGCCTGGGCTGCTGCTGCTGCTGCTGTGACCTGCTCCTGCTAAGGGTGGATGTCACAGCAGGTGTTTCCAAGAATCATGGGATGGTTTGGGTTGGAAGGGATCATAAAGCCCCCATCCCATCCCATCCCATCCCATCCCATCCCATCCCATCCCATCCCATCCCATCCCATCCCATCCCATCCCATCCCATCCCATCCCATCCCATCCCATCCCACCCCTGCCATGGCAGGGACACCTTCCACCATTCCAGGTGGCTCCAAGCCCTGTCCAGCCTGGCCCTGGGCACTGCCAGGGATCCAGGGGCAGCCACAGCTGCTCTGGGCACCTGTGCCAGGGCCTGCCCACCCTGCCAGGGAACAATTCCTAATTCCCAATATCCAATCTCACCCTGCTCTTTTAGTTCACAAACATTCTCCTTTGTCCAGTCTGTATAAAAAGTGACTCTCCCTCTTTTTTCCAAGGCCCTGCAAGGCTGCAGCATTTGCTGGATTTCCAGCTCTCCTGCTGCATGCCCACACCAGACTCATTCTCCACCCACGTGCAGCTCCCCAGCTTGCTCCATCCACACAGCTCACAGGCACCACTGAACCTCTCAGCCCAAACTGCAGAGCTCTGAGAGCTCTCTGAACTGAGCTGGAGCAGGCTGAGCTCTGTGTCCATCCCAGATCATCCCAGGGCAGCCAAGAACACAGGAACATCACAGCACTGCTGCCACAGCCTGCTCTGACCCTGGGCATGGACAGCATCCCACCCCTTGTGGGCTCAGCAAGGTCTAACCTGCCTCAGTGGGAGAATAAAGCAGCCAAACTGCCGAGACAGAGGCAAGGACTGTGAAGTGAAGCTTGCTGGGAGACAATGAAATATTTTTCTATGGAATAAATCATAGGCTGGGGTCTGAACAAGACTCCCTGTCATCCCAGCCCCAGCTCCCACAGGTGCTCCAGGGGTGCCTGTTGCTCACCAAGGGCTGTGCCCAGGCTCCAGGAAGTGCTGCAGCCCCCCTCTCCTGGAGCCTGCTGCTGGCTCTTCATCAGCTTGGCTGTGAAGGAGGGCATGGAGCTGAGAGCTGAGGTCAGGGCAGTGTCCAAGCTCTCCGACAGCTTCTGCTCGTGGGACACCAGCTCTGCAAGGGAAACAGAGAAACCAGGTGTGCAAAGGGAACACAGAGAAACCAGGTGTGCAAAGGGAACACAGAGAAACCAGGAGTGCAAAGAGAAACACAGAGAAACCAGGTGTGCAAAGGGAAATAGAGAAACCAGGTGTGCAATGGGAAACAGAGACACCAGGTGTGCAAAGGGAACAAAGAGACCAAATCTGCAATGGGAAACACAGAGAAACCAGGTGTGCAAAGGGAAACAGAGAAACCAGGTGTGCAAAGGGAACACAGAGAAACCAGGAGTGCAAAGGGAAACAGAGACACCAGGTGTGCAAAGGGAAATAGAGACAAAATCTGCAATGGGAAACAGAGAAACCAGCTCTGCAAGGGAAACAGAGAAACCAGGTGTGCAAAGGGAGCACAGAGAAACCAGGGGTGCAAAGGGAACACAGAGAAACCAGGGGTGCAAAGGGAAACAGAGACACCAGGTGTGCAAAGGGAACACAGAGACACCAGGTGTGCAAGGGGAAATAGAGACAAAATCTGCAAGGGAACACAGAGAAACCAGGTGTGCAAAGGGAACACAGAGACCAAATCTGCAAAGGGAAATGGAGACCAGGTCTGGAAAGGGAAACCCAGAGATCAGATCTGCAAAGGGAAACAACAAGGATCAGGTCTGCAAAGGAAAACAGAGACCATGTGTGCAAAGGGAACACAGAGAGCAAATCTGCAAAGGGAAATGGAGACCAGGTGTGCAAAAGGAAACACAAACACCAGGTGTGCAAAGGGAAACATGGACCAGGTCTGCAAGAAAAAGATGGAGAGGCAGATGCTGGGAGAAAGGATCTGTGATGCAAACACAGCCTTGGCTCTGAACCTTGGAGGATTTTAGGAGCCCTGCCACTTGTTTTGTTGAGAGGTGTCTTTTCCCCACCAAGGGGCTGAGATTTGGGGTGGAGTGCCTCATCTCCTCTGGGTCCTGGAGGTGGGATGCCCTATGGATCACCACCATTCACGTGGTGTCCCAGAGCCAAGTTATACAGGACCAGAATCATTTAGGTTGGAAAAGTCTTCCAAGATCATGGAGTGCACCACTAAATCATGTCTCCATGTGCCACACCCTCATGGCTTTTAAATTCCATGATGGTATTTAAATCAGGATGGGCAGCCTGTGCCAGGGCTGGAGAACCCTTTGCATGAAGGGATTTTCCCTGATCCCACCCCAAACCTCTCCTGGCACACCCTGAGGCCATTTCCTCTTGTTCCTGGGAACAGAGCCTGACCCCCACCTGGCTGCACCTTCCTCCCATGGAGCTGTAGAAGTTGCAGGACTGCAAAAGGGCCAAACCCCAAATAACCCAGGAAGTTGTTTTTCCCTGAAACCCCTCAGCTGGATCCCAAGGATGCCAGCCCAGCGCTCCCAGCCTTGCTCCATGCAGCTCACAGAGAACATTTAAACCATTAATAAAATCTGTGGGACTTGTTTTTCCCTCTCTGTCCCAGTTGTGAGGCACAGGGCAGGGCTGGACCCTCCCTGCAGGGCTGCCCTGTGCAGCACCGACGGCGCTAATTAAGATGAAGCATGAAGAGAATGTTGTCTGCATCACTAATTCTGTGAAATCCAGCTCCCAGAGGAAAAGCTCACAATTGGTGCTGCACATTTCCTCCACCAATCAAGGCTGATGATCCAGTGAAGCATGAGCTCCATGGGCTGAGCACTCTGCTTTTATTTATGTATGGACACGGCTGCGCCGGGAGCTCCAGGAGCCACAGGGCAGCTCCTGCTTCTGTGGGGCTGGGGCACATCCTGGTGGGAGCTGGCACAGCCAAAATAACCAAAGATTCCTCCTAAAGCAGGGAATGAGCTCTAGGCTGAGGGATCAGAGCAGAAAGGTGCAGTCTGACTTCTCCCTACTCTTCCTGGTACCACCCCACACCAATTATTTTCAAGTGAAGAATTGATTTAAAATCAAACAGCCACCTAAGCTTTGTCCTCAAAATGTTTTTGGGCAGATTGAGAGAAGGGTGAAGGCAGTGACAGGTGCCAGCAGCTCTGGGTCACCTTTTGACATGTCACAGACCACACTGGCTTAGAGCAGAGCAGACTGAGCTCACCTGACCAGAGAGCCAACCATGAAATACCCACACCTGGATTTACACCCTTTGTCCTCAGCTGCCACATCCTCCTGGCTTTTAGATCCCTCCAGGGATGAGAACTCCACCACTGCCCTGGGCAGCTGTGCCAGGGCTGGACACCCCTTTCTGTGAAAGAATTGTTCCCAATATCCAACCTAACCCTCCCCTTGTTCCCTCTGTCCCTGATCCCTGGGAGCAGAGCCTGACCCCCACCTGGCTCCTCCCTTCTGTCAGGGAGGTGTTGACAACAACAAGGTCCCACCTGAGCCTCCTTGTCTCCAGATTTGCAGGACATTTGGCATTCCCAGCACCACTGAGAAAAGGATGGATGAAGGGAAAGCAGCACCCTTTCCCTTTCCCTGCAGCCATAAGTCCCATTTCTTGTCTCATTTAGCCTCTGAAGCAGGATTTCTGCTCTAACCACCCACAAATTCTGTGCAAGTCTCTCCCAGGCTGAGCTGTCCCTCCTCCCTGCAATTCCCTTGCTGTGGTTTGTTCTGTGTCCCATTCCTGTTTTCCTTCCCCCTCCCTCCTCATGATGAGCCAGGACTCCCTGTGCCATCACCACTGCAGCACCAGACATTTCTTTTCCTGTTTTTGCAGGACACAATAAATCCTCCTAGATAAAGAAACTTCAAACCAGGCTGGTGAGGAAAATATTGTCCCCACAGGGAAGGAAGAGAAAGGGAATACAAACTAAAAGGGGAACAGGGTGACCTGAGCAAACAAGGGCTGTGAAACACTGAACAAGGAACATGGGAGGTGGATGAAATGACCCAGCTCCACCAGCCAAACCCAGCTTGGAAACTTTCTAGAGGTGTGATGGGAACTTGCACTGGATTTGTCCTGGTTTGAAACCCCAGCCTGGGGCTGTCCCAACACTCAAGGAACAGAGGTGACCTGGGGAGCCACCATACCTGTGGAACAGTCCATCTGGATCAAGTGGGAATCACTGTCAGTTTTCATTTTTTTAGCACTGTTCTCTGAGGTAGAAGTGACAAGTAAGTTTGTAGCAGAAAAATAGGGCGGCTGCAGGGAGCCCTGATCCATGCAGTCCATTTTCCTTTTCAGAGAGGACATGGTGATGGAGGAGGGCACCAGGCTCTCCGAGGAGTGAGCCCTGCCCAGCAGGTTGGTGCCAGGGATGCTGTGCTGCAGCAGGAAGTGGTCTATCCTGGCCTTGAGGGTGGGGTGAGGTAGGGGCTGGGAGTGCTGGCTGAAGGCCACGCCCGTGAAGGGATCGCTGGGGACGCGGCCCCAGGACGCCTCGCTGCGGTTGCACTTCTCCAGGGTGCTCTGGTCAATCACCTTCCCAGAGGGCAGGAGCATGGGTAGAGTCATGATCTCCAGAGTGATGGGGTCCAGGAATTCTTCAGGGATGTCTTGGACAACGTCCACCAGCTTGTGCAGGGTCTGCTGCTCGTTGGCACTGAAGGGGACGCAGTCGCTCTCCATCGGCGTCCACAGCTCCGGCTTGAGGCTGCCGACGTCCTGGGCCAGGAACTGGGAGGCCACCTGGAAGACCCCCTCGATGACCTCCTGTGGGCAGGACTTGGCAGGCTGTCCCCACACCTCCAGCCTCTTGATGCTGGGCAGGCCCCCCCCGGCCACGTGGGTGATGCAGATTTTCAGGTGGGACACGTTGCTGAGCGAGGCCGGCCCTTTGTTCCAGAGATCTTGGGACACCGAGCCGGGGTAGGAGAAGACATTTTCCATCTGATGGAAGGGAGGCCTGGGCTTGAAGCCTCTGTGGCCAAAAGTCACTTTGCTCTGATTTTTTAGGACAGCTTTGCCCACCAGGGTGAAGGTGTCCTTGTCCGACACAGGCTGCCCGGCCAGACCTGAGCACTGCCCCTCAGGGCTCTGCCAAGAGGTTTTGTTGCATGAGGTAGAGGTGTAAATTTCCAGGCCAGAGAAGGTCTGGTAGCCCCCAGAGGAGATGTCAATGTTGATCCTGCAGATCTCCACGTTGAAGGGGAAGGAGATGGTGACGTGCACCGGGGGTTTGATGAAGTACTCGCTGCGGAAACCGCGGTTCCTCCTGGCCAGGTCCTCGGAGATCAGGTTCTCCACCTCGTAGCCATCAGCAGAGATCTGTGTGCCAGAGCAAAACTGGGGTCAGGATGGAGCAAGGAAACACAAGGAAGGCAATTTCACTTCCAGAGATTCTCAGGATGGCACTGACCAGGAGCCAAGGCTGAGGTTTCTGTGCAGCTCAGACCCTGCTGTAAGGCAGAGCAGACCCACCACTCCTTCCACTCCCACCCTCCTCCATCCCCTCTTCCTGCACCCTCTGTGTCCATGGGCAGACCTGACTTAACTGCTGGAAGAGTGGAAAATTCGGGAGAATTCATGGTTTTGGTGAGATAAGTCAAGAAGGAAGGGGTGGCTGGGAGCAGAGGATGAGCGTGTCTCCTCTCTCAGTCTCCCTTTTCAGCTGGGAGTCTCCTGATTTTCTTTGTGCCTACTTATCCACGTGGAAATGCACTTGGAATCACAGTTACATGGTCCCAGAGGAACTCTGCATGTTAATCAGTCTCTGGGAGCCACCCCAGTCATCCCTGAGGGAGATCCATCAAACCAGGCTGGGTCTGGTTTGGAACATCCCATCCCACCCTCTGCTCTGCTCCTGGGCAGCCTGGTTCAATCCATTCCCTTTCCTGAGTGCCCCAGACCCTGAGAAATCTGCAGCACTTGCTGAATGGACAAATACCAATGAGGAAAATCTATTTATTCCACCTGTTTAATATGGTCTTGATCATGACAATCACACCCAAACTCTGTGGCATGGCTGGGTCTCTCCACAAAAAACTTCCAGCACTGCTGCTTTTGCAGCACAGAACTTACAAAGCCAAGGCTGTCCTGCATTTTGGGCTGAGTTGGTGTGGAAATTGACAACTGAAAACCAGATTTGAATGAAAACTGAGTTTCTTAAAGAGATTCTGATGTGCTGAGTGAAACCAGAAATACTTGGAAAGGAACTTCACCAAGTTGTCATTTCACAATGTCACATTAATTGATAATTTCACATTATCAAGAGCTGTGAGTTCCAGTGGGCAGAGGGAAAGCTGGAATATTGCAGGGAAAAAGGGATCTCAAGCCAAAGGCACCTGGAAGCACATCATGCTGTCTGGTCATGAGATCCTGCAAAACTGGGGCTTTTCCCTCAGATATTTATTTAGTGTGTGCCACATCAGAGCAGTGATGCTGATTATCCCAGAGGAGCAGTGAACCAGCTCCTCCCCAGGATAATTCCACCTAATCCCTGCATCCCTCCCTCTCCCCAAAACCCCCTCCTCACTGTTTTACCTTGTTGCAGTGAATTCTTGGCTTGAACTGTGGGAGACAGACGTTTATTACCATCTTGGCAGCTGGAGAGAGGTCACTTGCTGAGCATCAGAGTCAGCTTGGAACAAAAAAAAATTAAAAATAAAGGAAGTGAATATCCATGAGCAGTGAAAGGATCTCATGTTTTGGGTGAGTTACAGGCTTGGGATTTCCTAAAATGCAGCTCAGATCTGAGTCCAGGAGGTGAAGCCAATATAAACCCAAATGAATGTGGTGGAGAGATGAGATTGAGGGGAAAAAAAATCACATTAATATTAATTAGTGAACCTGTGGAGAAAAAGCAAAAAGAAAATGGCTATTTTAACTAAAACCACCTATGAACAGAGCAGCAATTAGACCTGAAGGTTTATCAAAGATTGCAGGAGTTCTGTAGGTGTAGGAAAGCACCAGCACAGCACAGGAGACTGTCACAGTGAGTCAAGATTAACCACAAATATTAATAATTGGTGTTAAATAACTCCAAGGAGCAGAGGGCACAGAATAGCTCTGAGGGAGATGTCAACACCAAATTCTCCTGCCAGCATTCATTAAAGAAACTGAACACACCTTCTTTCCCATTGAAAAATAAAAGTGACTGGAATTGGCTGTCTCAGATCCCTTTCAAGAATGAAATTATGTGTGAGGTGAGAGCTTTAACCTCATGTTAACCCCAGCTTTAAAATGTCACTGCCCTGGGCAACCTTGCAAATCAGGGACTCGCTGCCTCCTTCAAGAACAAGCAGCTCTTTAATGATTTTCCACTGCTCTCGTGGTTCAGCCCAAATGAAATTGGCCTTCTGGGGGCACATTGGAAAGGCAGAGTTAATGAGCTGCCTGTGCTGCATCTGCAAGGAGAAAGGTGGAATTCAAAGCACAAATCCCCAAAAAAAAACCCAACCCAACATGGAATTGACACCTGCAGAGAGCAGGGCTTGGTTACAATGCCCTGAAAATGAAGCAGGTGTGAACCTTACAAGAGGAACAGGCACTTCTATCCCAAAATTTGGTGTGGCACCCATCAGGAGCAGGACAAGCACACACCACCTCTCCTCCAACATTACCTTCCTGCTTTTCTGAGTCTGAGAGGTTTCCAGAACTGGGCTGCCAGTGGGGAACTGTTTAAACTGGTCTGACTTTGGCACTCATATCTTGCAGGAGACTGAGTTCAACTACAGGCTGTGCCTCAAAGCTGCTCTTTCTGCCTCATTTTGAACCAAAAGTGGTAAATTCACTTGGCCCTCAGCACTGGTGCTGTGACAAGTGGCAAACCAACTCTCCTTGTTCCCTTCTTTGGGAAAACTCAAGATTCTCCCCCTGTTCTATCTCTCCTCACTTTCCTGGGCTGAAGACTTCTCCTGCAACATGGAAAGCTCTGTATGGGTATTTTATAGGATTTGTGACCTTGAGAACTTAACTCAGGTTAATTTTTCCAGTCTCAATCCCTCAGTAAGAAAATGGATTATTCTGCATTTCCAAGTCACTGCACTCCCTTCTGCTGAAAGACTCTGCTACAAATCTCATCCCTAAAGCTGAGTCACTGAGTTGCTTTTACCCATGGCTGGGCTTTTTTTTCCCTCCTCTCTCTTCAGTGTGAGGATGAAAAAAAAAAAGCCCAGCCTTCCTTAAGGTGAACAAAGATCTTTGGACTGAAGCACTGAAACATAGACCTGAAAAAAATCCTCAGTGGTTTTGAGCAAGGAGTTTTAAACCAGACTGTCTGGAATTTGTCACCACAACTCTTCCTGGTGTCCTGTGTGGGATTATGGAGCTGCTGCATTGTGGACATGAAATAAAGTCCTTGGAGCATGAAATGAATGTCCTGAGGTCAGAGCACCCCAAGCCTCAGTCCCACTCAGTATCCACATTCCATCCTAATGGAGAAACCCAGGCTGAGCCCTCAGCCCCAGCCCCATGGGGATGGAAACACGAGGAAACATCTCTGTGTGTGTTCCTGGCACCCAGCTCAGCCTCATGACTAAATACCCTCACAGAGGCACCAAATCCAACCACTGTAATTTAGGGCCAAGAAAGAAGCAACCACAGAGAAAAATGAATCATTAGGAGCTTTTATTTGTGGTGGAAGCATTTGAGGACCAAGGTACAAATGGACAGCACGGGAAATACAGATATCACCAGAGCAGAAACGGCCTCACAGAGCACAACTGAGCCACCACCCAGAGACCATTTCATCCAGCACCCAGCCATGGAGATGCACTGGGGAGAGGCTTTTTTCCCCCACTAGGCAGCCCTGGTGAGCAGTGCTGGGCAGAAGACTTTGTAGTGGAGGTAGCTGAGCTTCTCGGAGCGCGTGCGCTTGAGCAGAGGGAACCACTCCCAGAAGGGCAGCTCCACCACGGCGTAGCCCAGCAGCCGCAGCTGCCGCCGCTTCAGGCAGTGCAGCCCCAGCAGCCGCCTGGAGCCGTAGCAGAAGTGGTTCCTGTTGGACACCTGCAGGGCCAGCCTCACCTCCCCAGGCTGCCAGAGCCCTGCTTTAGGCTCAGCCTGTGATGTGGCACCTGTAGGAAGGGCTCCGCCCATACCCGTTGTGTCCCCTCTCTCCTGACTGGGAATCCTGGATTCATTCCCCACCTCTGTGGGACTCTGGTTATGAGCTCTCCCCTGTATGAGCTGAGACATTAAATCATCTGTCAGATTAACTCCCATGTCTCTCAGCTTCCTGGCTGCCACAGGGTCCTTGAAGTTGAAAGGGATGGGACGTCCATCCACGGACAAGCGCACCTCCAGGTCGCTGGACCTGGTGTGGGGCAGGATCATGTGGTTCTTCACATACTCAGGGCCTCCCAATATGCTCTCCAGGAGGGATGTGGCTTCCACAATTTCAGGCCTGACGTAGATTTCCCTCTCTGCAAAGCTTGAGACCATCTCAGTGAACTCCTGACAAAGCTGAGGCGTGAGGTGGCTGCCTTGGTAGGTGGGGCACTCGATTTCAACGCTCTTACCAAGGGTGAACAGGTCCTTGTTGAGCTCATATTTGCTACCTCTGGTTTTCTGGACAAACTCCTCCCTCAAAGCAAAGTCTATCAGCTCCTCTGGGAAGCGTTTGACAAAAGCCAGGCCAAGCAGAGCAGTAAGGAGATGCTCTGGAAACTTGCTAAACTCGTGGAGTTTTGCATGCAATTGCTTTATCAGGCTGGAGTAAAACTCCTCCTCGTTGGGAGGTTCATAGTCCAGGCACCCAAACGACCACAGGAATTTGGCAGCGTCCTTGCTCCGGCAGTAGGACACCTTGGAAGGCAACGAGGTGGCAACAGCAGCCAAAACATCCTCATCAAAGAAGTGCAGGGATGAGTAGGTGAGAGTGATGTGCATGATGCCCTGGATGTTTGTGGCAGGGATCCGAGCAGGAATCACCCTGCCCAGCTCCCTCATCAGGGGCAGGTGGTCCATGCGGGTGTAGCGCAGCATCTTGAGCACGTTCACCAAGGCGTAGGTGCTCATGTCCTCCATCTGCAGGGACACCCTGTCTGCAATCCTCCTCATGACGTGCTCAGAAATCCCACTGAGGGACTTGAAGAGCCCCAAGCAGATGGCACCCAGCTCCTCCAAGGTGAAGGAGTCCAAGTGCTTCAGGATGGTGCTCTCCACCTTCTGCGCCAAGTCCGCGGGCGACCTCCGGCCTTCGCCGATGATGTAAAGGAGCTGCACAAACTGGGGCAGGGTGAGGTCCTTCCAGTGCAGGTTGGCATAGCTGAACAGAATGCCCAGGTAGGAGGGCACGCTGCGGTCCAGGCAGCGCCAGCAATCCGCCACCAGCAGCAGCTGCTCCAGGCCCATGTCCCACGCCCGCCGGCAGAACTCGGCCTCGCACGCGTTGAGCAGGGGGTGGGAGGCTGGCACGGCCAAAGGGACACAAGCCTTTAAAACGTGGATGAGATCTGGGGTGCTGAACAGCCTGATGGAGGTGACAGCTCGGCGACACAGGGCGCTGAACCCGGCGTCCGACCCCAGCGCCGCGCGGCGCTCCGCCGGCAAACGGCTCAGCTTGAGGAAATAATCTGTGAGAAGCCCAGGGCTGCCCTCACAGCCAGCCACACTCTGTAAAATCCAGTCCCCTTCCTCTGCAGGGAGGGGCTGTGCTGGCTCAGTGCTGTCACAGGTGAGAGCTCTGTACTCAGGCCTGCCCTTGTGGAACGTGCGCGGGTCCTCCTTGGAGTCGTGCACTTCCCGCTTCTCCTTCTCTGCTTCCTCCTTGTACAGCCTGCTCTGCTCCAGGAGCACGGACTTGGACTTGGGCAGGGCACTCCTGACAGGTGACAAAGCTTGGGAAGAGGCAGTGGGGAGTGTCTGTGGAGCCTGTGCAGTGCCAGGGCTGGTGAACGTGTCACCCAGGGCCTGGCTGCTGTCCCTATCCCCGTGCTGCTGGGAGCCAGCCCTGCCTTTGGCATAGGCAGCTGGATTGTACAGCACTCTGTAGTCCTGTGGCTTCAGCAGCTGGATTGTAGCCCCTGATTGAGTCCCAGTCTTGCCTGCTCCTGGTTTATCTCTCTTTTCCTTCTTGCTTTTGCTGCTCCCACGCTTGGCTGTGGTGGAAATCGCTGTCACCCTGCTCAGCCTGGGCAATCTTCGGCACATTAGCACCGTAGCCATGGGTCTCAACTTAGTGGGGCTCAGAACTGCTTCCAGGTACTGAAAAAAGGGCAGACGGAGAGTCAGTGGCCTCCACTGAAATAGGGGTCTCCTTGAGCCAGCTCTCATAAGCTCTTGGAGATCTATTTCACACCCAAGAGAGCTCAGCTACCTTAGAAGGCATAAAATCAGCAGGATGGCTTCTGTGGCAGTGTTGGAAACAAAAAGGTTTTAATAAAAGGCAAAATAACAAAACTCTTTACAGAGAAAAACCGAGCCAGGTGCAAGAGGCCCTCCTTCCCCTGGTAAAACACCTCACAAAAGTGATTATTTCCTTTTATTCTCTTCTTTTTCTAGTAAATTGCCAGGTGAGACTTTCTGGCTCCTGTCCAATTTGCCATCCTTAAGTATGAGGTGAAATCCCTGGGTCCTATAAGATGCCTTTTTCACCTAATGGAAGAGAGAAACTTCTAAGCTTATTTCCTTTTTAAGGAGACAAAAGATAGTTTTGTCAACAAAGGGCACATTCCTGCACTGCACCTCACAGGCAGCACCTTTTGATCAATCCTTCAGCTACCCAAAGGGAGCTGGCACTGCTCAGGGCAGCTGGGTCCCTGCAAAGCCACCATGGAATGTCACCTCATGCAAAGGCAGCTCAGGATGAGCACCCAGGAGAGCTGGGCTTGGAGTAGAAGGCAGCCAGGCATGACCTGCTACTCAGCAGATACAAGAAACCTGGCACAGATTAGGAGAGTTAAGAAAAAAATCATTGTTTTTTTCATTTTTAAGAGAGCCAAGCTGCTTTTTCTTTCATTCTGATCAATGAAAATGTGTTTTTGTAGAAGAGCTGCAGCTTCAAGAGGCTTTGTGTGTTCAGACAGAGCATTCTGCTGCTTTGGTCATGGTGCTCTGAATCACTGACCACCTCAGAAGTAGTCCAAATATCCAGGGTCCCACACTGCCCTTTGCACCTGGAGACAGCATGTGGAGCAAAGCCTCCACAGAACCAGAGCAGAGAGCGAAAACTGGCCCAGAACCTGCAGGTGGAGCTTGGAGAAATGAAGAAATGTGGGAGAAGAGCAGGGGAGAAGTAACACAAATCATTACGTGATGCCACATCCCAGGAGCAGAGCTTTGAGCTTCAGATTTTGAGAGCATTTCCAAGAGTTTTAGGGTACAGGAGGTTTAAAAATGGCTGGTGCCTTCCTAACTCCTGCCTGAAACAGCTACAGCTTGGAGGGTGAGGATGAGAAATCCGTGGGAGTCCAGCTGGGTGCTGCCAGCCTGCACTGAGCCCTGTTTACCACCCTTGAAATGCTGATAAAAAAAATAAAATAGAGCACCAGGTGTCAGATTTTTCCCTCAGTTCCTTATCTCACCCAAATATCCATCACACAGGTGCTGGATAAAAACCCCTCAGTCCCACGTGGAGCTGGGCAATCAGGAAAGGCAAAGCCTGGCAGAGATGTTGCCACTGCAAAACATTTTGTGCTCCCCACACACACATGGAGATGAATCCTCAGGGACACCCCTGGGAGCTCTGCTTGGATCCACAGCTTCCTGATCAGGGATGGAGCAAGATGTGGCATCAGTGCAGGCAAACTCAGTTTTGCAGCAGCAAAATGGGCACTTTGGGGCACAAGAGGAGGGTTTGGGGTGTGTGAGCAGCACAGTGCAGCTCTGGCTGAGCAGAAACTGGGGTTTTTTGGTGGGTAAGGATCCCCTCGTTCCCCATGATTCAGGGACAGCTTCCACTACCCCAGGTTGCTCCAAGCCCTGCTCAACCTGGCCTTGGACACTTCCAGGGATGGGACATCTGCTGCTTCTCTGTGCCACTGAAGCAGATGAGGACATTTTGCATCCTCTGCTCCATGGGCAGAGCTTGGAGGCAGCAAACAGCAGCCAAGAGGGAGGAGAAGCTGCTGGAGCAGAAACCACCTCAGCAGAGAGGTGAGAAAACCAACTGGGCTGGGGGGAAAGGAAAGGCAAACTGAAATGTGGATTTGTGGGGGGAGCCATGCAAGGAGGAGGGTACAAGAGAGGCCAATGTGTTTTTAGGATGATCTGTAAATATTGTGAGCTGCTCAACAACCCCCTGGGCACCTTCTCTGTACTTCCAAACACCCTGAGGCAGCCCCAGGAGCAGACCAGGCTCTGTCCCACAGCCCCCAGGCTGTTCCAAGGCTGTGACTGTCCCATCCCAGCATGAGGAGTCAAATCCTGCCAGGCAGGAGAGGCTCTGCCCCTTCCTGCCTGTCTGAGGGGCAGGAAATGGAAAAGCCTCCTCAGAAGCTGAGCAGGAAACACAAACCAAGAGCTGGATTTCAAAGCTCTCCTGCTCAGCTCAAGGAATGTCTGATCAAATGTTCATTCCTGGCTGTGGTGTCCAGCCTGAAGTGGCCTCAGGTGACAGATGCTGGAGACAGGGGACAAAGCTCAGACTGCACCTGCCTGGAGGAAGGAGAAATCCCTCCAACATCTCCTCCTCAGCACCTCACACAGCCTGGAGCATTAGAGAGGCTGGACCAAGCTCCAAAAATCATCTTGAACAAGAGGAGGTTGATCCAGGTGAGCCTTTCCCAGAGATTCCCAGAGATTTCCTTGTCTGACTTGACTTTTGAGTGTCTTCATCCATTTTTCTGCTAACAAACCTCAGGTTATTGATATAAACCAACTCCTCCCTGCTGTGAAAGGTGATTTTCCCCAGGAAACCCAGCCCTGCTGCTCCCAGAGCCCCTCCCAACAACAACAGCCCCAGTTCAAAGCCAGGGAATCAATCAAAGGCCTGGGGAAGGCTCTCAAAGTGCTGCTAAGAATATCCTCCAGGGACTGACTGACTGTGGAGCTGTGACACATTTGGGAATCCAGGCAGTGCAGAGGCTGCTTCTCTCCTCCTTTGCTCCAAATCCAGCCAAAAAGAGAAGACCACAAACAGCTGAGCCAGGCTGGGATGGGACAAGGCAGTTCCAAGGACCCTCAAGGGCAATGGGGCTGCTCCATGTGATTTTTCCAGGATTTCTCCCACCCCTGGGCAAATCTTTGTGATCTTTCCAGTTTCCAGCCCATTTCTCTTTCAGTTCCACCCACACTTCCATGGATTTACCTCTTTTCACCTTGAGCAGTCCTTTCCTTTCCTTCCCTTCCCTTCCTTTCCCCTTCCATTTTTATAGGCTGTTTTTTTTTTTTTTGTGAGAGTGTAGTTGGTTTTGGATTTTTTGTAGTTTTGACTTTAAAATTTTAAAGTCAAAGCTAAATTTTAAAATTTTGTTGGTTTCAAGTCTCCCCAGGTAATTTTTGTTAAAGGTTTTAGGATGAACTATGGTTTTTGCTTGTAGAGTAGATTTTTTATATTTGGTTTTGTTTTGATTGGGTTAAGAGTTATTGTATGAGTGATTCTTTTGTTTGATTTGGGTAAAGGTTTGTTGTTGTTTAGGGTTTTAGTGGAAAGTGTTTTTTTATGGGTGATTAGGTTTACAATTTGGTTGTATTTAGGAATGTCTACTCCTTCCTCCTCACATCCCAACTCCTCCCCAGCTCTGGGCAGGTCTCTGCAGAAATTTCCCTTCCAGCAGCCCCAAGGAGCCCAGGGAATTTTGGAGCTGGGCCCAGCAGGCTGGGAATGCCCCTGGAGGAGCTGCTCAGGCATGGAAACACCTCGAAGTGTCAGAGCTGGAAAAGAATATTGCCAGGGGAATGCCACCCAGCCCAGGGGCTCAGCTCTGTGCAAGGGAGGGTTGGTGCATCCCAAAAATTCCCTGTGTCCTGTCCCTCCATCCCTTGTCCCCAGTTCCTCTCCAGCCCTCCTGGAGCCCCTTTAGGCCCTGCAAGGGGTTCTGAAATCCCTCCTGGAGCCTTCTCCTCCCCAGGTGAGCACCCCCAGCTCTCCCAGCCTCACCCCAGAGCACAGGGGCTCCAGCCCTGGAGCATTTCCATGCAATTCCCTTCTCCCAGGGCAGGGCTGGAAGCCCCAGTGCTGCTGCTCACCCCTACAGCTGCAGCTACACACACATAACACACAAACATTAGCACACAAACACAGATATATATACACATATCACAGAATAATCACAGAATGATGAGGTTGGAAGAGACCTCTAAGATCATCGAGTCCAACCTGTGCCCTCACACCTCAACCAGACTCTAGCCCCAAGTGCCATGGCCAGGCTTTTTTAAACACATCCAGAGATGGTGATTCTACCCCCTCCCTGAGAAGAGTATTCCAGTACTTTATTTTTCTTTTGGTGAAAATTTTTTTTCTAATACCAAACCTATACCTTCCCTGAAAAAGCTTGAGACTGTGTCCTCTGGCTCTGTCAGAGACCGACCCCAGCTGTCCACAGCCTCCCTTCAGGAAGGTGTAGAGAGCAATAAGGTCACCTCTGAGCCTCCTCTTCTCCAGGCTAAACAACCCCAGCTCTTTAAAGCGCTCCTCTAAAACAAATGCCTACAGCCCTCGGTATTCCCAGGCGGTCTCCCATCCAAGTACTGCCCGGGCCCGACCCTGCTTAGCTTCCCAGATCAGACGTTCTCAGGGTGGTACGGCCACGGGCAATACACCTATATGAACACACACCTATAGCCATGTGGGGCCATGCAGCCCAGGGCAGGACGCGGGCGGCCCCGCCGGCTGAGGGGGCGGCTCGGGGAGAAGGGAAGGGGCCGGGGAGCGGGGATGAGCAGGAGAAGGGGCCGGGACTCACCGGGGCCGCTCCAGCGCCGCCGCCGCCGCCACCTCCTGCCCCCTTCGCCTCCTCCCGCCGCTTCCGGTCGCGCGGCGGTGACGCCACTTCCGGTTCCCGGCGCGGGCGCGCGCGCGGCCTGCGGGTGGCGCCAGTAGCGCGTGCCCCCCCGTCCCTTCATGGTCACGTGACGTAAAATAAATCACGTGACAGCGCCGAGTCACGTGGGGCACAGTGGGCGCCGCCATGACGGGCCTGGGGCCGCCCCGAGGCCCCGGGCGCGGCCTGAGAAGCTGTGGCTGTCCCTGGAGCCCTGGCGGTGTCCAAGGCCAGGTTGGACCGGGCTTGGAGCAGCCTGGGGCAGTGGAAGGTGTCCCGGCCATGGCAGGGGGGTGGGATTGGATGGGCTTTGCTGCCCCTTCCAACCCAGAGCGTTCTGTGGCTGGTGGCATTCACATTTTCTGGAAAAATCCCTTTATCCAGGATTTTTCTCCTGGGAAGCTGAGAAGCCTCAGAGAAAAAGGAAAACAATATTATCTGATTTGCTTCTCCTGGGTTTTGCTCCTTTGGAATGTGGGGATTGTTTACCCATTGGTGATTGTTTCATTGGTTTCACGTAAATTGTTTTGACTCATTGGCCCATCAGTGCCAAGCTCTGTGTTGGGACTCTGGAGAGAGTCAGGAGTTTTCATTATTATCTTTATACCCTTCTGTAAGTATCCTTTCTGTATTCTTTAGTATAGTTTAGTATAGCATTCTTTATTATAATATAGTATCATAAAGTATTAAATTAGCCTTCTGAGACCATGGAGTCAGATTCATCATTCCTTCCTTTGTATGGGGGCAACCCAAATACAGTACTGGCTCTGTGAGGCTGTGGTTGCAGAACACAGAAACTTGCTGGGTACCTGCACACCCAGAGATGTCCTTTCTGTGTTCCCAGTGTGAAAAATGTGTATTTTATGATTGGCTTTTCGCAAATATGAAAATTAATATTATATGTGTTGTGTTAGAAAGTTATGCTGTATTAATTCTCTTAAGTGGTGTGTTAAATATAGTTTTAGGTTATAACATAATGTTAAAATAGAAACTATGTTATGTAAGATACTTTTTTTAAAGAGGGGAATGAGGTACTTGTGCTGAGATAGCAGCCACAGGACACCTGAATCTTTCAGAGAAAAAGAATTTATTGCTCCCTTATCAGAAGAAACGAACTTCTTCCCACCTCACTCAGCCCTGAAGAGCTGTCAGGATTAAGAGGAAGAAGCTGACACTGACCTGACAGAATCCTGTGTTTGAATGGAATTTATGCATCATGTATGAGGTGTATGAATATGCAACAGGCTGTTGCTTTTAAGAGTTAATCCTCCGTTAATGTGGGTCCTTTTTTGGGCTTATTTCACCCAGAAAGAGGTACCTGGACTGTCCATAACTCTTTGTTTCTATTGTTTTGTATTATCCTAATTCAAATTGTCCAAATTATTATTACTCTAATTATATTGCTATTTTAATAACCATTTTATTACTATTAAACTTTTAAAATTTTAAAAACAAGTGATTGGCATTTTTCACACCAGGGAGGCACCAGCCCCGTGCTGCTGTGGGTTGGGGCCATGTGTGGGGTGTGTGGGAGGCTCTGTGTGAGCTGACACCCTCACTGCAGCTGTCCTGAGAGAACAGGGGGATTCTGGAGCTGTGGAGCTCTGCCCTGAGCTCCTGCCCCAGCAGGGCCACCCACAGCCCCTTGGCCAGGGCTGTGTCCTCACAGATTTTGAGTATTTCCAATGATCACGGCTCCACTGCTGCCAGAAATCTTTCTCCTGCCCACTGCAGGCTTTCAGCACTGGCAAACTGTTTAAATATTGCCTTAAGCCTTGCTTAGCACTTGTGTCCCTTCCTGATATTTCCACCAGCTTTGCTCCGTGTCCACCTCTTCCTTCAGATGAGGTTTTGTGCCCTGGCAAGGGAGAAAATGCCGTTTTCAGGAGAAAATGCCGTTTTCAGGAGGCCCCAGTGCTCTGGAGGAGAGCCACGCTGGCTGAGGGCACCTCTCAGGCTCTAAACCTGAAGGACCTCCTGGAATCCCTGCCTCACCTCTGTCACCAGAGGGCAGGAGACCTCTCTGATAAAGCTGCTGACATCGGGAAAGGGGCTGGAACTGCTGGGGTTTTAAAGAAAAACAGCGATTATCTGTTGCTTTTAGTGAGGCTGACAGAGTTGGGTGGGATTGAGTTGAGTAAAAACCTGCAGGAGGTTTTGGATGTGGTGTTTCCTCCCTGCTTGAGGGAAGGTGGATCGACCTTGGCCTGGGGTCCTCACCCCCAGCATCTGGGATCCAACATGAATTTGATGCATTTTGAGTTTGTCCCGCTCCTTCAGCCACGTGCTGGGGAAGTCGGGGATGCTCCAGTGGGGGATGTGGTTTTTCCAGGAGAGGGAAGGGGAATTGCCTTCCCACTACTGCAGCTGGGTTGGAATGTGCTGATTCACCCAGGGTGAAGCTTTCCCCCACAACTCCCCATCCCAGCTGTGGATCCATCCCAAAATCCCCCTGGCTCCTCTAGCTGTGGATCCATCCCAAAATCCCACTGGTTCTGCCCAGTTCTTCAAGCTGTGGGTCAATCCCCAAATCCCCCTGGTTCTCCCAGCTGTGGATCTATCCCTAAAATCCCCCTGGTTCTTCCAGCTGTGGATCCATCCCAAAATCCTCCTGGTTCTCCCCAATTCTTCCAGCTGTGGATCCATCCCAAAATCCCCCTGGTTTTCCCCAATTCTCCCAGCTGTGACACACACAAACCACGCAGTCCTGTTTTTAAAACGGGGCCTTTCTCCATTTTATTTTTGCCCAATAAAAATCCTTCACAGTCAGGTGGAGAGAGGAGAGCTGGAGATACGTATACATATAGATCTGCATGTCTATTTATATATATACATACCTCTGTACAGATATATTTATATATTTATTCACTGTAGAAAATGGCAAAGGCAGGAGCTCTTCACATCTGGATAACCCAATGGGAACAGACAACAGGCCAGCAGGGAATTGGAAATTGTGGTGGAGTTTTAACAAGAACCTCTGAAACAGATACACCTTTGCTGTACAAAAATCCCAGAATAGTGAGTGTTACCTCTTTTTTTCTTTTTATTTTATTTTTTTTTTTTTTTGTTCAACCTTTTGTCTTTAAATACACTTAACCAGAGGCAAAGTCAAGACAACAGTGTTTGGAAGTGACCAAGTGGACAGGAGAGACACCCGACTTTATGGAGTTCTTTTTTTTAAATATTTTTATTATTTTTTTCCAAGTATATATATATATATTTATAAATTTTAATTTTTTTTAGAATTTTAATATAGTTTTTTAGATTTTTTTTTAATTTTTAAATAATTTTTTTAGTTTTTTTTTTTTAGACTTTTAAAAATTTTTTTAAGAACTTTCTGAAGTTTTTTTTTCAGATTTCTTTTTTTTTGATTTTTTAAAGTTTTTTTTCAGGGTTTTTAAAAGATTTTTTTTATTTTTTAAAGATTTTTTTTTACCTTTTTCAGATTTTTTTTTTTTAGATTTTTAAAAGAATTTTTTTACCTTTTTCGGATTTTTTTTTAGATTTTTTTTTAAGATTTTTTTTTTTTAGATTTTTTTTTTAAGGTTTTTTTTTTTGAGGTTTTTTTAGATTTTTTTGGGTTTTTTTAATGCAAAATCCTGTTTAAACACAGTTCGGAGAACCAGCAACAGTCGACGCAGAGACAGAACAGTAACAGAGTCGGGTTCAGAACACTTCTGGTTTGAATTCACAGTCAGAGAGAGAGAAAAAGAGAGAGGGGAAAAAAAAGAGACAGAGGGAGCCACCGAGGCATCAGAAAACGAGAGGGAAGAAAAGCACAAGGCTGGGGCTGGAGTGACACTCGGGGAGTGCGGGATGTGTCCCGCAGGAGCTGCTGCAGTGGGACACGGCCAGCAGAGCTCCTGTTATTGCTGGTGAGGTCGGACACCCCCCCGGGGCAGCTTTGGGGGGACAGCTCTGCATCTGCTGCACTCAGCCACGTCTAAAACGGGTTTGGGACGAGGGAAAACCTCCCTGGGGTGGTGCCCAGTGCGGCTCCTCTGGGCTCACAGCGATTTCCAGGTCCTGGAGAGTGCAAACGAAGACACCTTGGAGGAGCCCTGGGCTGGGCTCTGCCTGGGAAGGGACTGCATAGACACATCAGCCGGGGGTGCAGCATTGGGTGGTGCTGGGATGCTCCTGCCAGCTCTGCCAGCCCCTGTTCTGCTCCTTTCAGTCATGGGGTGAAGGCATCTTCTCCTCCCAGCTTGGCTCTCAGGAATGGCAGAGCCACAGTGTCCCACTGGTTGTCACCGAAGGTGGCTCCCACGTGGAGAAGACCTGCTGCAGGGACCCAGTGACAGGATGGGTCACACCTGCTGGATGTGGGAAGCTTTGGGCTCTCTGGGCCACCAAGTGGTTGTTTAGAGCCAGACTGGACCTTGCATCCCTTTCCAGAGGAGTTGAGGCCAGGGCTGGAGCTCTGAAGGTACTCACGGGAATGTTGGCTGGCCTGCAGGTGTCAGAGTTGGGAAAAGTCCCTTTGAAATCTCCCTGGAAATTCCTATTGCTTTGGGACAGAAAGCAGAGACTTCCTGCTGGAGAAAACAGATTTGTGAAAGAGCTGTGGGGACACAGCCTGGTGGTCCAGGCTCCAGAGCTGACACAATTCCCATCACTGGGAGAACCAGGGAGGAGGATTACCCTGAAAATACAGGAGCTTGGTGCTGCCAGCATGGAACATCCTCTTGGGTGTGATCCCAACCCCCTGATCCACTGCAGGGTCCTGTGTGCCCCTAAGGACGTCAGAAACCCCTCAAACCCCTGTTTTTCCAGAGGGTGGAAGGACCAGGGAGCTCCAGAGCTGGTGGTGAAGTTGTGAATCCCCATGCAATGATCCCACAGGATTGCAGGCCATGGGAATGTCCTTCAGCAGGAAGCCAGATTGTCCTTGGAGGCAAAGCAGGGCTGATGGAGCTGCCATGGAGATGCCAGAGAGGAGAGGATCAGTGTTCTGGAAAGCTCCTGAGAGCAGGGTTGGGATCACCCATTCCCAGTGGGGGCTGTAGCTCCAGCTTGTCCAGATGTACCTGGGAGAGCACTGGGAGAGGCCCTGACTGCTCCAGTGGGATGGGGATGATCTGAAAGGAGGCAGGAGAGCCTGGAGAGCTGGGGCAGAGGAGCAGCAGGCAACACATGGGCAGATCTTTACAAGGGGTCTTGGTGAACAGTGAATATAAAGGGGTTTCAAGACTTAAACTGAAGGTTTGGGTTAAATTAACAGCGAGTTGGGCTCTCTTCCATCCCAGGGATGGAGTGGAGAAGGCTGAGAATGGCTGGGGAGCAGAGGCACAGTTGAGAGGCATCTGCCCAAGGCCCAGACCCACCTGAACACCCACCTGCAGGAGCACAGCTCTCCCAGTGGCCTCCTGCCAGGTCTAGGAGCCTTCCTGGAGCAAAGGTGGGTGGAGATGCCTTCAACACCCCAAGCAGGAGAAGTGAAGATCACTCTGCCTTCACCTGGGAGTTTGGTTCCTTGGTGAGGAGGGTGCTGAGAATGCCCTGGGGTGAGCTGTGGAGAGGACACCAAGGGGGCAGCCAGCAGGACCACCAGCTCTCAGGATGCTCCTTTTCCTGGACAATTCCCACTGAGCCAGAACAATTGACTGGACCCTGTAGTGGTGTCTGCTGCTGACCTATTGCTCTGAAGATGAGAGGCATGAAGTTGCCTGAAGACAAGAAGATGCATGACTTGGTGTGCATCCTCTCTTCTCCTCAAGAAGAAAGGGAATGGCATCCATCCCAACTCCTAGGGACAGCCCCTGGGCCATATTCTCCACGGGAAATGTGTGGAGCTAACTGGTATGGCTGTGGAGGATACTGGTGTCACCAACTGGGGATGATCACCTCACCCTTTCTATCCTGTCCAATCTCTCACAGAGAAGGCCCTTATGGACCTGCAGACATTCCTGGGTGGGACACAGGGAAATCAAGTCCCAGCTCTCATTCCCCTTTTCCAGCCCCCACCAGCCTCAGGTCTCTGCAGGAAAGCCGGGACACAGCCCCAGGCATGGAGCCCAGCGCTCTCCAGAGATCTTTGGTCATGTTGCTCGTGAGCTCGCTGCCTTGAGCGAGCTATAAAGTGCCACTGATGGGGCAGGAGGGAGCAGGATGGTCCTTGCCATGGGCAGAGCTCAGAGGGACACTCTGGGAACCATTGTCTGTGTGGAGTCTGGCTGTGACACCAGATGGGCACCCTTAACCGGGGGGCCATTGCAAACCTGGCTGAGGGTGACAGCAAGCATCAGAGCAGGACAGAGGGACACCAGGCTGAGCTAATCCCAAGTGGATTGCTCTCCTGGGAGGTGCTGCAGCCCAGATTGCCAGTGCAGCCAGGCCCAGGTCGGGGTGCTGAGCACCCCGTGTGCAGCGCTCGGCCCCGCTCGCCAACAGAGAAGCCACAGAGCCTTCTTGTCTCCTTTTAATCAACACACAGAGCTGGGCTCTTATTTACATCCAAATACACTTCTCTCTGTTACAACAGTGTTAGAGCAACAATTCCATTCCTCTCTGGAGTGTGGAAACCCAGACGTGAGTGACCACCACCAGTGACAGCAGGATTGGGGCCACCAGCTGCCAGCAGACAGTGGTAGGAGCCAAGTGGGGCTGTGTGAGGCACAACAACGTGCCCTGGTTGTGGTGATCACCCTGGGGGTGAGAGGGGAGTGCTGGCATCAGCCCAGCTGGGTTGCTGGGACAGTGGTAGCAGCCAGCCTTGGAATGGTGGTGGAGCAAAGCAGCCCTGCTCACTGCAGAGTGAGACCTTCCCTGGCACCAGGACAGCCTGCTTAGCCACATCCTCATGGGTGGAAGCCTCTGGAGCTGATCAGTGTCCTCTGTTTGCTGTGTGGATGTGCCTGGAGCATGACTGGGCTCTGTACATGGGGGGCCTGTAACACCAGAGCTGCTCCAGGACTGTCACCACTGGCCTGGCTCTCCCAAAAATCTTTGCTCATGCATGTGTTGGGTATCCCAGATACCCTGGTTGACCCCATGTGTGGGCAACTGAGCTGAGACCCTCACGGCCACAGCTTGTGGTGGTGGCCAGTGGCAGGTTAGAGAGGATTTTGGGGGCAGCACTTGGAGAATGACACGAGAGCCAGGATGTCAAGCTGAATTCCACTAGCTCCAAGGTGCAGGAGACAGCTGGGGGATGGTCAAGCCCAAGCTCTGGGTGGAATTCCATGGGACAGAAACAATTCATCAGCCCTGCCTGAGCCTCCAAGAACATGCTGCCAGCCTCCTTGGCCATTCCCAGGACATGTCACCCAAACACCAGCCTGGCACCCCTTGGCTGTCCTAACCCAGGGCTAAGACCCCAGAGCCTCAACAAAGCTTTTGATGGGAGATTTCATCAACTTGTGAAAGTGTAAAAGGAGCCAGGTGAGCTCCACCTGGGCACAAACAAGAGGAATCCAGGTGTCTCACCATAATTTTGCTGCATCTCTGCTGAGCAAAGGGCTGGAACAGGGGAGAAGACTTGCTGGGGAGCAGCACATCCAGTTGTGGGGAGGAATCCTGAAGCACAGGAATCCTTTGTGGCAGTTTGGCTCCCAAAACCATCTGTGTTTTCTGTCACCATTGCAGGGGTGGGATGGTTTCTGCAGGACAGCTGGGGGTGCTGCTTGGGTCATGCTGGGAGAATCCCAAGAGAGGGAAACCAGCAGCAGAGTGTCTTAGTGGGTGTCTGGAAGGCTCTGTCATGCAGGGAATGTCCACAGTCGAGGTCTCAGATCTGGATTGAAGCTCTGGATCCATGTGATGCAGTGAGGAAGGTGGAGGGAGGGGGCCTTTCCTCCTCCAAGGTGAACAATCTTCACAAGAGCAGACACCAAACATCTGCTTTGGGAGGTGAGACACCAGATCTCCAACCCTGCCACTGTGGGGTGTTTGATTCTGTCTGGAAGGCCTGGAGTATGACATGGAGGAAGCTCTGGGATTTTCCTGGCCAGGTGCATGTGGATTTTGCCCTGCCATGGCAAAGTCTGCAGCTGTGTGGCACTGGCAGGCAGCTGCACTCCTTCTTCGCTGGGCTGATGTCCAAGAGTGCTGGAGATCTTCAGGGCTTGCAGGAGGACTCTTCCCCACACCCATCAGTGCTCAGACCTGACCTAACCTCCCTTTTATGGCTGGTCCAGGGAAAGGGGCTTAGCCTGAGCTGCCCTGGTGTTTTCCATGAGTTGTCTTCTTCCAGCTCCAAAGACACGGGCAGAAAGTGGTGGGAAAAGACAGGAGCTGTCAACTGGGATCTTGAAATGCCCTGATCTTGGCACTTTTCCATTTTCAATGGTTCTGGGGATGTCTGGCAGCCACCACCAGCTCCTGGCTGGTAGCACTGTCCCATGCCTTGGGCTGGTGGGACTAACTGCAGTCTCCACTCTGCTCAGGTTGGAGCTTATCATAACAGTGTTTGTTCTCAAACTGAAGGTCACACCTGGTCGTGAACAGGAGAGCTTTGGGGAGACAGAACATGGAAAATGTGCAGCTTCAGGGCTTTTGTTTGGAAGGTCTTCGGTTCCTCAGTGCCTTCAGGTTCTTCCTTGGTGTGCACATGAAATTTAATCTGGCCAAATTTGCCCTGGAGTCACCTCACAGACATTTCAAGACATCCCAGTGCTAATCCTAACTTTTCTCTTCTAGCTGCTCCCCAGGGCAAAGAGCCAAAATCCCCACTCCTATTGATCCTTTGGCCAGTGCAAACTCCACTTTGAAACATTTTTCTTCTCTTTATTGTGACTCGTGGTAAAAAAACTGTCCATGAAGGAAGAACTGAGCTCACCTTGCCCACCTTTTCAAGCAGAATGCCAGGTGTTGCTGCCTCAGTGACTGTGCACGTAGGATTTGGTTTATTATTCTGCCAGGGCATAAGCACTTGCGTGATCTTAAGCATTTTCCCCCTCTTATGACTTCTTTCATGCTCAGAGTTAGTAGCTGAGTATTTTCTTGAGCTAGGCCTGCGAGTTGTTCTCTCCATCCCTGGGGTGTGGGATGGCTGTGGGTGCTGTTTGGAATGGCAGAACTGAAGGCTGACCGCTGCAATCCAGCTGTGATGCTGCTGTGCCCCCCCTGCAACTCCTGAGTGAGGCTCGAGTGCTGTTTTTAAGCAGACCCTGGCCCAAGAGAGTGCACCAAGGTGTCACTCGTTTGGGGACAGGGTGGCACAATTGCCCACTTCTGGGGCAGATTGCTAAAGCTTCAGTTTGCATAAACATCCCATGGGTTTGGAGGCTTCCCCAAACCTTGATTCCATTGACTTTGGGAAGTAAGAGGGCTGTTGGGAAGGGAAACTAGCTCGGATTTCCAAGCTTTTTTCTTGCTGTAGCCAGCTTGGGTACAGAGTAAGGGGGCCAAGGCAGAGGTGGGAGGGTGTTTCTGCTCCCAGGGTTGGTTACAGCCTGGGAGAGGAGTGGAACTGCAGGAGGAAACCACAAGGAAGTGAAAACGCAGCATTTGTTAAGCTCTGCTGAGCCTCCAGAGAGGCTCCTGCTGGGACATCATTCCTTGTTGGCTTCTCTTACCAGGACAGGCTCATCCTGCTCCTCAAGGATGTCCTAACCTCTTGCAGCCAGGGCAAGAGGGAGTTGTCTGGTAGAGATATGTCTGGTTTCACTGAAATCAGTGGCCAAGCTCGCACTGACTTCACTAAGACCACCGTCTGGACAAGATACTTGATGCAGAACACTTGAGTTTGCTCATGATCCCAAGAGCTTCGCTCCATTAGCCAATGTGGCTAAAAATGTCCTGGAAAAAAAAAAAAAACAAACCCAGAAAACAACAAACCTGCCACTTTGAACTGTTTTGCTGCACGTAAATGCTTGGAAAACCAAAGAAACCAAATACAACCCTCCAAAACAACCAACCAAAGAAGGGTGAATTGTAGGAGAGGGGGTGGCAGCCTCTAGTGAAGTAACAGTCAGGGCAGATTACCAAAGAGCCAATTGACCCTCACCAGCTGTACTAGGAAAAATCCCCAGCCGAGATGTGGCATTGCCGATAGAAAACCAACGCACATCCACAGTTATTGTACCTACAGAGCACAGAAATGGAGAGTGAGGGTGATGGAGCCTGGAGGGAGCACGCTCACACCGCTCCCACGGGAGCGCGTTATCCTTCGGAAGATCTCTGGCTTGAGTAGGTAGTACATGCACAGCAATAAAAAATTCTGTCGTGTCACCTCGGCCCCCCTCAGATCTCGGTGGACTCTATCCTCTCAAGCCTGGAGGGAGTCCATGTCTTCTTCTCCTCGGTGTGCGGGGGGCTGGTGGCCTTGGTGTTCATCTCGTTGACCTTGTGCTCCAGGAGCTGGTTCTTCTGGTACATCTCCACGTAGTTCAGCTGCAGCTGCTTCTGGTACTTGATGACCTTCTCCTTCTCCTCCTGCCACGTGCGCCGCTCCTCCTCGAAGTCCATCACCTGCTGCTCCCGCTGCTGCCGCTCCAGCTTCAGCTCCGTCTGCAGCCTCTCCACCTCCCTCCTCAGGCTGTTCACGCTGTCCTCGCTCTGCCGCTGCATCTTGGCCTCGTCGCTCTCGCAGGCCAGCGGGTCCCCCCGCAGCTTGTCCCCGAGGTCCCCGCCAAAAGACCCCGCGGGCCCCATGCTGGCAAGTGTCCGCTTCAGGCCGGAGACCTCCAGCTCACAGTGGTTCAGTTTTTCCCTCAGCACCTGGACCTCGCTCATCTTCCTCTGCAGCTCGCCCTCGCAGATCTCCAGGTTGACACTCTTGGAGCTGTAGGAGTCCTTCAGGGTGAGGATCTGCTCCTCTTTCTCCCGTAGGAAGTTCTTGCCTTCCTTGAGCTGTGACCGCAGGCCCACAATCTCGTTGAGCTTCTGGGAGACGTCGGCTTGGGAGTCCTTCAGCTGCTGCTTGAGCAGGGAGATCTCACCTGCCTTCTGGCACACCTGTGGGGAGAGCACTCGTGAGGCTGGCGGGTGGCAGCGAGGAGCTGCTTGTCCCCTGAACTGCCCATGAAACGACCCTGCCCAAGGACCCAGCCTTCACCGTGCCACAGACCCTGCCCAAGGACCCAGCCTTCACAGTGCCACAGACTCTGCCCAAGGACCCAGCCTTCACCGTGCTACAGACCCTGTCCAAGGACCCAGCCTTCACCGTGCTACAGACCCTGCCCAAGGACCCAGCCTTCACCGTGCCACAGACCCTGCCCAAGGACCCAGCCTTCACCATGCCACAGACCCTGCTCAAGGACCCAGCCTTCACCGTGCCACAGACCCTGCCCAAGGACCCAGCCTTCATTGTGCCACAGACCCTGCCCAAGGACCCAGCCTTCGCTGTGCCACAGACCCTGCCCAAGGACCCAGCCTTCACCATGCCACAGACCTAGAAGTTGTCCCCACCTCTGTGTTTTTTCCCTCAGGGACCTGATGCTGTTCCCAGCTGGAGTTGCCCAAACAGCCAAGCCCTGTGCTGTGGTCCCCACCAGCGATGCTTTGCTCCTGCCTTCATCTTCCTCTCCCACCCACAAACCCGCGGGGCTCCATCCCAAACCTTCTGCTGAACATCTGCAAACGGCACATTTCAGAGCCTAATTAATCCCAGCTTCGTTGACTTTCCATCAGGATTAGCAGAATAAGGTCGTCTGGATTCTAGAACTATGTTTTGCCTCTGCACTCTTAATAAATTTAAAGTTTCTAGCCTGTGCATGGAAGGATTAAAATTCTTCACATGATCAAGCTGAAAAAACGGTATGTTAGCACTGGCTATACAAACAGACCTTGATAAAATGTTCTAAAAATAGAAACAGTAGGAAAAAGTTATGTAGGACTCAACAGGAGAACTAGAAAGAAGAATGTGTCTTTCAGCCTTTTAAGAGAGATCAACTTATTAACAACCAAATAAAGTACAATGGAAAGTGTGGAAAGTTACAATGGAAAATGTGAGGTAAACATGGCTCTATCAATGTCATTCTTAGCTCAGTTGCTTTTATATCTTCAATTTTAAAAAAATCAAATATCTGAAAACCGGTTTCAAGGTTTGCCCAAATGCAAATGGTAAAAGAATTTAATTAAAATAGACTAAAGCCCATTTTTGGCAGGCACAAGTACCTGTGTGGAAAGACCTGTATTCCGTGAAACTGGATTTGAATGTCACGACTTGGAGTGACCAGACTGTGAAGTCAAATTATTAACCAGCACAGGAGGGTGTGCACAAAAAAGTTGTGTTTATTTTAGCTTAATTGAAATCAGCAGGCCTGGGACTCAGACAAGTGAGGTGACAAGTGTCACCTGTTACCTGGAGGTCACCAACCCACGGCTGTTATCTGTGGGCATGTGGGAGGAACTTTGGGTCACCAGATCCCACTGTGGAAACCTCATTTACGGCCTGTTACAACAATGCTCTTACCTCCCACTTGGTCTCTTCAATCTTTGGGAGAAACTCAGCCTGCTCCTTCTTGAAAGCCACAAATTTCTTCTCCAGCTCCTCTCGCTGCTGGAGGAGTTGTCCCATGTCATCCTGGAGTTTTTTTTTCTCCTGCTGGAGCTTGAAGATTTGGAGCTGCAGAGCCTGCTGAGCCCGCTGCGCCTTTTTGGAGACCTGCTGCAACTTGTTGGCATAGTTCTGCCTCAGGTCCTCCATTTCCCTCTCCCAGATCTTCTGCTTCTCCTCGAACACCTGGAAGATGGCCGCCTCGCTCTTGTCCAGGTTCCTCCTCATCTGGAGCACCTCCTGCTCCTTCTCCCACAGCCTGTCCTCCAGGTCCTGGATGATGTCATCGGTCGAGGGCGAGTGGAAAGGCATGGTTTCGTTGAGATGGTTCAGCCTGCTGAAGGACGAGGTGCTCTTGCTCGAGGACCGCCCGCTGTCTGAGGTAGATATCCCGTTGTACCCCACGATGTTCTTCTCCACGTAGGTGGTCCCGATGCGGTTGATGTGGCTGGTGGAGGCGCTCATGGGGCCCACGTGCTGGCTGTAGCCCGTGCCGTAGGTGGGCAGGCTGGTCAGGGAGTTACGGCCCGAATCCGAGAGCCCCCCGCCCTGGTTTGTAGTCCTGTTAAGGCTGCTCTTGTCGAGCCCGCCCTTGGGCGCGGACGGGCTATTGCTGTTGGCGTGGTTCAAGCTCTTTCTGTTCTCTGCCATCCCGTTGCTCTGCGGCGGGCAGAGGTTCTGCATGGAATGGAAGTTTTTAGGAACTACTGGTTTAAAGGCTGAGGGTCTAACTAAGGGCTCATTGCTCTGCAAAAAGGAAAAAGGAGCAGGCATCAAACACGGCAGGAGGCTCGGTAGCAACACACAAAAGAGACACATCGGCGCAGGGTGGGGCTCATGCAGCTTGGGCTGGCTCCTTATCCCACCTTGTTACACATTTGGGGTTGCACATGAGGGACCTGTGGTCACTCAAAGGGCAACACTGTCTTCCCTTCCTTCAGATGAAAAGAAACAATCTTTTCACCCCAAACCTGCATGACTCACCCCAAACCTGCATGATTTTTCTCTAGAATACTCCTTGGGTTCTCTTAGTGCTTGTCACAAGTAGGGCTGCCCCTTGCTTACCAGACCTGACCAAAATAACTCTAATTTTTGCTGATTATATTTCTAGCCTTGAGGTTGCATTGCCCTTTTGCTGAAAGCTGAATTGAACCCTTGGATTAGCAACCCTCAGGAGAATCACATCTCCTTCCTGCCAGCAGTGACCTGTGCCTGTGGGGACCTCATGTCCTGCTTGTCCTCAGACAGGAGCAGGTAGGAGCTGTGACAGCAGTGACACCAGGCAAGGAACATGCTGGAGCTGCTCTTCATTTGAAATTTGTGTTTTCTGTGGCATAAGCAATGCTGGGGGACAATAGACCACCACTGTAAGGGATTTAGAAAGGATTTTAAAGCCTTGCACATTCCTCACCCCATCAATGCACCGTTAGAAACAAAATTGTCCTCAAAAGGGGATTGAGTCTCCCCCGTTGCAGATTGGATTTTAGGTGAAAATTAAACTGCAGGAAGCAAAGGGATTTTGAAAATGCCTTTTAGGAGAAACAGAATAAGCCCCACTGAACAGGTTGGAGGCTGGAGACCAAGTGTGAGACTGAGATGAACTGCAGGGGCTCTTGGATTAACAACCCAGGAGAAAAGACCACCAAATGCTGCACAAATAATACTGGACACAAATTATGGAAGTCACTGGAGCAGAGCAGCAGGCAACATAAAGCACTGCTGGGGCTCTGTCCCTCCAGGCCTGGGAGATTTTGCTCCCTGAAGCCAGTATGAGCCATGAGAATGGGCTGGGCTGGGAGATAACGTTCCCAAGCCTTTTCCCTCACAAGGGGCACTGGGACTGGGAACAGATGCTTGTGGCTGCTTTCAAACAACAGCTTTAGGTGTCAATGGGTGGTTGGAAACTGCCTATAAAAGGCACAATACACACAAAAAAAAGAGTGGGACTCAGATGCTGGACCTACAAACAGGGGCCAACTCCAGCTCCCTCCCCATCCTTCAGGGAGGTAGGCACAACATCTCAGGGAAGCTGGAATAGCCAATGACTTAAATGAGCTGTGTGTGGAAGACCTGTGGTCATGCTCTTGGGTTCCTTGAGAACTAACAACACCCCTGAAAGACGTAAGAATTATCTCATCTCTACATTAAAATGTACAAAACAAAAACAAGACCATCAAGACTGCCCCATCACCCAAGGCCTCCTGGCCTGTGCTTCCAGACAAGTGCCACAGCCACTCAGCTGCTCCAGGAGGTGCTCACCTGGTCCAGTTTGCCAGAAATTGGCAAAATCTTTGGTGGGTTACCGGGCTCTCGGTACTGGGGCGGCGGCGGCGGCAGGTTCTTCTCGTTGTTGGCGGTCACGTTCCCGCAGATGTCCACCTTCACCTTCTCGCTCTTGCGCGCCTCGCCGTTGATGTAGAGCGAGTTGGAGACTTTCTCCGACTTGTAGGTCTTCTCCTCGCCCGAGTAGCGGTGGGGGATGTCCCGCCCGGAGTAGCCGTTGCGCGGCCCCTCGGCGGGGCGGCCGCCGCTCTGCGTGCGCGTGCCCACGCTCTTCATGGCGAACTCCTGGTCGTTGGCCACGCCGCTGCCCACGCTCCCCATGGTGCTCCGGGGGATGGTCTGGGAGTAGCGCGGGGCGAAGCCGTGGAAGCTCTCCGGGCTGGGGTAGGCCGGGTCACTGAGGACGGGCAGCGTCTCTAGCGTGGCCATGGCAGCGTAGGGGTGAGGTGGAGGCGCAGCTCAGTGGCACTGGGAGAAGGAGAGGGGGAAAAAAAGGGTTGTTAGAGAGGTGGCTTTTGTCTGCCGTGCCCTTCTGCAGATCAAAATTAAGTCCTGGTGATTGTCCCTGTTTTCTGAAAAAAAAGTGCCGTGCCCTTTGCAGATCAAAATTATGTCCTGCTGATTGTCACTGTCATATTTTCTGAAAAATCTCTTTGCCCAGGATTTTCTCCTGGGAAACTGAGAAGCCTCAGAGGAAAAGGAAAAAAACAATATTATCTCATTTTTTCTCTCCTGTGTTTTTCTCCTTTGGAATGTGGTTTGGAGAGTGTTTATCCAACATGTGAATTGTTTTTTACTTAATGACCAATCACAGCCAGCTGTGTTGGGACTCTGGAAGCAGTCAGGACTTTTTAATTAGTATCTTGTTAAGCCTTTTGTAAGATCCTTTCTGTATTTTTTAGTATAGTTTTAGTATAATATAATGTAATATAATGTAAATATAATATAATGTAAATATAGTATAATATAATATAATATAATATAATATAATATAATATAATATAATATAATATAATATAATATAATATAATATAATATAATATAATATAATATAATATAATATAACACATATAATATAAATTAGCCTTCTAAGAACATGGAGTCAGATTCTCAATTCCTCCTTCGTCCTGGGGACCCAGCAAATACCACAGCTGGGGTTCTCCTCTTCTGTGGGAGCCCCAGATGCCTTGGAGGAGCAGCATTCCCCAAACTCCACCCACTGTTATCAAAGAGTTCCTAATCTCAATCCAAGGGTTGTGGTTCCCAGGGAAGTGAGTTGCATGGATTTTAACAGGCACAGCTCTATGGCACTGGTGAGACACAACCATTTGCTGTGCCCAAGCTTGAATTATTTCTGTCACTTTTCTGAGGTTTGAGTAAGTTTTTGTTCCCATAGGGATGGAAAGTCTCCTGGTCCTGGTTCATACATCACTCCCTCCAGCACATCCCTTAGGGATGACACCACAAGGTTTAAGCAACACAATTTCCATCTCTTTCTTGGGATTGTAGCTCACCTGAACTTGAGCTTTTAAAAAGATGCTTTTGAGCAGGTGTCATCCAAAATTTTCTTTGAAATCTTTATTCCCCTTCTCCATTTGATTCCTTCTTAGGCTGTGCCTTGGGTTGGCCAAAACTAGGCCATGGGACATGGATAACATGCAAATAATGGTTTCAAAAGTTGTCTTTCACTAGGGTTGTCCTGAGACCAGTTATCCTTGGGACCAATTCTCAGCTGTCTAGATGCTCTTCATTAGCTTTTACACAAAGGTGTAAAATCTTATTTAAGGAAATAAAAGACCCACAACAACCTTTTTTTTTTTTGTTGTTGCCTCATTGAATAATGGAGAATTTGAACCTGTACCAGCCAAGGATCTCATTACCTGAAGGAAGGGAGAAGGTGCATTGCAAATTTTGAGTGATTGAACCAAACCTGGAGGAGCAAGGCCAGTGGCTTGTGGACAGCTGTGGCCACTCAGCTGACCATTGTCCACCTGCCCTACTGAGTTCATTGACTCAGTCCCCATGGGCCAGAATTGATGCTTTTCTTTTGTCTCAGGCACCCTCACTTCCAGGATTTCCAGGATAATCCATCCTGACAGCCTGGAGACTAAAGCAGGACTTAAGGGCAGCAGAAGCTGCAGGTTTCCCTGTGGATGGGATAAAAATAGTGATGCCCTTTGGAGAAAGGCTCAGGGATGGCAGCAGTCAGGCAGGACCAGCAAGAAGGGGAGATGGAGAAAATCCCCATTTCAGTGGGGTTCTCCCTCTCCTTGGGGTAGGGATGCTCATTCAGCCCTGAGTAAAGCAGAGCTGGGTTTATTTCCCTGGAGACCAAGCTGAGGTCTGGAGCTCAGCTCCCACGTGGTGTCTCACAGGGCCTTGCTATTTGCACTAATAACGGAATGGAAAAAGAATTAAAAAGGTTAAAGCACGGGGGCTGTGCTGCTCAACTTTGCTTTTATTAAACTGCATTTCTGGAGGCTTCTCCTCACCCTTTCCCAGCACCCTGCCCTGACCAAAGTACAGCCTGAGTGGCAGATGTGGTAACTGCTGTGCCAGAGGGAGAGGACACACAGCTCTTGAGATGGGATTTAAGGTCCCTTCCAACCCAACCCAGCCCAGCCCATTCTGGGATTTTATGCTTATTTGTAATCCCATTTCTGGGATTTTACGATCAACAAGCATTAAGTGGGCACTTTGTGGTCCCTGCTGAGGACACCCTGCATTTTGCACCTCTGTCCCCAGCAGATGATCTCATGTCATTCCCTGATCAAAGTCCAAAGACCAGGCAGTAAAGGAGGATCACACGAGCACATGATCCCCACAGCCAAAACATGAGTATTTATTGGTCATAAGTGACAAAACCCCTGCCAGCAGCAAGGAGTGGCAAGGTCTGGCCATGTATGAGACATGTGACATTTGGACACGTGCTCTGAGCAGCACTTAAAGGCTCATGAGCCCATCACACCCCTAAAGACACTTCCCAAAGAACATCAGCATAATTTATTATGATATGATGTGATATTATACTAAAACTATCCTAGAGAATACAGAATGGATCTTACAGAAGGCTTAACAAGATACTAATTAAAAACTCGTGACTGCTTCCAGAGTCCTGACACAGCCTGACTGTGATCTGTCATTAAGTAAAAACAATTCACATGTTGGATAAACAATCTCCAACCACATTCCAAAGCAGGAAAACACAGGAGAGAAAATGAGCACCTGGAGACTTGGTTGGGCTGTGGGGTGATGAGGAAGGATGGAGAGCACCCACCTGAAGCCACACTCAACCAACGGTGCCTTTGGATTTTATGAGTCAAGGGAAGACTTGTTGTCCTCCTAATTTAGGAACAACCTGCTTTTCAGTGACTTTGGGAATCTTTATAGGCTGTGATTTCTTTTTATGGGACACCAGGCACCACGGGAGGGATGTGCTGGAAGGTCTCAGCTCCAGACAAGGAAGTGGCACTGTCTCCTTGCAGTGCTCCCCAGCCAGCCAGGGAGAAATCCAGGTTACTTTTCCCTCACTGGGTAAATTTCACGGTGACATTTGCACATTTACATTGACTCTCTGAGGGCAGGGATGAGGTCACTGGAAAGTTTGATCCTTCCAAAAGAAAAAAAAAAAAAAAAAGGCCAACACAACAAGAAGCATTTTCTTTTAACTGGGAATCATCCAAGAAAATATTCTGAAAAAAAAACCCCTTGTTCTTAGCTTGTGTTTACTGCAAACCCGGGATCTGATAAACAGAGCATACAGACAAGTGTTACAAATATGTTATTAAGGAGATTCCAGAAGTGCCAAGAGCTCCCTGACAGTACAGCTTTGTTTGCCAAAAAGGGCCATTTTTTGCCTGAGAACAACAACCCCTGGGTTTGTATCTTCTGGTCAGCTCCAGTTCCCAGTCAGGTTTTACATTGGTTGTTCCTCAGCTGAACTGTGAAATCAAATTTTGAGCACAGGAATAACATTGCCATGCTCCAGCACAGAACAGGAGAGTCTTTTTTTTCTCCTTCCAGGTATGGGGAAGTGTGTGACTAAAAACTTCCCCAGGACATTTCTTCTCCTTAAGTCTCATCATCTCTGGGGCAAGAGGACAAGGGGAATGGCTTCAGACTGACAGGGCAGGGTTATGTGGGATACTGGGGAGAAATTCTTAACTGAGGGTGGGCAGGCCCTGGCACAGGGTGCCCAGAGCAGCTGTGGCTGCCCCTGGATCCCTGGAAGTGTCCAAGGCCAGGTTGGACAGGGCTTGGAGCCACCTGGGACAGTGGAAGGTGTCCCTGCCCATGGGAGGAGATTGGAACTGGATAATCTTTAAGGTCCCTTCCAAACCAAACTATTCCATGAGAACTGCCTCCCTCCCATGGCAGTTCATGTTTGAACTTTTCACAAACTTTGTTTGTGATTCCCAAGGGTGCTGAGCCTGTCCATGAGCACAGGGAGGCTGAGGGAAGCCAAGTGTTTGCCTTTACCTGTGACCGTGTTCGCAGGGGTCTGAGGATGAGGCAAGAGATGAGGATCTCACTCCATGTTTCAGAAGGCTTGATTTATTATTTTATGATATATATTAGATTAAAACTATACTAAAAGAATAGAAGAGAGGATTTCATCAGAAGGCTGGCTAAGAATAGAAAAAGAAATAATGATAACAAAGGCTTGTGGCTCGGACTCTCTGTCTAAGCTAGCTCACTTTGATTGGCCATTAATTAGAAACAACTGCATGAGACCAATCACAAATTCACCTGTTGCATTCCACAGCAGCAGATAACCATTGTTCACATTTTATTTTTGAAGCTTCTCAGCTTCTCAAAAAGAAAAATCCTAAAAAAAAAAGATTTTTCATAAAAGATGTCTGTGACATTTACCAGCATTTCATTCCCAAGTCCATCCTTTAGGAGGAAAGCAGAGTCACCCTTGGGCATGGCTGGGTGACCTTCTCTGAGCAGGGACACTGGAATCCACACACTCCACATTGCACCCCCTCCCCATCCCATCCAACTGCAGCTTTCCATGGCACCACCTCCCCATCTCATCCACCTGCTGTGGCCACTTGGCCTTTCCTCGCCTCGGAGGCAGCAATATTCTGATGCCTGATGCAGAAAATCTGGGCTGAAATGTCCTTTTCCCCAGCTGTGCCAGGCAAACTCTGCATGTCCAACTCTTACCAAGGTTTCCAGCCCTGCCTGCAGCTCCAGGACACTCCTGGATGTTATTGTAAATACAGAAATTTGTAAAATAACAACTTCACCTTCCAATTTGCTGTACCCAAACCATTCAGTGAATGCCTTCCAGTTAAGAAAGAAGAAAAATCGCTCTGAGATAAGCAGCTAAATGGTTAACCAAGACTAAATCATGGAGGCCTGGCTCTGTTGCTGCCTGAGGAGGTTAATTGTTAACACTCTCCTAACAAAGGCTTTGGGGAGGCAGACACACAGACACACCTCAGCACCATGCCAGGGGAGCAGGGAAGGGAGAAGGGAATCAGGGGAAGGAATCAGGGAAGGGAATCAGTCATGGCTCTTGGGCACCAGCAAAGGCCCCAGAGCAAAGCAGGGCTTGGCACCCGTGCCCATCCCAGGCATGAGGTGCTGCCAGCACGGGCAACAAAGGCACCTGAAGGTCAAAACTTCCCTCTCTTGCCAACTTTGGTGACAGGTGTGCCCCTGACCTTCATTAGTCAGGTTTGTTTGTTTAACGAGGGAGCAATTAGTGACACTATGAACCCTGCTCTGTTGTTATTGTTGGGGTAGGGCTGCACCTGCCCTGTGTTTACAGCTCAGGTTGGCTCTGCCAGTTTGTTGGCAGCAATGCCAAGGGGTTGGCCTGGTTTGGTTGGAGGAGAAAAAGTCAACATGTCCTGGGGTGGTGGAGCAGGTTGGAAAGGGTGGAAAAAGAATGGCTGTGATAATTTCACCTTGATCCAGGAGGAGATGTGGAGTGGGAAGGGAGGGACAGGAATGGGTTAGCAGTGAGACAGACCCTGTAGGGAGCAAAGCCACCTGTGCCCAGTGAGGTGTTAACAAATAAACCCTGGGGCAAAACCACCACTGAAACCCAAGACTTGCACTTGTAGAATCATAGAATCACTGAATTACTCAGCTTAGAAAAACCCTCTAAGACTGTGGGGTCTAACTGCTCCCACAGCACTGCCAGGGCCACCACTGACCATGTCCCCAAATGCCACATCCCCATGGCTTTTAAATCCCTCCAGGGATGGGACTCCAACACTGGCCTGGACACCCTTTCCATGAAGAAATTTTTCTAAATATCCAATCTAAACCTCTCCTGTGTAGAGGCTGTTCCCTCTTGTCCTCTTAGTTTCAGTCACATCCCTCTTCCTCTCCCTCACCTTTTCTCCTCCAAAAAGGCCACTCAGCTGCTGCTCTGCCTCCCGTGTGTCACAGGCCATCACTTGCCACCTCCTTCTGGCTGTGCTGTCCCAAACCTGGCTGAGAGCTCCTCCACTGGGATTTATTCAGGAGGCAAGGACACCACAGCTCCCCTCCCACCTGGCTCCAGTGCCCAGCACCTCCTGTTCTCCTACACCTTTCTCAAGTTGCTCATTCTGAAGAGGGGAACAGAATGAGCTTTTCTCGTCTCTCACAGGCATTTTTTCCAGCCCTCAAGTAACTCTTGTGGCTCTTTTCTGCACCTCCTCCTACTCCTTTGCCCCCATCCTGGCTTGGTGGCTGCCAGGTTTTCCTCTGCCACAGGAACACACTTGAACCTGTCTGCAAAAACATGCAGATCTCCAGCTTTTCAACCACAAGCTTTTTCCACAACCAAAGGCCAAATGAACTCAGAAGAACAACTCCTGCTCCTTCCCCAGGTCACAGACCTCGCTTTTCCCATTTATCCCTGCACTGCAGATCTTTTTCTCCCCATTCAGAGCTAAAAATCAAACTCAGGAAGGCAGTTGGAGGGTCAAGTAGTGGCAGATCCTTGCAGCCACCCTCAGTCTCCTCTTGGGCTGTGGGGCTGCTGTGTATCTGCACATTTTCCATCTTTCTGTGCAAAGGATTTATGATTGGATTTACTTTTGGACACAATCCTGAGTAATGTGCCCTAGGGCACCCTGCTGGAGCACAGAGGTTGGACTTGAACTGCCCAGCATGGCAATCCTGCCTAGGAACATTTGGGAATGTGGGGACCACCCTGTCCCTCTGTGACCCCCCCAGTTTCCAGCTATGCCTGTCCCAGCACCTGAGAGCACTGAGGGGTCTGCACAGGGACCTGCAGCATCCTCTGGATAACTGGAAAGTTCCAAGTTCAAAGCCCTCAGCCCTCCCAGTACAATCCCATATCCCATATCCCAGTTCCTTGCTCCACTTTCTGACCAAAGGACATGGTGGGTATCAGATTGTCCCATCCCATATCCCATATTCCATATCCCTTTTCCTTGTTGCACTTTCTGACCAAAGGACATGATGGGTACCAGACTGTCCCATCCCATATCCCATATTCCATATTCCATGTCCCATATCCCATACCCCATATCCCTTTCCCTGTTGCACTTTCTGACCAAAGGACATCCCATATCCCATATTCCATATCCCTGCTCCTTGCTCCACTTTCTGACCAAAGGACATGGTGGGTACCAGACTGTTCCATTCCTTATCCCATATCCCTTTCCCTGTTGCACTTTCTGACCAAAGGACATGGTGTGTATCAGACTGTCCCATCCCATATCCCATATCCCATTTCTGGGACAGGAGGATCACACTTTGCTTTTCTCTCCTGAAGAGAGGGGGGGGCAGCATTAGGGGCAGGCAGGTCCCGGTTTTGGGGGGGTTTTGGGGCGTTTTGGGGGCTGAGCTTCCTCGGGCTGCTGTGGGAAATAAAAGTGAGCCGGCTCAGAAGCATTTCCTTTCCTCCTGCTAATGAGATAATTACAGCCTTTTGTATTCTGGGAAACGACTTTCTCATTATGGGGGCCGCATCAGCTATTTACATAATAAGGCTGAAACAAAGGAGATGAGATGAAAAGGCCCAGGCAGCTCCTTCGGGGAGCTCTGTTGAGCTGCCAAGGGACAGCCTGGATGACAGATTCCTGCATCCCCAGAGCTCCTCTGGTCTGGAGTGGGTGGCAGCACTTGGTTCAGGATGTCCCCAGCATGGGATGCTCCCCACTCTCAGCTGTGAGTGTCCCCAGGGTCCCTCTTAAACCACTCACTGCAATTCTCGATGCCAGAGGGTTTGGGAGGGTGGCCAAGAACCCAGACCCACATCAAGGAGAGTCCTGGCAGGATTTGTGGGCCTCACAGAGGCACCTGGAGACCGCCAGAGGATGTCTGGTACCAAACTGGCCTGTCCCTTGTCCCATCTGCCGTGTCCCAGTTTCCTCCAGTTGTGGTCAAGGGACATTCTGGGTACTAGCCTGTCCCATTCCATATCCCATATCCTATATCCCATATCCCATATCCCTGTTCCTTGTTTCACTTGCTGACCAAAGGACATGATGGGTACCAGCCTGTCCCATTCCATATCCCATATCCTATATCCCATATCCCATATCCCTGTTCCTTGTTTCACTTGCTGACCAAAGGACATGATGGGTACCAGCCTGTCCCATTCCATATCCCATATCCCATATCCCTTTCTCACCAAAGGATATGATGGGTACCAGATTGTCCCATCCCATATCCCCTATCCCTTATCCCTGCTCCTTGCTCCACTTGCTGACCGAAGGACATGATGGGTACCAGACTGTCCCATCCCATATCCCATATCCCATATCCCTGTTCCTTGTTTCACTTGCTGACCAAAGGACATGATGGGTACCAGGCTGTCCCATATCCCATATCCCTTTCCCTATTGCACTTGCTGACCAAAGGACATGATGAGTACCAGACTGTCCCATCCCATATCCCCTATCCTCTATCCCCTATCCCATATTTCCTATCCTCTATTCCCTACCCCATATCCCTGTTCCTTGTTGCACTTGCTGACCAAAGGATGTGATAGGTACCAGAGTGTCCCATCCCATATCCCATATCCCCTATCCTCTATTCCCTATCCCATATCCTGTCCCATATCCCATATCCCTGTTCCTTGCTCCACTTTCTGACCAAAGGACATGATGGGTACCAGACTGTCCCATCCCATATCCCATATCCCCTATCCTCTATTCCCTATCCCATATCCTGTCCCACATCCCACATCCCATATCCCACATCCCATATCCCTGTTCCTTGCTCCACTTTCTGACTGAAGGACATGATGGGTACCAGACTGTCCCACACCCCTTTTCCCTGTCCCCCCAGCTGGCCAAGGGATGCATTGGTTACAAACCTGTCCCGTCCCATTTCCATTTCCCATTTCCCATTATTTCCCATTTCCCCACCCCCACGGCTGTACCAACCTGTCCCACCCCCTGTCCCAGTTCCCAGCCCCCACAGCTGCCTAGGGGCACCCTGGCCACCAAACTGTCCCATCCCACACGCCAGGGCCCTGTCCCCCAGCTGGCCCAGGAACTCTCTGAGCACCAAACTGTCCCTGCCAGCCTCGCCACCTCTCTTCCCCAATAAAGGCCCCATTGTTCCTGACACAGCCTGAGCAGAGCAGCCTGCTCCACCTTCCCTGGCCCTCCCTCCCACTCTGCTATCAGTTTTCCTCCCCCAGTTGCTCGCTGTGTTTAAGGGACACAGTCCAGTGCCACCCTGTCCCCATCCCCCAGGACGTGGCAGGAGGGGGAATCGTGGCAAAGCACAGCCAGAATCTGCACTGTGGCCTTGGCTCTGTGCCTTCCTGCTTGTCCCTCCTTCCCTCTCAGCTCCCTCAGGCTGTTCCTGGAATGGACACCCTGCCACAGCTTCCTGGAAACCTTTTTCTGACAGTAAAGAAAAAAATCAGTAAATCAATCTGGGCATGGCTATTGCTCACCCTGAGCAAGCTGCTCCGCCTGTCCCAAGCCCACATCCTCCATCCCAGCTCCTCATCTCTGGGGGTTTTATCCCAGTTTTAACCCCCAGGATTTTCTGGATCTGAAAAAGCAGGCAGAGTGGAATGAAAAGCCAAGCACCTGGCAGACCATGCCTGTCTTGAGCTGTTCCAGTAAGGGAAGAAATCAAAAAGGGAAGAAATCAAAATTATTCTGGAGGCTGCAGCAAGGTGGGCAAAGCCCCAGAGAAACCTCAGCAGGTGATGGGGAGGTGTCACAAGGCACATTTGTACAGTCCCAGGGAGGCTTTTCTGTCTCATCCTTGGAGGTTTTCAAGCCCTGAATGGACCAGGCAGGGTCCACCAGAAGCAGGATGGCCTGGCGGGCTCCTGGAGTCCTTTCCACCAGGAATTATCCTGCCATGGAGTTTTTTACAAGCCACACTGGACATCCACCAGCATTCCCCCTCATCCTCAGGGGGATTTTCCCCCTTTTCCCCATCTGCTCTCAGAGCCCTGGGTTTGGATCCAGGCTGGCATCCTCCAGGATGCACCTGAGGGCAGATGGAAGGATTTTCCATGCCCTAGGGGCAGCAGGACAGGATGGTTTCAAGCTCAGCCCTAAGTGCCTTCCCAAATCCCATGTGTCCATCAGGAAGGGTTCATCCACGGCCTCATCTGTGACCCTTGTGACTGCCCCCAGAGGACACTCAGGGCCAGCTGTGTCATTGTCCCCAGTGAGGTCCTGATGGCAACCTCTGCCCAGGAAAGCACCAGCTTTGGTGACACAGGGAAAACTCCCTGGATTCCCTCAGGACAGGGGCAAGGGCAGTTTGGTGGAGCAGCCTCAGTGCTGGCTGCAGCCCTGAGGGTCTGGGATGCCCCATACCATGGGCTGGACTGCTTGGGGTCATCCCAGCCCCGTGTGCCTCAGTTTCCCCTTTGTTAAGGGGCTGCCAGTGGGAGCCAGGGTGAGATTTCCCCACCCTGAACAATCCATCTCCGTGCACCCCATCTCTGCTCTGACCCCCTGGTGCAAAAACAGCCCAGCAGGTGCATCCCATCCCTAAAAATCACCTGCAAAGCATCCCACCAGCTCAGCCCTGCCCTAATTACACTGAAGATCCTTTGGAAAGATGCCCTGGTGCAAAAACAGCCCAGCAGGTACATTCTATCCCTAAAAATCACCTGCAAAGCATCCCACCAGCTCAGCCCTGCCCTAATTACACTGAAGATCCTTTGGGAAGATGCCCTGGTGCAAAAACAGCCCAGCAGGTACATCCCATCCCTAAAAATCACCTGGAAAGGCTCCCACCAGCTCAGCCCTGCCCTAATCCACTGAAGATCCTTTGGGAAGGTGGCTGGGGATGAGGTGATGCCATCTGAGCCTTTGGGACTCCCCAGCACAGAGATCATGGGGAAGCTCTTGGTGACCACTGGAAGTGTCCCAGCATGGAGCTACATCCCTTGCCTGGCTCCCCAGCACCTCCCTGAGCATCCTCACACATCCCCACACCCCAAATCTCAGGGATCCCGATGTGATCCCCAGCTCCATGGCCCCAAACGCCAGGGGGACCCCCCCTTTTTGCCACCAGCCCCCCTGTAGATGGGATGTTGCAGGGGAGGGGGACCCAATCCTGCCCTTTGGGATGAGCCATCACCCCCAGATCGGTTCCACGGAGCCCTGCCTGACTCTGCCATCCCCAAACTCCACCCAAACCTCTGTCCCCGCAGGAAGGACGAAGTGGGGACCCATCCCCAGCCCGTGATTTATCATTAACTCGGCCCGAGGAATTTCTTGGGCGCGGAGCCAGCCCGGACACCGCGCTCGGAGCGAACCCCCCTGGCGGGTGCCTGGTCCCCACCGCTGAATGTGATCTGCTAAACCAGAGCGATGCCCTAAAATCCACCGGGCTGCAAGGTCTCGGTGCTGGGGGGGTCTCTGCTGGATCCAGGGGGGGTTTATAGAGGGGAAAATCGCAGTTTTCCCCACCCTCCCCATCCCTGACCCGCGCAGGAGCGCAGCCCGGTTATAGGAATGTGGTTTTGTTGACGGAGTGACGAAGCTGTTTTTTTGTCTCTTTAAAAAGGAAAGAAGCTTAGAGGTTTTTCTCTTCAATTAGGTGAAAAAGGCGTCTCATAGGCCTGAGAAACTTCACCTCAAACTTAAGGATAGCTAATTGGACAGGAGCTAGGCAACTTCCTAGAAAAAGAAGTGAATAAAGAAACAGCTTTTGTGAGGTGTTTTACCGAGAGCAAGAACTTCTTGCACCTGGCTCGCTTTTCCTCTGTTTATTTTGTCTTTCATTAAACCCTTTTGTTTCCAAGCGATCTTGCTGATTTTATGCCTCCAAAGGTAGCTGAGCTACCTTAAGTGTGAAATAGATCTCCAAGAGCTTATGCGACCCAGCTTAAAGAGGTTCCTACCTTTATCACCCGGTGTGCCCCCCAAAAAATCACCTGCAAAGCGTCCCACCAGCTCGGCCCTGCCCTAATCCACCGCAAACCCTTCCCCAAACAAAGCCAGAGGGGAAAGGAGAGGAAAAGAAAAATCCCACAAAAACCTGGGATTTACCTGGGCAACCCAGGGGTGCATCCTGCAGCTCCCCATCCTCCTCCGAGCGCGAAATTCATTGTTTCCCTGCGTGGTATCCCGGGAAAATTCCAAAATAATACCTGAGGAGAGCAACCTGCTGCTGGGCTGGGGCCAAGGGCTGCCCTTGGCTCGGTGGGATTGGCCACGGAGCCCGCAGGAGCTTTCACAATTAACTCTTTGTGCCCTCCTCCGGCTGGGCTTTGGGGACGGGATGGCTCCGTCCTCCGCCAAGGGGAATGAGGGGCTGAACTTAGCAGAAATGGGGACTTTGGAGTCAGACACTGGGTTTTCCAAAATAAGGATTTGGAGTTTGCCTTTTTCTGTTTTCTGATGGGGATTTTGGGGTCTGATGGCTTGTTTCTGTACAAATAGGGATGTGTGGATTTGGGAGGTTTTGGGGTTTGCACAAATGGGGATTTGTGGGTTTGGAAGGATTTGGGGTTTGCTCAAATAGAGATATGTGAATTTGGGAGGTTTTGGGGTCTGCATAAATGGGGAATTGTGGATTTGGGAGGTTTTGGGGTTTGCTCAAATAGGGATTTGTGAATTTGGGAGGTTTTAGGGTCTGCATAAATGGGGAATTGTGGATTTGGGAGGTTTTGGGGTTTGCTCAAATAGGGATTTGTGAATTTGGGAGGTTTTGGGGTCTGCATAAATGGGGAATTGTGGGTTTGGAAGGATTTGGGGTTTGCATAAATGGGGATTTGTGGATTTGGGAGGTTTTGGGGTCTGCACAAATGGGGATTTGTGGATTTGGGAGGTTTTGGGGTTTGCTCAAATAGGGATGGGTGGATTTGGGAGGTTTTGGGGTTTGCTCAGCCCCTGCCCACCTCCAGCAGGGCTTTGGGGAAGGGATGGCTCCCTGTTCCTCAAAGGGGAATTTAGGGCTGATGGTTTGTTTTAGCAGAAATGGGGAATTTGGAGTCAGATGCTGGGTTTTCCAAAATAAGGATTTGGAGTTTGCCTTTTTCTGTTTTCTGATGGGGATTTTGGGGTCTGATGACTTGTTTCTGTACAAATGGGGATTTGTGGATTTTGGCGGTTTTGGGGTTTGCTCAAATAGAGATTTGTGGGTTTGGAAGGATTTGGGGTTTGCTCAAATAGAGATATGTGAATTTGGGAGGTTTTGGGGTCTGCATAAATGGGGATTTGTGAATTTGGGAGGTTTTGGGGTTTGCTCAAATAGGGATTTGTGAATTTGGGAGGTTTTGGGGTCTGCACAAATGGGGATTTGTGGATTTGGGAGGTTTTGGGGTTTGCTCAACCCCTGGCAGGGCTTTGGGGAAGGGATGGCTCCATCCTCCTCCAAGGTGAATTTAGGGCTGATGGTTTGTTTTAGCAGAAATGGGAACTTTGGAGCCAGACACTGGGTTTTCAAAAGAAGGATTTGGAGTTTGCCTTTTTTTGTTTTCTGATGGGGATTTTGGGGTCTGATGATTTGTTTCTGCACAAATGGGGATTTTGGGGTTTGCTCAAATAGGGATTTGTGGATTTGGAAAGTTTTGGGGTTTGCTTAAATACAGATATGTGGATTTGGGAGGTTTTGGGGTTTAGTCAAATAGGGATTTGTGGATTTGGGGTTTGCTCAAATAGGGTTTTGTGGATTTGAGGTTTGCCCAAATAGGGATTTGTGGATTTGGAATGTTTTGGGGTTTGCTCAAATAGGGATTTGTGGATTTGGGAGGTTTGGGGTTTAGTCAAATAGAGATTTGGGGTTCAGAGGCTTGTTTTATCTCAGTCAGGGAATTTGGGGTCAGACCCTGTGTTTTTCTTCAAATGGGAATTTTGGGGTCTGACAGTTTGGTTTTGCACAGAGAAAGTTTTGAGGGTCTGACAGCTTGTTTTGCTTAACTGGAATTTTGGGATCTGACTGTTGGGTTCTCTTGATTTTATACTTTTTTTTTCTCAAATTGGGAATTTCAGGCTCTCAGAACTTGGTTTTTCTCAAATGAAGAGTTTGAGATTCAATTTGCTCAAACAGGGATTTTAGGATCAGACAGCGGAGGTTTGGGTTATTTTACAAATATAGGGAATTTTGGGGTCTGATGACTTGGTTTTGATCAAATCAAGACTTTGGGATCAGGTAACTTATATTGGCTAAAGGTTTTCCTCAGATAGGGATTTGGGGTCTGACTGCCTGCTTTGGCTTTTGTTTGTTTGTTTATTTGTTTTTCAAAAGGGGATTTCAGGGTCTGGGGGGGCTTGTTTGGGTACAAATAGAGATTTAGGGCTGGGCTTTTTTCAAATGGAATTTTGGGGCCTGACAAATTGGGCTTTTTTTCAAGTGGGGATTGCTCAAAACACCTCGTTTTCACTCAAATACCAATTTTGGGACCTTTCTATCAGGGGACCCAACTTTCCCATCCTTCTGGGGATGCTTCCCAGCTGTGTGGCTGAAATGAAGGCTGTGAAGAGCTCTGAAAGCAGGGCAGAGAATTGGACAGATGGAATCAATGGGATGATGCATCCCTAGAATGGATTGGTTTGGAAAGGACCTTAAACCCCATCTGATGGGGGTCTCACACCCACCATCCCAGGCTGCCCCAGGCTCCATCCACCTGGCCAAAAGCTGGCTGTGGATGCTGCCCTCTTTCCATTCCAGCATCCAGAGGATGGCCCAGAGCTCCTTTTCCCACTTTCCCAGTGGCAGGAGAGCAATCAGCCTTCCCTTGGGGGGCCATCCAGCCTCAGCACTTACTCTGGATTATTTGCAGTCGTGGAGGGAGGGAAATAAAAGCCACACAAAGCTAACCACTTATTGGAATGCATTTGCTGAGGTGAATTTTCTGTTGGCAGGATGTCTGGGGATCAAAGGAGTCGCCGGTCACGGGGCTGGTGTTGATGGGCAAACAACAGTGAGAGCAGTAAAACAGCAATAATGCCAAAATAATCACATTTGGGTTAATGTGCACTTAAAGCAGGGCAAAACACACTGCTGGGGTGCACTGGGAAGGTGTAAATTATACCAAAATGCATTCCTGTGGAGATTCAAACTCGCAATTTTGCCCTTGAGCTCCAGAAGCAGAGAATTCTGACAAATAGGTTGGGTTGGCGGTGTGTGTGCAGCTTGGAAGCAGCCACACAGACAGAGAGCCCTTTCCATCCCTGCTCTGGCAATGAGCAGAGGTGGCTGGGGGGCTCTGCTGGGACAGGGACCCTTCCACAGGGGTTTGGGGGAGCTGGCCCAGCACAGGAGGCTGAGGCTGCCCTGAGGGAGCTGCAGCAGTCGCGGTCTCACAGGAGACAGGCGGTTTCCTGACACTGCTCCTGCTGCCCTGGGGAGCTGAGCTATGTCTTAGCACTCCCCACAGATGAATAAACCATGAGAGGAGAGACTTTGGAGAAGGCTGGGAGATCCAGGATAACCCATGCTCTGAGGTGACCTCCAGGGTTGGGTTTACCCACCTGAAAAACCTTCCCTACCCAGCATTTATGGCCTTGCTCTGTCTTGGGCTGAGGCTTTGAACATCCACCCAATGCCTTCTTTTTAAAATCTACTCTTCCAAAATCCAAACTCTTTGTTCCCATGTCCTTCTGTTTTCTTTTCCCTTTTCCTGGCAGCCCCCCTGGCTGGGTGATTTCCATTCCCTTGGAGCTGCTCCATTTCAAGATCCCCAAGCTCTCTGAGGTCCTTGGGGTGGTTCAGTGTTCTTTGCACTGATCAGAGAAGGAGCAAAACATCAGCTCAGTGAGGTCTGACAGAGCATTGAGGGGCCAGGACATTCCCCAGGGAACAGGGGTGGAAAGCCTTGGTGGGAATGGGAGCAGAGACAGAGGCTCCCTGCGCTGGGATTTCTTCCTGGAAACCTCTGGGAGCTCATTTTTGGTACAAGGCATCCCAATGTGAGCAAGAGCCTCCCTCCTCTCTTCACCCAGACTCCTTTATTTAGAGGGAAGACCATTTTCAAATTGAGGAGCAGAAAAAAACCCCTAAACAAGGATATCCTGGCTGTGGAACACACTTGGAGGCCATGAATGAAGTGGTGTCTCCATCCCAGCGTGTCTCAGTGCCTTGGCTGGGCAATGTCAAGGTCTGGTGATGGAGACAGTTCTGAATTTGTGCTGGAGGCCTCCAGAGCTTCCCAACCAGCACCACAACAACCTAAACCAGCACCACAACAACCTAAACCCAGCTCAGACCTCAGCTGTGAACTGGCTGTGCCTGTAAGTGCTTGACACCCTCAGGCTGGGCACTGAAAGCAGAATTCCTGCAGTACCTCCTTGCCAGGCTCTGCTGGAAGCTCTTCCCCCCTCGCTGCTGCTGAAGCAGAGATTTCCAGCCCTGTTTTCAGAGGAAATCCCCTGTTTTCTGTGACAATCAATAGGTGTGGAACATCCAAAGGCTTCCCTGTGTTTGTGGAGAGATTCTGCCTGGCCTGATTTGTTGTGAGTGATCTCAGGGACCACAGTCAAAGGTGCAGGATGGGGCTGGTAGGGGAGCATGACTGTGCCATGCCAGGAAATCCAACCTTTCTGCTGGGAATGCTGATGAAATCCCAGCCTGAGCAGGCTCCGTGGCTGAGCTCCCAGAAGAAATGAGCAGGATGGCACCCAGAGTCTGTTTCTCAGTTAACCAGAATAAACTGGTTGTGTGGTCAAACAAACCTTCTCTGCACCTGGGGGTTCACCAGCACAGGGAGACCCCACTGCTCTGCAATTAAACTGCTGGGAGAGGCTTTCCCTGCTCATTAAGTGGAATAATTTGAGCCTGTGTGAGACCTCCTCATACCCACACAGAGCTGGGGATGGGAGAGCACCTTCTCCAGGCTGCCCCAGGGGGTCCTGAGGCTGGGTTGCCCCCAAAAAGCTGGGTTGAAGCCAGCTGCTGCAGTGGGGGACACTTCCCATCTCCAATCCATGACATCTGCCTGCTCAGCTGGAGCCAGCACGAGCGAGCCAAAGGACTCTGCTTGATGTCATCCAGAGGGATGGTTTCCTATTCTGGGAAAAACATCCCTGCTGCTATAAGCTGTCTCCTCCTGTAGCAGCACAGAGCAGACAAAGCCTCACAGTGCTGGCAAGCCACAGCCTGGTGCATGGGCCAGCTCTTGCCATAAATCAGGAGAGGATCCAGCATCTCCACCTGTGGGTGCTGAAAGCCCAGAGTGGGTGCTGGGTGTCCTGGCCATGGGATTTGGGTCAGGTCTGAGGTGCCTGCAGGGAGGATGTGAATTCTCAGGTTTCCCAGAAAATGTCTATGCCAGAGAATTGTGGAATCTTAGAGTCATGGAATGGTTTGGATTGAAAGAGACCCTAAAGATCATCCAGTTCCAGCCCCCTGCCATGGGCAGAGACACCTTCCACTACCCCAGATTGCTCCAAACCCTCTCCAGCCTGGCCTTGGACATTTCCAGGGATCCAGAGGCAGCCACAGCTTCTCTGGGCACCCTGTGCCAGGGCTCCTCACCCTCACAGGGAAGAATTTCTTCCTAATATTTAGTCTAAATCTTTCATCTTTTAGTTTAAAACCATTCCTTATGCATCAGGTTGGATATTAGGAAAAAGTTTTTCACAGAAAGAGTGATAAAATATTGGAATGGCTGCCCGGGGAGGTGGTGGAGTCCCCATCCCTGGGTGTGTTTAACAAAGCCTGGATGTGGCTCTGGGTGCCAGGGGTGAGTTGAGGTGTTGGGACTGGGTTGGACTCGATGATCTTGAAGGTCTCTTCCAACCTGGTCATTCATTCTGTGTGTCATTCATTCATTCATTCATTCATTCATTCATTCATTCATTCATTCATTCATCCTTGGGTGATTATCCAGAATGAAAGAAACAAATCTCCCATTCACAGTCCCAAAGCATCAGGCCAGGCCTAGCAAAAATAAATTGGAGCTTGCAGCCAGGAGAGCCAGATTAACACTGAAATCACCAGGTGCTCAAGGATCCTGCTTGGAAGTGTCCTTCTGTCCAAATCAGGAATTAGGGATTTGTCACAGCCCCCTTGGCTCAGGGTGGGAGGTGTTTTCCAGGAGGAACATCAGGCTCAGGACTAAGATGTGTGTGCTCATGTTGTCCCATCCATCTCCACCTCCATCTCCACCTCCATCCATCTCCAATCTCCATCTCCCTTTCCATCTTATCTCCATCTCCACCTCCATCTCCATCTCCAATCTCCATTTCCATCTCCATCTCCATCCATCTCTATCTCCATCTCTATCTCATCTCCATCTCCAATGTCCATCTCCATCTCCATCTCCAATTTCCATTTATCTCCATCTCCATCTCCAATCTCCATCTCCATCTCCAATCTCCATCTCCATCTCTATCTCCACCTCCTTCATCTCCAATCTCCGTCTCCATCTCCAATTTCCATTTATCTCCATCTCCATCTCCAATCTCCATCTCCATCTCCAATCTCCATCTCCATCATCTCCATCATGGCCAGCCCCTGCTCTGGGGAGGAATTGGTGGCTGAGTGGCCTCAGCAGAAGCAGAGGGATGAGAATCCTCAAGTTTTGGGGAAGATCTCCTGGAGGGGCAGTGGAACACGGAGCAGGAAGCCTGGAGCACCCCTGTGGTGCCTCCCAGGCCTCTCTGGGTAGGACACAAGGACCCAGGTGTCACAGGCCATGGAGCACAGGGAGGGATTGGGCTGAAATGCCACCTGAATCCATGACCACCTGAAGGCCCTGGACTCCTGGGAATCTGGAATTTGCAGTTAATGAATGACCTGAGTGCCACAAACACATCCCCCAAGTCCTGCCTCCTGTGGCTGTTTGTCCTCAGAGGAATGTGGGCATTCCCAGCCCTGAGGACACATTCCTTGGCAGGCACTGGCACTGACCCGTGACTGGAAACCAGTTTCCCCAGTGGGTGAACCAGGATTTTGCCTCCAGTTCTGCTCCAGCCACCATCTCCCTGGCTTCCTTGCCTTTGGGCTGTGTTGCCAATTCCCCCATTTCCCAACTCTCTGGACTTCCCAGACACTGAGGGATTCAGCCTTGCTCATCTCCAGCCTCTTCCTCCTCAATCCATGCCCTGCCTCCAATGCCATGCAGGGAAAAAAAGAAAGAAAGGTCTTCAGAACCCAGATTTGCAACTTCAGTGGCATCAGCACGTCACAGAGCACAGAATCACCCCTCTGCATTGCATATTAACCCTTCAAAACAGCAAGGAAGGATCCAGTTTGGCCAGGAAGAGGGATGGAAGAGGGTGGGACCACAGAGCCAAAATATGTGCTGCCTCCAGGCTGCTGACCAACCCTTTTCCCTCAATATTTGGGTATATATGGGTTTCCTGAACCCAAGGCAGGGTTTTCCTGGTCATGCCAGGGGATTTTGTCCCCCCTGAGCAGCACTGGTGGTGGGGGACACCTCTGTCCTGGAGGTACCCATGGTTTGGAGCTCAGTGGGCTGTGGGGACAGAGAGACTTTGAAGTGACAAAATGGAAAAGGTCAGAAAGTATCCACAGGCAGAATGGAAAATCTTGGTAGAGATCCACAGGCAGAATGGAAAACCTCAGAAAGGATCCACAGGCAAAATGTAAAACCACAGAAAGGATCCACAGGCAAAATGTAAAACCACAGAAAGGATCCACAGGCAAAAAGGGAAACCTCAGAAAGGATCCAGAGGCAAAAAATCCCTCTTGTGTTGGAAGCATTTTTGGCTGTGATCATGGTGTGGTTTTGCCTTGTCAGGAATTGCTTTGTGGGTCACCTGGGAGATCCTCCTGCATTCTGGAGCAACCTTTGGAGCACCTCAAGCATTTGTGACCCACCAAACCTTCCCCCTGCAGGGACAAACCAGCTTTCCTCAGCAGTTTTCTTGCATCCTCAGCATCCCCAGCCTGTTTTGGGGAGGGTGCTCCTCCTCATCAGGAGGATGGAGCTGTTGGCTCCTGGTCCAAGGCACAGGAGATGCCTGGGATGGGGGAAACCAGCCCTGCCAATGCACAGCCATCAACTCCTTCTGCTCCTTCACGGAGGGATGATGGATGGGGAAACCCAGGAATGGCATTTCTCTGGAAGTGGTGGAGTCACAGCTGCCCTGTGGCCCTCACCCATCACCTCCTGAAGGAACCACAGAGAATTTAGGGTGAGGAACAAAAAAAAAAGGAGTTGAGGGGATGGGCCAGGGAGGGAAAATTTCCATAGCTGCATAATAAAGGTGATTACATAAGGGCATCCTGCGTCATCTGCGGCTGGCATCTCCGGAGAAGTAATTACATCTGCACCACACATCTAAAGAAAATATTATCACATTGCCTTCCAAATTCTATAATTAGCTCCTGCAAGATGTGTGTGCCAGGGGCTTGATCACTCCGTGTACGTTGGCTTCAGAGCCAGGCACAGACACAGGGAGGGGTTTTTTTTTTTCATTTGCCAGCTAGGAAAATATTTGGAGTTTAGTGAGGCAGCTGACCTGAGTCCCCCTGGAAAGGGCAGCTCTGAGGGTTTGTAAAGAGTGAAATATTTTCCTGGTCTCCCTTGGTGCCTGCCAGGCCGTGGGGATCCAGCAGAAGGGCAGGAATGGCAAAGCCAGAGCTTGGCTTTCCCTCCTCCTTCAAATACTCTTTGATTTCTGCCCTGATGCTCTGAACCCTTTTTTCCATCGTTTAGTAAATGACCTGATTTGCAGGGAGGTGTTTGCCCTCACAGGTTCCTGGGCTTTCTGCTCTGTCACATAAAACAAACCCCAGCTTTGGACTTCAGAACCAACTCTGGGCTTTGAACACTTCCCCCTTCCCTCCAGATCCTCAGCAAAAGGAAAAAAAGAGGCTTTGAACTGGAAGCAGAGGCTGCAAAGCTCTTGGTTTGAAGGAGGGCTTTTCATGTGGAGCTGGAGATGGCCACAGGACAAGCAGGCAGCACCAGGGACACAGCAAGGGCAGGGATGGATGGGAGGATGAATTTGGTTTCCTTCTGTTTCCTATTTGCTCATAACCAGCCTGGAAAGCACCAGCAGCTCTGCTGCAAACAAAACAGTCAGGAGATTTCTCCACATCTCCTCCAGCAACGACTTCAGCTGGGAAGTGGGGCTGTGCACGACCAGGAGAGTGGGAGGGAGTGCCAAAATCCCAAGGGCTTGGTGAGAAAACGGTTGTGTTGTGTGTGTGAGAGAGTGTGAGTGTGAGAGAGTGTGTGTGCAGCTTGGATAAAGCATCCCCAAGTGGGAAAACATCCTCTCTGTGCTGGCCTCGTGGGGTGGGGTGCTGACAGCTCCTCCCTGTTTCTCAGTTTGGTGTTGTTTCCACTCAGGAGATGCAGAGAACTGGAGGATGGGGAGAGAGGAGGAGTCCAAAGCTCAGCAGAGCCCTCGTTAGGGCCAGACCTAATGAAACCTGTGAGGAATGAATAACCCAGGGGACACGAGCTGAGACCTGCCCAAAACACCTTTTTGCTCCTGTTCATGACCAATCTCAGCAGCTGCTGGATGTGTCAGGGATCAGAAATGATCTTCCCAGGAGAGGAAAACCCAGAGTCAGAAAGCAAGCATGGGAAAAAAATCAATGATGTCTCTGCTGAAATATCTCCAGCCCTTCTTCTGCTTTTCTCCAACCCCCTGTGATTAATACCAAACCTTTCTCTATGATTGATATCAAACCTTTCTCCATGACTGATATCAAACCTTTCTCCATGACTGATATCAAACCTTTCTCCACTGCCCCAGTCAGCCTGAGGATCATCATCACCACTGAGTCACAGACTGGTTTGGGTTGGAAGGGACCTTAAAACTCACCCAGTCCCACCCCTGCCATGGCAGGGACACTTTCCACAATCCCAGATTGCTCCAAGCCCTGTCCAACCCGGCCTTGGACACTTCCAGAGTTGTGACAGTCACAGCTTCTCTGGGCACCCTGTGCCAGGGCCTGCCCAGCCTCACAGGGAACAATTTATTCCCAATATCCCATCTAACCCTGCCCTCTGGCAGTTTGGACCCATTTATCCACATCCACAGTCCCTCTGCACCTCTCTTTTAGCCCCTTTAGGTGGAGAATTTGTGACTTTCACTGCTTATCTGAGCTTTTTCTAAAATTTTTTTGATGTGGCTCCCCAAAATGTGGAGCTCTGTTGTGTGGCTGCACCTTTGGGGACAAAAAGCTGCTGGCCTTGCCGTTCTGCCTTCACCCTGCTCATGTTTGGTTTTCACTGCTTCCCTCCCAGTGCTCCTGGAGAAGCCTTAAAAAAAAACCCCAAAAAACAACAAAACAACCTCTTCTTTGGGAATTTTCCCTCTTCAGCAGAAGTGTCCCAGGGAGAAGGTGGGAGAAGTGGGACCTTGTGTGTGTCCATTCCCACCCCACAGGATTTTGGGTGGCTCTGGTTTGACTCCCACTCCCTCCTGCAGCTCCCAGTCCTCTCCCATCCCTTCCTGGCTGCCAGAGCTTTAACCCCACATGGGAACAATTCAAAATATCTCTCAAATACCCCAGTGACACAGCCCTGGGCAGGAGAGGGGTGGACAAGGGTGGTGTGGGAGCAGGGAGAAAGGGAAAACAGGTTGGTCAGGGATTTGCAGGAGAGAAAACAAGCTCCTCTGTGGTTTGGGTGGTTTCATGGTGAACATGGGGCTGCTGATGAGGGGCTGGGAACACAAACCCTGAGAGGAAGCCCTGAGGGAGCTGGGGGTGCTCAGCCTGGAGAAAAGGAGACTCAGGGCTGCCCCCATCACTGCACAGCTCCTGAAAGGTGCCTGTGCTCAGCTGGGGCTGGGCTCTGTCTCCAGCAGCACTGACACAACCAGAGCACACAGCCTCGAGCTGCACCAAGGGAAATACAGGTTGGATAGCAGGGAAAAGGTTTTTATGGAAAGGGTGATAAAGTTCTGGAATGTTCTGCCCAGGGAGGTGGTGGAGTCCCCATCCCTGGGAGTGTTTAACAAAGCCTGGGTGTGGCACTGGGTGCCAGGGTTTGGGTGAGGGGTTGGGGCTGGGTTGGACTGGATGATCTTGGAGGTCTCTTCCAACCTGGTCATTCTGGGAATTCTGTGATTTCTGTGATTCTGTAAATTCTGTGATTCTGTGAATCATGTGAATTCTATGAATTCTGTGATCCTGTGAATTCCTTGATTCTGTGAATTATGTGACTCTGATTCTTTGAATTCTGTGAATTCTGTGATTCTGTGAATTCTGTGATTTCTATGATTCTGTGATTCTGTGAATTCAATGAATCCTGTGAATCCTGTGATTCTGTGAATTCTGTGAACTCTGTGCTGGGTTAATCCTTGGATGTGATGACCTTTAGAGATTCTTTTCAAGCTCCACCATTCTGTGATGTGATATTTCCAAAGGAATGCAGCAATTCCTAGTTGGGAAGGCCTTTTATTCCTCCTCCAAGCAATTCCTAGTTGGGAATCCCAAGTCCATCCATGCTGAGCCAGCCCAGAACCCGTGCCCCAAACCCAGGCCAAGATTCCTGGTGCTTTGTGCAAGGATTTGCCAGAGGAGGAGGCTGCAGCACCAGCTGCTCTCTGCACTCCTCAGCTTTCCTCTCATCCCTACCTTGAGCTGGGGGAAGCAGAATTCCTCAGGCATGCATGGGAAATGGGCAGCACTTGTGAAACAAGCTCCAGAGGAGCTTGGCACATGTTCCAAGCTTGCACTTCATCTCTTTGGGACAGAGCTCACCCTGGCACAGCATCCTCATTAATTTGTCTGAGCTGGGAGCAATCCCACAGCGTTCATCTCACCTGTGCTGCTGACAGGGGCTGCCCTGGGATCCGCCTGTGCACATTCCAGGAGGATTCCCAGCCTTTTTCCTCGGTAGTTTTGGGGTTTTTTTTTTAAATGAATCAGTGCTGACAAAATTGCTCAGACATTCCCAGGGAGCTCTGCAGGAGCATCAGTGGCTTTGGGGCAGTGTTTCAACATGGCCAAATGACACACAGATGTGGAGATGTATCCTTTTTCAGGTTTTTTTTAACAAAAAAAAAACGATCAGGAAGAAGATGAAGGTAAAAATAAGGGAGAAAAGGAAGAACTCCCTTCCCCAGGCAGTGGTTGGTGGCCTGGAGAGCTCCCTGCCATTTGATGTTCAGTGTTTGGGGGGAAGCTTGGCAAGTTCATGGACCAGAAATCCATCAGGATGTGCTGTAAATTGCACAGGAGGCAGATTTGGGAGTGCATTGAGGGAATATAAAGCAGGCTGCCAGAGTGACCCTTTTCCACCTATCCCTGCCCATTGCTGATAGAATTGTTAAGGTTGGGAAAGACCAACCTGAGATCATTGAGCCCAAAAATTCCTATGGATTCTCATCCCTAAAACATTGAGTGCCCCCATTGTGTCCCAGGAATGCAACAGACTGTGCAGAAAGAGCTGTGAAAATTTGAATTGTTGTAATCTGAAGGTGCTTGGGTTCATGATTCCATAAAAAAAACCAAAACCTAACAGAAACACCCAAATCCCCCAAAAAACAACCAAACAAAAAAACTAAACCAAAACCAAAACAAACCAAAAACCAAACCAAACAAAAACCAAACCAAACGAAAAAAAACCAACAAAAAAAAAACCAAAATAAAACACCAAAAAACCAAAGAACCCAAAAACGCCCCACCCCCCCAAAACCCAACAAAACCCCCCAAATCCCCCCAAAAAACCAAACAAAAAACTAAAACAAAACCAAACCAAAACAAAACCCAAAAAACAAAACCAAACCAAAACAAAAAAAAACCCAAAAAAACCCCCAAATAAAACACTAAAAAAACCTAAAAAAACCCCCACCCCCCCAAAACCCAACAAAAACCCCCAAAGCCCCAAAAAAACAAGCAAAAAAACTTAAACAAAACCAAAACAAAAACAAAAAAAAACCAAAAACCAAACCAAAACAAAAAACCCAAAAAAACCCCAAAATAAAACACCCAAAACCCCAAAAAACCCAAACAATAACCCCCAAATCCCCCCAAAAAAACCAACCAAAAAAACTAAAACAAAAACAAAACAAAAACAAAAAAACCAAACCAAAACAAAAAACCCCAAAACCCCAAAAATAAAACACCCAAAACCCCCCAAAAATAAAACACCCAAAACCCCTCCAACCCTCCAAAACCCAACAAAAACCCCCAAATCCCCCCAAAAAAACCAAATAAAAAAACTAAATGAAAACCAAAACAAAATATAAACCAAACCAAAACAAAAAACCAAAAAAACCCCAAAAATAAAACACCCAAAACCCTCCAAAAAACAAAAAAACCCTCCATCCCCCCAAAACCCAACAAAAACCCCCAAATCCCCCCAAAAACAAACAAAAAACTAAAACAAAAACCAAAACCAAACCAAAACACAAAACCCCAAAAAAACCCCAAAATAAAACACCAAAAAAACCCAAAAAACCCCCTACCCCCCAAAACCCAACAAAACCCCCCAAATCCCCCAAAAAACAACCAAACAAAAAAATAAAACAAAAACTAAAACAAAAACCAAACCAAAACAAAAAAACCCCAAAAAATTGCAAAATAAACCACCCAAAAACCATTAAAAAAATCCAAAATCCCCCCCCCCCTCCCCAAATAACAAAAACAAACCAAAAAAAGACCCAAAAAACCAAGTCCCCCCAACAATGCCAGCCACACAAAACACCAAACCCCTTCATATTTTGCTAAACTAAACAAAACCGTGGAGTTTTCCAGGCTGAGCATGGATCAGCTGTCAGGAAAGCAGCTAAATCTGCACGGTAGGACCAGAAATCCATCTCCAGCAGGAAGGTGGGATGGTGGGGAGGGGGAGATGGGGCTGATTTTTTGGGCAGGCTGTGGGAAGGAAGAGGCTGCACATGCCATGAGGAGATGCTGAGGGCCCCAATTTCTTGGTAAGGCCAGGAGCAGCAGCCTGGTGCATCCCAGGCCACCCCAAATGTGATTTCCCTGGACACAGGGAGGGGAAATGCTGTCCCTGGAAGCTGGAGGAGTCCCCTGATGTTACTTTTGCAGGTGGAAGGGACATAGCCATGCTGCTGTGCCCTTAAAGCCAGGAGGAAAGAAAACTGTGGGAAAGCTCTCCATGACTTGCTGAAGAGCTTTAAAGCTTGATCCATGTGCGTTTAGAGAAGGGGAATCACCCTGGGGCAGAGAGACCTCGGGGTGACCGGAGAAGGAACAGGCAAAGCTTGGGAAAAACATCTGGAGGGGCTGGAGAGAGTCCAGGGGAGGGAACAGAGCTGGGGAAGGGTCTGGAGCTCCTGGAGGGGTTGAGGGAGCTGGGAAGGGGCTCAGCCTGGAGCAAAGGAGGCTCAGGGGGGCCCTTGTGGCTCTGCACAGCTCCTGACAGGAGGGGACAGCCAGGGAACAAGGATAGGATGAGAGGAAACAGCCTCAAGCTGGGCCAGGAGAGGTTTAAATTGGATATTTGGGGAATTTTCCACCCCAAAAGAGTGGCCAAGCACTGGCACAGCTGCCCAGGGCAGTGTTGGAGTGCCCATCCCTGGAGGGATTTAACGTGGATTTTGTCATGGACACATTTTATGAAAAATCCTTTTGCTAGGATTGTTTCTCCTGAGAAGCTGAGAGGCCTCAGGAATGAAATGTAAACATTGATTATCTGATTATCTGCTGCTGTGGAATGCAACAGGTGCATCTGGGATTGGTCTCATGTGGTTGTTTCTAATTAATGGCCAATCACAGTCCGGCTGTCTCAGACTCTCTGGTCAGTCACAAGATTTTATTATCATTCCATTCCTTTCCTTTCTATTCCTTCTGATGAAATCCTTTCTTCTATTCTTTTAGTATAGTTTTAATACATCATTTTCTCTTAATATAATATATATCATAAAATAATAAATCAGCCTTCTGAAACGTGGAGTCAAGATTCTCATCTCTTCCCTCATCCTGAGGACCCTCAAACACCTCCACAGGAGGTGACACTTGGGGACATGGTTAGTGGTGGCCTTGGCAGTGCTGGGGGAATGGTTGGATGGATTATCCTGTTTTCCAAGCTGAACAATTCTGGGATTCTCTCTGGCCATGGCTTCTTGCTTTGTCTCTGTGGCTCTTGGCAGCCTCGTGCCGGTCCCCGTGATCCTCCCTCATCTCCTCATCCCAGGAAGCTCCACCCCGTGAGGCTGGCACCTGTTTGCCCTGGAAAAATTCTTTTATTCCTTCTTCAACCAAAGCACTGCTGAGATGCCTCTGGGGGAGGAGAGAGAGGGGTTAAACCCCTCCAAAATGTCACCAAGTGATCCTAAAAATAGCCAGGCTTTTCCTGCTCCCACTGACTCACCCATCACAGGCCACAAAGCCCTGAGGCACAGCAGGGCTCTGGGGGAACCATCCCTCCCTGCTGTGCTCCAAACAGAGCTTGTCTGTGTCCAGAGTGACCCAGGGACTGCCCTGCCCTCCTGCAGGGACCAAGGGCTGTCCCCTCTCCAGCACCCAGATCCTCCTGATCCTCACCCAGCATTCCCAAAACTCTGCCCTTTGGTCACCTCCCACCAAGAGGAAGGTGCACAAGGATCCGCTCACACCTCCCTTGCTCACTCCCACCAGAGCAGAGACCCCCATCTCAGAGGAATGGTTCTCACTGATATTTCCTCTGCCATCCCTTCCAGGTGCCAGAGCTTTAACCCACATGGAAACAACTCCAAAAAACCTCTCAAAAAGCCTCACTCAGTGCTCCCAGCTAAAAAACAGGAATGAAAGGAAAAATACTAAATTATTTTGGAGGTGTTGGGACCTGGGGTCTGTCCAGCTGCCTCTGGGGTCACAGCCAGGAGCAACACAACCTCTGAAAGCCACCAGGAGCCGTCACAGCCACCAGGGAAGCGGTGACCACAGGAAATGGGGCAGAGGAGGGGTCCATGGTCCTTTGGTGCCAGCCAACCCCTTTTCCCTGCAGGAGCCATCCCACCAAGAGCTGTCCCCTCTCCAGCACCCAGATGCTCATGATCCTCACCCAGCATTCCCAAAACTCTGCACCTCTCCCACCAAGAGGAAGGTGCACAAGGATCTGCTCACACCTGCCCTGCTCAGTCCCACCAGAGCAGAGACCCCCACCGCACAGCTGGGCTCAGAGGAAAGCTTCTCACTGATATTTTGGGAGCTGTTTCCTTCCCCTGCCCTCCTCCAGAATAGCTTTTTGTCTTGGGGTTTATTTTCTTTGTTGCCTCATAAAGGTTTGACCCTGGCGTGTTTTGAATGGAGCCGGAGGCAGCATTGAATTCCTCCGGGGATGTGGCTGCCTCGGGCAGGGCAGGGAGGAGGGAATTTCATTGTGTCCAAATTTCATTGTGTCCAACCCCGCAGACCTTCGGGGGAGGGGGGAAACAGCGAATTCTGAATTCTCCTTCTCCTGCTGCGGTTTCTGCCAGCTCCTCCCCGGGCCCAGCCCCTCCAGCCACCTCCACTTGTGTCACTTGTCACCCTCACTGGGTGACAGCTCCACAGCACAGCTCCTGTGCAGTGGGAAATTGGGATTTCCATCCCCTGGCCGGGTCTAACCCAGCCTCTTCACCCCTCTGATCAAAATCATCACAAAATCCCCCCATGGACCCCACAGGTGGAACCAGCTGCTTCTTGTGTGTTTGCAATGTCTTAAAATAAAAAAATAAAATAAAATAAAGTAAAATAAAATAAAGAATAAAATAAAATAAAAATAAAATATAAAATAAAATAAATCAAAAATTAAAAAAATAAATTAAAAAATAAAATAATTTAAAAATAAAAATAAAAAATAAAAAAATAAAAATTAAAATAAAGAATAAAATAAAAATAAAAATAAAATAAAATAAATCAAAAATGAAAAAATAAAAAATAAAATAAAAATAAAATAAAATAAATCAAAAATGAAAAAAAATTAAAAAATAAAATAAAAAATTTAAAAATTAAAATTAAAAAATAAAAATAAAATAAAATAAAATAAAATAAAATCTCTGGTTGATCACAGAATCATAGAATGACCAGGTTGGAAGAGACCTTCAAGATCTTCCAGTCCAACCCAGCCCCAACACCTCAACCAAACCCTGGCACCCAGTGCCACATCCAGGCTTTGTTAAACACACCCAGGAATGGTGACTCCACCACCTCTCCAGGCAGACAATTCCAGAATTTTATCACCCTTTCCATAAGAAACTTTTTCCCTGATATCCAACCTGATGTGGCCTCCTGACCCACCAAAGGGTCTTGCAGAGCTCAGTTTTCATTTGGGCTCTCTCTTTCCCACCCAAAATGCTTAAGAACCAACACTGGTAACCAAAACTAAACTTAGTGGCATTCTGGCTCAATAAAGCTCTGGAATTTACTCCACAATTCAGTTTGCAGTTGGCCATATCAGATCTCTCCTGGACATTCACAGATGACAGGGAGGAAATGACTTTTAATTTGATTTTACAAAATTAAGAGGAGCAAAACAACAGCAGCATTGCCTGTCCTCAAGCTGGGGATCAGAAAATCGCTGATACCAACGAAGGAAAAAAAAAATAAAAAAAAAGCTCCAATAATTTCTGTTCTGGCTTTGAAAAAAACAGGCTGATGTTCTCATATTGCACAGGGACAAGGAAGTGCTTTCTAGTCCATTAGTAACCCAGGAAGACACTAAATGGCATGGCCTGAGGAGAAACATTTTTAAACAGCAGGTTCAGATTAATTTGCTCCCAAGAGCCCCGTGGAAGCAGGACAAGGAGAGGTCTGGGCTGCTGCTCATCCTCTCTAAGAAGCCCTGGGATTTCTCTGAGATCCCAGAAGGGTGGAAAGATGATAATTACAGGGCAATATTAAAAAAAAAAAAAAAAGGGGGTGAGGAAAGGAGAATTGGGATGATGCAGCTTAGCCTGGCAGAAAGGGATGCAGGATTAGAGGGATGGAGCGTGGGAAGCTGTCAATATAAATAGATGGCTCCTAAAAAACCAGCATTTCACAGACTCCTTCAGCCTCACCAGGGGCAGGTTTGGAGCAGGGGACCCCAGCAGCAGCACAGATGGAAATGTGCCCCTGTGAGGAGCTTTGCTTTGGGGTGTTGTTTAAAAAATGAGTTATTCCAGAAGCATGGAATGGTTTGGGTGGGAGGGGACCTTAAATCTCATCCCATTTCCAACCCCCTGATGTGGGCAGGGACACCTCCCACTATCCCAGATTGCTCCAAGCCCTGTCCAGCCTGGCCTTGGACACTTCCAGGGATCAGGGGCAGCCACAGCTGCTCTGGGCACCCTGTGCCAGGGCCTGCCCACCCTCCCAGGGAAGGATTCCTTCCCAGTATTCAAGGTAAATCTGCCCTCTGGCAGTTTCAAGCCATTCCCTTTGTCCTGTCTCTCCCTACCTGCCCTTCCTGTCCCTCTCCTTTTGTCACTGAATTTCACAATGGGCAGTGTTGGGTCCTGCCTGGATCCCCTGGCACAGGGATGATCCTCCCTCCTCCCTGTGCAGCTGCTGCTTGAGGAAAAGGGCTGGGAAGATGAGAATCTCACTGCTCCCATCCCAGAGCTTCTCAGGGATGTCTCCCACCCAAAGTTGTCTCTGGATCCCCCCAAAGGTTTGCTGCCATCATTGGACACTGTCCCTGATACTGCCTGCTCTCTCCTTGCTCACTCGAATGCTGTTTCATCCTCCATGAATTTGTGGCAGGGAGTTTCCAGAAGGGAATTGTGACCTCTGAGAAAAGCTCCTTCACTCGGTTTGTCTTTAACCCAGCGTTTGAGTCATCCCCAGCTGCATTTTGAGGCAGAGTGGAGTCACATCCCCTCATCCCTTCACCCCAGGAACAGGAACTTTAACCCATTTTAGCTACTCTGGACATTTTGGTGGCTCTGAGGCACTCCAGGAGTTAAAAACCCCAGCACCAGGCTGTGATTCCCCTCTGGAAATTCCTCTGCAGCTCCAGGAATCCCCGGGATATCTGCAAAAGGTGTTTCTGGAGCAGGAATCACCTCCCTGCTGCCATTCCCACCTCTTTGGGACACGTTGGCCACTGGCCACTCCCAGGGAAGCAGAATCCCCCAAGGTAATTCATGCCAATTACTGCAATCAGCTAATTAGCAAACAAGATCGATTCAAATGAAGTTGAGGTGTCAACAGCTATTATGCAAGCTTGTGTTTGCCGGAGGAAAGGCATCCAGAGAGTCAAAAAGCCCTCGGGGCTGAGAATTGAGGAGAGGTAAAAGGGATGTGGGGGGGAGCAGGGAAATTAAGGGGGAAAAAAAACCCCAGCGCTGAGACAAATGAAGGAGGAAAAGTGTTGGGAATGGAAAGCGAGGCAGTAATGAATTACTTGTGAACACAAAAGGGGTGATGGAGAGGGGGGATTCCCAGCAGCCAGGCTGGGGTGAGAAGTCAGATTTTCACTGGGGAATTACCCGGGCTCCTCTCTAGGGATCCCCCAAAGGTGGGAAGCGGGGGAGCTTCTTCCTGCTGGAAAATTCCAGGGAAAAACCCCCTGTGACCGTGTTCACAAGGGTCTGAGGATGAGGGAAAAGATGAGGATCTGACTCCATGCTTCAGAAGGCTTGATTTATTATTTTATGATCTTTATTAGATTAAAACTACACTAAAAGAATAGAAGAAAGGATTTCATCAGAAGGCTGGCTAAGAATAGAATAGGAAAGAATGATAACAAAGGCTTGTGGCTCTGACTCTCTGTCCGAGCCAGCTGGACTGTGATTGGCCATTAATTAGAAACAACCACATGAACCAATCCCAGATGCACCTGTTGCATTCCACAGCAGCAGATAACCATTGTTTACGTTTTGTTCCTGAGGCCTCTCAGCTTCTCAGGAGGAAAAAATCCTAAGGAAAGGATTTTTCCTAAAAGATGTCTGCGACAACACCCTGGGAAGAGCTCTGTGCCACAGGACACCCACCAGAACCAGCTCTCCGGTGAAAACTGATGGCAAATTTTGGGAGCCAGTGGCCAGCCTGGGCTTGCCTGGGATGCAGCAATGTCCCGAGGGCAATCCCAGCCAGGCTGGCTCCATCCATCACTTCTCCTTTGGGAAGCCTGAAGCTGGATGAGGGTGGGACACCCTGGTGTAAAGCCTGCAGAGACATCTGCTAATCCTCCCCTAAGCCCCTGGGATGGATTTAAAGGGTGTTTTTGTCGCTCGCCCCCGGGATCAAGATCCTTAGAGGATAAAGCATCAGAAGGAAATGAAGGGATTCTTATCCCCCAGCGGGGCATGAAAGGGAGACCCTGCTCCCGCTGGGATGTCCCCAGGAGGGGCAGGTGTCACCTCCCCCGTGCTGCCCCTCGGATGCTGCACCAAGGGAAATCCAGGTTGGATAGCAGGGAAAAGCTTTTTACAGAAAGGTGATAAAGTTCTGGAATGGCTGCCCAGGGAGGTGGTGGAGTCCCCATCCCTGGGTGTGTTTAACAAAGCCTGGATGTGGCTCTGGGTGCCAGGGTTTGGGTGAGGGGTTGGGGCTGGGTTGGACTCAATGGTCTTGGAGGTCTCTTCCAACCTGATGGTGATTCTGTGATTTCTATGATCCTGTGAATTTGGTGATTCTGTGATTCTCTTATTCAGTGATTCTGTGGTTCTGTGAGTTCTGCAAATTCTGTGAATTCTATGATTCTGTGAATTCTGTGATTCTCTGAATTCTATGGATTCTTTGAATTCTGTGATCCTGTAGATTATGTGGTTCTGTAAATTCTGTGATCCTGTTATTATTCTGTGAATTCTGTGATTCTGTGATCCTGTGAATTCTGCAGATTCTGCAAATTCTGTGATTCTCTGAATTCTGTGACTCTGTGATTTTCTGAATTCTGTGATTCTGTGCATTCTAGGATCCTGTGATCCTGTAGATTTTGTGATTCCGTGAATTCTGTGATCCTGTTATTATGTGAGTTCTGTGATTTCTGTAATTTCTGTGAATTCTGTGATTCTAAGGCCGTGCTGGAATTCAGGCAGGAGGTGGGCTGCCCGGCTCAGGAGCTGCCAGATGCCCTGGTTTTATCCCAGCAGCTGGCCCAGACAAACATTATCCAGCAGCCCAAATCTCTGCCTGCCTTTTAAACCCTGGAGGGGTGCAAAATCGCTTTGCACTCCAAAGGCAAGGGTGGAGAGCTGGAGGAAAGGGTTTCCCCTGCTTTTTTTCCTGGTCAAAGCTGGGATTGAGGCTGTAACACTGTGTCCTGCCTGTTCTCAGCTTTTCTTCCGAGGATGAGAGGGAAAGACAACAATGGATTGATGGGAAGCTCCATTAAAGAAGGAAAAATCGAGTTTTCCAGCTGTGAGGAATAAGCTCTGAGTGGTGGATGCATCCACACAAGGGCTGGGATGGCTGCGCCAGGAACGTGGGCACTCAGGGATCACTGGGGTGACTTGCAGGGCTTGTTTTTAAAACAAACAGATCCCTTTTATCGCCTGAAATGCCTCACCTCCGCCAGGAGGAAACGTGTGGAACAAAGAAACGCCACCATTAATCAGCTCTGGAGCTCGGGGCTTGGCTCAGGGAGCTCTTCCCAAAGCCAGGTACCCACCTCCCAGAGTGCTGGGCACAGCCCAGCCCTGCCTGGAGCCTGGCTGGCTGCTCCTGCTCACCCTGACATGGCACAGAGAGGGGAAGAATGGAATAATGGCTCCTTTCTTTTCCAGCTATCAGGAATGCACCACACCTGGTGCCCCTCGGGGAGTGTTTGCTGTCCCGGCGGGCGCCAAGGCCGGATTGTTTGCACGGGGATTTATTTATTTAATCTTTTTTTTCCTAATGAAATATTATTATTAAAAGCTAATTTGGGCCCCTGAGAGCGTGGAGGGGAAGGCAAAGCTCTTGGCTGGCACTGAGGAATGTCAACAGGCTGGGTTTGGCTGGTCCCAAAGCCCTCCTGAGCTGCAGCAGATGAGTTTGTCTGGGCTCTGCTGGGAAACAGACACGGGGATTGCCCACCCCAAACACCTGCAGCCACAAGGTCTGGTTTGGAAATACCTCATCCTAGTCCCCAGATTGGCCCCCAGTCTGTACAAGCCCTTGGGAGGCTGCAGAGGGAAACTGAGGTTTGCCAATCTCAACTGAGGTTTGAGGAATGCGCCAAGGATGGCACCGAGTGCCAGCAGCAGGGAACAAAACAGATTGAAAACTTTCCACTTGGGATTCAATGGCACTGAAACCACTCCTGCATGTTGGGGACACCCTGATCCCCAAAGAGAGCAGGTCCTGAGGTCTGGGAAAGCACCAGGAGGGAGGAAGAGTGGGGCAGGTGGGAGGAAGAGCACAGGAGAGGAACAAAGTCCTGCTGTGCAGGGGCTGGCTGGGCACCAGCTAGACAGCAGTGATTTATTTATTTACATTGCTGAATGAGCTGGGCCTCCCTGAGCCTGGCACTGTGCTCAGCCTGCTCCTGCAGACAGGTGTTTGTGTCCTTGCTGAGCTGCACTGAGTGGGGATGTGGGTTTTCCTAGCAGAGACCTTTTGGGAAATGTGTTTGTTGGAGGAGGGAGAGATTTGAGCCAAGAACAAATCCAGGTCTTTCCATAGCCCCCCTCCCCTGGGCAGGGACCACCAGGAACCCCCTCCCCTGGGCAGGAGAGCCTTGGGGTGCAGGGGCCTGTGGGGATGCAGCTCTGCCCATCTCATCCCAGCATCCCTGATGATTTTGGGGGATGTTTTCATCCTCTCCTTTCTGCCCTGGTGTCTCTGAGCCACCTTGAGGAGCCAATCTCCATAATGGGAACAGCCTTTCCTGTCTTCCCATCCCACACTGGTGCACAGCCTGGCCAAAACAGTCACCAACATGTGCCTGTCTACAGGAATGTTTCCATTCCTACAGCCAAAAATTAAACTTTTTCAAATCATATTCCTTTCTCCTCTTTCCTTTTAGATATATAGAAAGGGTGAGATGTAGGAATGTACCCCCTGTTGATGGAGTGACAAAACTGTCCTTCGTCCCCGTAAAAAGGAAATAAGGCCAGAAGTTTCTCTCCTCAATTAAGTGAAAAGAAATCTCATAGGACCTGGGGAACTTCACCTCAAACTTAAGGATAGCCAATTGGACAGAAGGCAGAAAGTCCCACCTGAGTAATTTACTAGAAAAAGAAGAGAACAAAAGGAAATAATGGCTTTTGTGAGGTGTTTTACCAGGAGCAAGAACCTCTCGCACCTGGCTCGGTTTTTCTCTGTAAAGAGTTTTGTTATTTTGCTTTTTATTAAAACCTTTTGTTCCAACACTGCCACAGAAGCCATCCTGCTGATTTTATGTCTTCTAAGGTAGCTGAGCTCTCTTGGGTGTGAAATAGATCTCAAGAGCTTATGAGAGCTGGCTCAAGGAGACCCATATTTCACCTGTCCCCTGTCCCTTGTCTCCTGTCCCCTGTCCCCTGCCATTCCTGGCAGTGCTGGAGGCAGGGACTGCACTGCAGGGGAATGTCTGAGGTGAGGCAGCCACTCCTGCCATGCCAGATCTCCTCTGGGATGGCTTGGCTGCTCCTCCAAGAGCTTGCCAAGGGCAGAGCCAGGGCTGGAATGAAGGCAGCAGCCCGTGGGGAGTGAAGGAGCCTGTGCTAGATCAGCTGATATAATTAGAAAGCAGGGCCAAGGAGATGAGCTCCTGTGCCCAAAAAGCTGGGCTGCTTTTCCCAGCTCCAGCAGCTGGGCTAAGAAAAGCTCTGACCTCCTCCCCCACTGTGCCTGGGGGCACTGCCATGGTTTGGGGTACAGGGAGGAGCTCCCACATCCCAGCTTTTCCAGGGATGGGGCATCTACAGCTGCTCTGGGTGGTGACAGCCACCACCATCACCTCAGCCAGTCAGGGTCATCTCGCCCCCTCAGCTGGGCCCACCAGGACTGGGCCCAGACAGGCCCACCAGGACTGGGCCTAGCTGGGCCCACCAGGACTGGGCCTAGCTGGGCCCACCAGGACTGGGCCTAGCTGGGCCCACCAGGACTGGGCCCAGACAGGCCCCCCAGGACTGGGCCCAGACAAGCCCACAGGACTGGGCCTAGCTGGGCCCACCAGGACTGGGCAGTGTCTGCCCCCCAAAACCACTCTCCAAGCTGACTTTGCCAACCAGCTCCATGTCCAGGTTGTGTCTCCTCATGTTTTGGTTCAGGTAAGAACCCCTAAATTGCCCCCAAATGGGCCCAAAATGACCCCAAATGGGCCCAAAATTACAACTTGCTTGCAAAACCCTCAGGCCAAGGCCTTGGCAGTGGTGGGGAGATGGTGGATTTGTATGGGAACATCTCCACCAAATGAGGTGACAGACTGGGAGAGCTGGGGGAGTTCAACTTGGAGAAGAGAAAACTCTGGGGAGATCTTGCAGCACCTTCCTGTGCCTAAAGGGCCTCCAACAGAGCTGGAGAGGGACTCAGATGGGATATTAGGGGAAAATTCCTCCCTGTGAGGGTGGGGAGGCCCTGGCACAGGGTGCCCAGAGAAGCTCCTGGATCCCTGGAAGTGTCCAAGGCCAGGCTGGACAGGGCTTGGAGCACCCTGGGATGGTGGGAGGTGTCCCTGCCCATGGCAAAGAGGTGGAATGAGATGGTTTTAAGGTCCAAACCATGAAATCCCAACCCCACAAGTCAGAGTTTCCCCATGGAAGAAGGAACCGAAAATCCATCTGCGAACCCACCTGGCCTCCTCTGGCAGCACTGACCCCCCCCCAAACAACTCCCAAAACCTCCAAACTGACCTCACAGCAGGGATTTAATAGGATTTAGCACCAGGGGAAGCAAGGCTGGCTGTCTGGGCAGTGCAGAACACATCTGGGCAGGCAGAGAAATGTCAGCAGGCTGGGTTGGGCTGGTCCCAAAGCCCTCCTGAGCTGCAGGAGATGAGTTTGTCTGGACAGACAGGGGGATTGCCCACCCCAATATTCCTGCTGGATTTCTGGGACATACCCAGCTGCTAAGGAGAGGAAGGGATGGACTCCTTTCAAGGCTGGAGGGAACATGGAGAACAACAACAAGATTATAGAAACAACCTTGTACAACAAGAAATCCTGAGCCTACAGAGAAGATGAGTCCTGTGGGTGTTCAGAGAGACACAGGGTGCAGGATGAGACCCAGCCTGGTGCACTGGGTTCATTCTCACCTCCCCTCCTAAATAAACCCCCCCAATCCCATCCTGCTCCCAACTTTTGGCATCACTCCCCAGACCTTCCCAGCAGGAATTCCCTGCAGAGCTGGACAGACAGGCAGTCACTGCTTATCCCAGGTTTTCATTCCTGCTTTGGATCATTCTTTTTATTGCTGGTGCTGGGCTTCCAGAGGAAAGCAGCTCTTTGGGCCACACACCAAGGGATTTGGTTAATTCCTCACCCACAGAAGCACAGATATTTATTTAAAAGCTCCTCTTGTTATGTTACTTGGCAACTTCTGAGCCCGTGTGTGTTTCTCCAGCTGATAAATATTTGTGAGGTTGGTTGTGTGAAGAGCAGCATGTGTTAATGATCTGATTGCCTTTTTCCTGGGCTCCCTGCAAAGGGAACAGGCTCTGTTGCCCACTGGTGACACAGGAGCTGGAGGTGCTGGGGCTGGACATGAGTCCAGGTGTGCTCAGGTGGGCAGGAGGCCAATGGCACCTGGAATTTTTCAGGTTTGGGGTGTCAGGTGTCCCTTGTGCTGGCACTGCTGGGGCACCTCCAGTGCTGGGGAAACTTCTGGGCCTCTCACAACAAGATCTGGAGGGGCTGGAGAGAATCCACAGAACAGAGCTGGGGAAGGGTCTGGAGCTCCAGGAGAGGCTGAGGGAGCTGGGAAGGGGCTGAGCCTGGAGCAAAGGAGGCTCAGGGGCCCTTGTGGCTCTGCACAGCTCCTGACAGGAGGGGACAGCCGGGGGGGGTCGGGCTGTGCTCCAGGGAACAGGGACAGGAGCAGAGGGAACGGCCTCAGGCTGGGCCAGGGGAGGTTCAGGGTGGACACCAGGGAGAGTTTCTTCATGGAAAGGGCTGCTAAGCATTGGAAAGGGCTTTCCAGGGAGGTGGTGGAGTCACAGTCCCTGGAGTTACCCAAGGAATGAGCAGATGTGGCACTCAGAGCTCTGGTTTAGTTGGGGTGGTGGGTGGTGGTGTTGGATCAAAGGCTGGTACTCAGTGATCCCAGAGTTGTTTTCCAGCCTGAGTCTGGGATTCTGGGATTACACCTGTCTGGACCTGGAGCATCCTGCTGGCTCTGGAGCCTCTCACTGGCCTGTGATGAGGATTTGGCCCTGAAGGAATAAGAGTGGCTCATAATGAGGCTCAGACAAAACTCATCCTTCTGCCTGAGGAAGCAGAAAAAGCCAACAGGACCCACATCTTCATGGCAAACCCCCCAGTTTTGTGAGCTGGAAACTCAGCCACAATCCCTGAGAACCTGATCCCCAGTCCTCCAGCTCCTGCATGGCTCAAGGGGACTTTCAGCTCCCTCTGCCAGGACAGCCCTTGGCTCCAGCCCAGATCACAAGGCAAGAGCCATCCCAATTTCCTGAGAGCTGCCTTACAGTTACCTTTGCTTTCCTTGCTCTTCAGGGAGCTCCTTGGACCTTCCTCCCACCCATGGTGGGGCTCAGCCTGGTCCTCTCTCCCCCATGGGGGTGCCTGGGGCTGTGGGGTGAGGAAGAGCTGAGTTTTGGGTGCTCTGGGGAAGCACCTGGATTATTGCAGGATCTCAAGGTGCTTGATCCACCAGCACCTCCAGGATGGAGCATCCCAGCCTACCTATGGCTCCTGATGCCACCTTGTCCTGCTGGAACCCTGGAACGGTTTGGGATGGGAGGGACCAGGGGTGCCACTCCCTAGACCTTGGAAAGAGCTCCCACAACCAGAGGATGAATCCAGGGGCTTTACCCAGGATGGAGCAGAGGTGTGGGGGAGCCAGAGGGGCTGGGGGGTCCCTGTCTGCTCCCCAATCCCAGGGACAGGGATGTCTGGGCTCCTGGCCTCGTGCCTCCATTTCACTTTCAGATCCCTCAAATAATAACCGTGTTTGCCAGCTCCTGTGACAGGAATGACTAATGGGAAAGATCCTCTGTGAAGGGAAACAAGAAATCTCCTCATTTCACCCTTTGTTTGCTGGGTTTCTCTGACAGCCCCGGGAGAAAGCAGATTTTAAACCCTTCAACAGCTCCAGCAACACCCTCTTAACTCTTAACCTTCCCTGTCAGGCTAGAACTCCCTTCAGAAACTTTTTTTGCAGCCAGTTTATCCACATTCCTGCTCCATCCACATGGAGCTCCGACAGCTGATGCAACGTGGTTTTCACAGTGCATGTGTGGAAAACACCCTCCCCATCTGCCTGGGTTTTTTTTTTTTGCAAGTCAGGGGACCTGTCTTTCTGTCTTTCTGCCTTTTTTCCCGTTTTTTCCCGGGATGGGTGATCAAAGGTGCTCTTTTCATGGTGATGGAAGCAGCAGGGGATGCCCGGGGCTGATGCTGCAGCCCCCAGGGACTGGAGGCTCTCCAATCCCCACTCGTTCAGGACAAGCTGCTGCTCTCTCCCAGATACCCACAGCCACATGTGGGACTTTCAGATGCTCCTTTTCCATCTGAGGGGGCTGGGAGCTGATCCCTGGGGACGCCAGCAAGAAAGAGTTGGAGGAGGAGGAGGAGGAAGAGGAGGAGGAGCGGATCCCTTCCCTTTATGGAGAACTGAATCCACACAGGCACCGCGCTGTGTTTAAATGCCCCAGCGAGCCAGCAGGGCCAATTTCAGCCCCTCCACCACCCCTCCTCTGCCCTGCTGCCATCACAAAGGCGACACCGGGGACAAGGTGCCCGCTGCCCTTGCAGCCAGGGCATCATCGCACGGCTCCGGCATTTCCACGCCTGTTCCCAGCCCGTTCGCCTCGCAGCCTTTGCAGAAAATAAATTCCCCAGCCAGGCTGAACTCGGATGACAGCATCGTTGCTATATTTAGCCACGCCAGATCGCCGCTCCAACCAGGGCCACACATAAACAAACCGAGCCCGCCCGGAGAGGGCACGGCCGGGGGATGGAGCAGCCTCCCGCTCCTGCCTGCCCCAAATTTGGGGTGCCCTGCGTTCCCCCGTCATGCCAGCACCTCCCTGGAGGGCTCAGCGCTGGCACAATCCGCGGCCCGAGCAGCTTTGAGGTGAAGGATGTGCCGGAGGGTGTTAGGAGCAGAGGGAGATGCCAAAGGTTATCCCGCGGGGCAAGCAGCATCCCCCGACTGCGATTGCACCCCTGGATCCCAGCTGGAATTCAGGGAGCTGTCGGCATCTCCCCCCCGTCCCTGGGATTGTGCTGTGGGGCAGAAAATGCCAGAAATGCCCCGCTAGAGCCGTGCCCGCCCTTCCCACCTCCACTGCTCATCTCCCTGCAGCCTTCCTGCCTGCTCCCCTCCCTGTCCGAGCCTCTGCCGTGGAGCACGGAGCTGCCCTGGGATCCACGGAGCTGCCTGGGTACCCACGGAGCTGCCCGAGCATCCACGGAGCTGCCCAGGGGTCCACGGAGCTGCCCTGGGATCCACGGAGCTGCCCAGGGACCCACGGAACTGCCCTGGGATCCACGGAGCTGCTCTGGGGATCCACGGAGCTGCCCGGGATCCACGGAGCTGCCCTGGGATCCACGGAGCTGCCCTGGGATCCACGGAGCTGCCCTGGGATCCACGGAGCTGCTCTGGGGATCCACGGAGCTGCCCTGGGATCCACGGAGCTGCCCGAGCATCCATGGAGCTGCCCGGGGCCCCACGGAGGTGCCTGGGGATCCATGGAGCTGCTTGGGCATCCACGGAGCTGCCCGGGGCCCCAGGGAGCTGCCCGGGATCCACGGAGCTGCCCGGGGGTCCACGGAGCTGCCCAGGATCCACGGAGCTGCCCGGGGTCCATGGAGCTGCCCGGGGGTTCATGGAGCTGCCTGGGGCTCCACGGGGTGTGGAGCAGAGGGAAGAGGTTGTGGATGGGCAGCAGGGTCCGTGCCTGGCTCACTGGCAAGGCCTTGTGCTCCCTCCCCAGCTCCACACGGGGGGAAGGGGATGGGGATGCTCAGGGGGTACTCAGGGGATGCTCAGGGGGTGCTCAGGGGGTACTCAGGGACTACTCAGGGGATGCTCAGGGGATGTTCAAGGGGATGCTTAGGGGGTACTCAAGGAATGCTCAGGGGATGTTCAAGGGGATGCTCAAGGAGGGATGCTCAGGGGGTGCTCAGGGGGTACTGAGAGGATACTCAGGGAATGCCCAGGGGGATGACCAGGGGATACTCAGGGAATGCTCAGGAGATGCTCGGGGGGTACTCAGGGGGTGCTCAGGGGACGTTCAAGGGGATGCTCGGGTGGGAAAGCTCAGGGGGTGCTCAGGGAATGCTCAGAGGATACTTGGGGGATGCTCAGGGGATACTCAAGGAATGCCCAGGGGGATGCCCAGGAGGGTGTGGAGCATCCAGCATCCCAACACCCTCCTCTGAAGCAGAGGAACCATGTGGCCCGGGGGGCCGCTGGCAGCCACAGGTCCCCAGGCTCTCTCCTCTGCTCTGAGGAGGGCTCGGGGTGGCAAAGGGGGTCCCTGCCCGCCCCGGGCACACCCAGGGGCGCGGATGGGGCTCTGTGCTGCAGTGCAGCAGCTCCAGCCCCGCTGTCTCCCGGGGTGGGAGGTGGCAGAGGGGATGCCCACCTTCCCCTCCCCCTGCTCCGAGCGGGATGAGCCCCCGGGAGCGGCCACAACCCGGGGGATGGAGCCCGGGACCCCCAGGAGCAGCGGGGCGGGCGTGCACCCATGGCCTGGGGGCCGCTGTTGCATCCCTGCCAAGCCTCCTGGGGTGATGTCCCAAGCGGGGATGGGGAGGAACGCTGGGTGCCCGCCGAGCCGGGGTGAAGCCTCAGGCGGGGAGCCCCCTGCCATGACGTCCTCCCTCCGTCCCTCCCCACCGCCGCTGCTGGGCGAGGGCCACCCAGCACCGAGGCAGTGACATAATTCCCAGCAACTGCACGTTAATCACCCGGCCGCCAGCAACCCCTCCGTGCCTCCAATGCAACCCCCGGCCCCAGGCACCGCTCCCCTCCCCGACAGCAAAGAAATAAAGAAATAAATGAGAAAAGGCGAGGGAAAGGTGACGAGGGGGAAGAACCCGGCCCTGGCACTGGCACACGAGTCTGTCCCCCCTCCCCTCCCCTCGCCGCTCCTCCCCGCCTCGCACTCTATTTTTGGGTGCTGTCACATCCCGATGGCCCCGCGGGGCCAAATCCGGGCAGCTGCGACTTTAGGCACAAACACGGCTCCCTGGCCTCCATCACACCCGAAATCGGCGCTGCCAGCCCATCCTCCACCCCACCCCCTCCCCAAAATCCTCCTCCCCTCCCCCCTCCCCAAATCACATCTGGGTGGGTGGTTCGGGCGCGCCAAGCTCCAGCATCAGGTCCCCCAATAATAATCAGATCAAACCTCTCCCTCCGTGCACCCCACCCCCGGGAGACCCCCCCACCTCATCATCACCCCCCACCCCATCCCACCTCCCCCCCTCTCCCAGTTCCTCCCAGTCTCTTCCCAGCGCCCAGCCTTACTCTTGGCGGGGATGCCGGGCAGCAGCGATGGGGCCGGGATCAGGGGTGGCAGCAGCCGGGCGGCCGCTCCCGTCCGAGGGGTCTCATTATCTCATTTCGTCCTGTGTCACCAACACACACTCACGCACACACTCACACACATTCGCAGCCACGTTTCCCCCCCCTTCTTGCGGCAAACGGCGGCCAGCCCCGACCCCACCCCCTGTCACAGCAGCAGCCTAACAGCGAGCACCGGCAGGATGGAGGAGGATCTGCTCGCCTTCCCTTTAACTCTTCCCTCGCCACCCCTCAGGACAGGGCTCTGTCCCCGCCGACCTGCCTGGGGATGCTGCGGTGATGCTCGCACCTCCCTCGCCGCCTTGTCGCTGTTCCCCAACAGGGCTCCGGGATGTTTGGGGTGCGTTGGTGCCCTGGCTCTGTCCCCTGCAGGCTCCTGCCCCCCAAAAAAGAGCCCCCGAATAGAGCTGAGCCCCGGCAGTGGGGCAGGGGGTGTCTGGCTGGGGTTGGAGGGGCACGGGAGCTCCGGGGTGGGAGCCAAGTCTGCCTGCCTGGATCCACCATGAAAATCCCATTTTCCCCCCATTTCCAGGAGCAGAGCCCTTTGGGGTGGAGGAGGCACAGCCTGGACCCCCGGGGGTCTCTGATGGGGATGTGAGGTCAGTGTGGGGGACAGGAAACAACTTCTCCCATCCCACGGAGAATCCAAGGACCTGAGCTCGCAGGGGGTGGGGAAAATCTCCCCAGATTCCCTCTTACAGGGATGAGCTGAGAAAGGGACATCCAAATGGGCAAGGGCTGAAGGCAGGGCAGCTCCTGACTGTGACACTGCACTGATTGTCTTCTCCAAGGAGAAATGAGAGGTGCCAGAAGGGAAAGGGAAAGGGAAAGGGAAAGGGAAAAGGGAAAAGGGAAAAGGGAAAAGGGAAAGAGGAAAGGGTAAGGGAAAGGGAAAAGGGAAGGGGAAGGGAAAGGGAAAAGGGAAAGGGAAAAGGGAAAAGGGAAAGGGGAAAGGGGAAAGGGGAAAGGGAAAGGGGAAGGGAAAGGGGAAGGTGAAGGGAAAGGGAAAGGGAAAAGGGAAAGGGGAAAGGGAAAGGGGAAAGGGAAAGGGAAGGGGAAAGGGAAAGGAAAAGGGAAAAGGGAAAGGGAAAAGGGAAAGGGGAAGGGAAAGGGGAAGGGGAAGGGGAAAGGGAAGGGAAAAGGGAAGGGGAAGGGAAGTGAAAGGGAAAAGGGAAAGGGAAAGGGAAAAGGAAAAGGGAAAGGGGAAAGGGTAAGGGTAAGGAAAAGGGAAAGGGAAAGGGAAAGGGGAAGGGAAAGGGAAAGGGAAAGGGAAAGGGAAAGGGGAACCTCATGGTGCTGCCCATGGAGGGGTTGGTGGCACAATGCTCCCAGTTCAGGTCCTGCAGCACACTCTGCTTCCCCCCTCAGCTTTTCCATGGATAGATGGAGGTTAAACCCCTCCTGCTCATCTCTCAGGGGTCCCAGGAGGGAGGAAAGAGGCAGGAAATTGCTGCCACTGAATTCTGCAGCTTTTCAGTGAAATAGCAGGGCAGGTAATTAATTATTCCTGCTAATGGTGCTGGCCAGGCCCTCGGCTGCTCCCCCAGAACCTCAGGCTGTGAGTATCTCCCTGCACAGGTTGTTGCTGACAGCTCCAGGGGCTGTGTGTGATCCTGCTGGGATGGAAAGGGCAGCTGAGGCTCCCTGATTTACTTACAGCCTCTGAGGACCAGGATTAGACTGGCTGGGCAAAGCCACCTCTGCTGTGGGTGGGACTCTGCTGCTTCCCACCAGCACTGCCAGGCAATGGAGCAATTTAAATCCTGCATGGACAACTGGGGGGGTCTGTCTTGGCCTTCCTGGGAAGCCTGGTCTGCTCTGAGCTTGGCAGTGCTGCCTCTTTTGGGAGTCATGCAAGGGTAGGAGGTGTCCTACAGGAAGCTCATGGAGGTTTTTGTGCTGCTCCAGATGAGCCCTGCTCCAATTGTCACTCCAGCCCACACCTCCAGGACTGAGCACCAACCTGGAGCTGCACCTGATGGGAGATGAGCTCCAGCTGCCCTCTGCAAGGGACACTGCAGTGCTCCTGGACACCCTGAGCGAGCCTGCACGTGTGCCCCTACCCAAAATGGGTCGTGCCTAGGCTGGGGCATGCCCACTTTTGTAGCTGAGAATCAGAATCACAGAATCATTTAGGTTGGAAAAGACCCCTAAGATCACTGAGTCCAAAAGTTAACCCAGCCCTGCAAAGAGGAGATGCTCTGGTGGTGTTACAGCTCCACCAGGCCAGCCCAGCATCCTGTCCCCAGCTGCAGCTGCCCATGGAAGACCAAAACAGGTCAATATTTCCTCTTGGCATTCTCCAGCACCTCCAAGGGAGAAGTTTTTGCCAGGTCCAGACATCCCTGGCAGCTGAGAACCCTCAGGGTGCTGTGAGTCCATCCCCACTGCAAGGTGCTGCCTCCTTGGGTGGGTTGAAGTCCAGAGCCTGTAGGACACCCCCATTCCTTCCATTCCAATCACTGAGCCTTTTCACAAGGATTATCCTGGGACCAGCACTGGGGCTGCAGGATTTTCACTCTCCTGCTCTATATCAATCCCTCTTCCAAATGCAGATTCCCTGTGGCAGGCTGGGATGAGCTCTCTCCCCAGGGGACAGCACTCTGCCCCCACTCCTCATCCTCATCCTCATCCTGGCCCTGCTAAAACCCCAAATTTGGACTTGGTTTTCCCTTATTTGCTGAGTGTTTTGTGTGAAGGATTTCCACTCTCCCCCTTTACTCCAATCCTTCCCCAAGTGCTTGCAGATGTAGATTCCCTGTGGCAGGCTGGGATGAGCTCTCTCCCCAGAGGACAGCACTCTGCCCTCACTCCTCACCCTCATCCTCACCCTCATCCTCATCCTCATCCTCATCCTCATCCTCATCCTCATCCTCATCCTCATCCTCATCCCAGCCTTGCTAAAATCCCAAGTGGACTCTGCTTTCCCTTATTTGCTGAGTCTTTTGTGTGCAGGATTTTAATTCTCCAACTTTACACCAATCCCTCTCCATGTGCTTGCAGATGCAGATTCCCTGTGGCAGGCTGGGATGAACTCTCTCCCCAGGGGACATCACTCTGCCCTCACTCTACATCCTCATCCTCATCTTCATCCTGGCCCTGCTCAAATCCTGAGTGGAGTTTGTTTTCCCTTATTTGCTGAATGTTTTGTGTGCAGGAGTTTTCACTCTCCTCCTTTACACCAATCTCTCCAAGAGCCTGCAGATGCAGCTTCCCCGTGGCAGGCTGGGATGAGCTCTCTCCCCAGGGGACAGCACTCTGCCCCCACTCCTCACCCTCATCCTGGCCCTGCTCAAACCCCGAGTGGACTCTGTTTTCCCTTATTTGCTGAGTGTTTTGTGTGCCTTGCTGTGGTGATCATGCTCCAGCCGTCAGCTTGCAGCGAGTCCCCGGGAGAAGGTGCCAACTTTAACATATGCCTGAACAGTTCTTTTCAGACATATACAAACTGGAACAATGCCTCGCTGGGAATATGCTTGTTGGTGCAATTTGCCAACTGTGGCTTCAGATCTGCTCTTTTCAGCACGCACCAACTATTTGTAGACGGTGCAAAAGCCGGGATCGCCGCACATGGATGGATGGGGTCTCTTCTGGAAGGGTCTCTCCAGGCATGCAGGAACCAGCAGAGAGGAGAATCAAGGGCTGGGCAAAGACCTCTGAGTATCATAAATAATAATCAGATCAAACATTTGGCTTCTGAGAACCTCAGTCCTTTTTCCCTCTGCTGTAGCACTGATTTCTGCCCTCCCTGAGCCATGAGCTCGTTCTCACCTTGTGCAAGCAGGACTTTGCTCAGCTCACCCCATTTCCTGGGTTCACACATCTCCCAGTGCTTCCTCCATCACTGATGGTCACCTCCCAGGTAGGACATCATCAGGATGTGACTCTGGTGCCACTCAGGGTGCCACGACACTGTCACATCCTCGGAGAAAAGGGCTGCCCAACCTTGGCTGGGCATTGCCCCAACTTCTTCCCATGGGTTTGTAGACACCACTGCAATGTTTGAAGGAAATCTGGGAAGATGATAACAAAGTGGGGCTGGGGTTGTGTCCAGGGAGATGGCCAGGCTTTCCAAGTGGGCAGTGAAGGCCCAGTGGTGATGAGGAGGAGGAGGAGGAATTTTCTCGCCTGCGCTGATGAGGATGCAGCTCTGCCCTTGCCCACGTGCCAGCCTTCATCTTGCAAATTCCCAGGGCAGGGATCACTGTGTCCTGTTCCTTGCCCATGGCACAATGGATGTGGAGGGCAGTGCTGAACTGCCTGTTCCCCATGGAGCACTGCCAAAGGCAGAAGAGTTTGAGACAGCAAATCATCAAGGGACCATTGTTCATAGCAGCCTTGGTGGAAATATTTGTGTGTGTGTGTGTGTGTGTGTGTGTGTGTGTGTGTGTGTGCTGGCATCCAATTTGGCAATGGTTACTCAGCACAAGTGGGCGGCCTGTCCCTTTCTCTCAGCTGGAGCCTCCTCCTCCTCACAGGGACCCAGAAGAGGGATGAAAGGAGAGCAGATGGTTTGGGGGTGCTCAAAAATACCAGTGCCAAGGGCTGTCTCATCATGGCAGGCTGAACATGCTCAGGAGCAAGGAGGTCTCTCCAAGTATCGGGGGGATGCAGGAGGTCTGTGAACAATCCTTGGGGATATTGATGGTTTTGCTGGATTTTGAGGAGAAGGACCAAAAATTGAGATCTTTGGGGTGTCATGCAAAGAAGAAGAGATCCTTGGGGTATGGGGGTCTGTAAAGTTCTCTTTAATTCTTCTTCTCTAAAGGAATTTGAAGAACTGATGCTGGAGATGGACTTTGGGCAAGGGCCTGGAGTGACAGGACACAGGGAATGGCTTCCCTCTGCCAGAGGGCAGGGATGGATGGGATATTGGGAAGAAATTCTTCCCTGTGAGGGTGAGGAGGCCCTGGCACAGGGTGCCCAGAGCAGCTGTGGCTGCCCCTGGATCCCTGGAAGTGTCCAAGGCCAGGTTGGAGCCACCTGGACAAGTGGAAGGTATCCCTGCCCATGGCAGCAGTTGGATTAAATGACCTTTAAAAGACTTATTGCAACCCAAACCAATCTGTGATTTTATGCTGGAGGGACACTGCTGGCTTTGCTAGGAAGAAGCCTCAGGGCTTCCTCCAAGTGAGGATGCAGGGCTATGAGCCTGGTGAGCTGGCCAAGGCAGGCAAGCTGCAGGTTATCTCCTCTTTCAGCACCACACTAGATCTGTCCCGCTCCTTTCATGGAAACATTCCCATTGAAAGCTTCACTGCTGCTCGCTCATCCCTGCAAAAGTGAATGGAGAGATTTGTCCTGACCTCCATCCCCCTCCACAGCTCCTGGCATTTTGCTTTTCTCCAAAGCAACGCTCTGCTGCTAGAATCAGCTGAGATGAAACTGAGCTGGCTCCTACACACCTTGGAGCTCAGGCAGGGCTGCTTCCCACACAGTGTCTTTCACCCAAATTAAACAGCTCCCAGCTGAGCCCTGCCATCCATCATGCCAGGCTGCAGGCACAGCTCGGGTTTGGCAGCTTTTACACCTCTGTGGGTTCATGTTTAGTGGGGAAAGAGCAGGGAACTTTTCTTTGGGAGTGTGTTCCATGGGGTGAGCAGCCCTGGGGGCTGCAGGGCATCCTTGGGATCACGCTGGAGTCAGTGGGAGCTGATTGTTGTTAAAGATAGCAGAGACCTGGGCACTGAGGGCTGCACTATTGGGAGGGAATCATTCCCTAGGAGGGTGGTGAGGCCCTGGCACAGGGTGCCCAGAGAAGCTGTGGCTGCCCTTGGATCCCTGGAAGTGCCCAAGGCCAGGTTGGACACTGGGCCTTGGAGCAACCTGGGATGGTGGAAGGTGGAAAGCCCCAGGTTGGGACTAGATGGTCTTTAAGGTCTTTTCCAGCTGTGACTCTATGATTCCCTGATGTCCCAGATTGCAAGGCAATGTGTGTGCTCTATTCCCATCTGTCAGAAGTGGGGCAGTTCTCTGCTGTTCATTGGGCAGTTTTCTTTATCTCTTCCACAACCAATCCTCCCTCCAGGAGATCTCTGCTGTTCATGGGCCATTCATTATTAATTCTCTTCTGTCCATGGCCAGTGAGTGTCCCTGCATGGCTGATCCAATCCCATCATCCCATGGGGAGATGCTCTGCCCAGGGGAGGAGCCAAGCATTCCTACCTGGATCCAATCTGAGGTTTGGGACAGCACAGCAGCCTTTGCCCCCTGCATTGCCAGAGGAGCAGCTTCTGCTGCCCTGCATTGCCAGAGGGAGCCCAGGCCCATCTGCAGCAGCCCTGGAGCTGCAGAGGAAAACTCCCCCCTTGTGCAGGATCCCTGCTCCAGCAGAGCCACAGCTGGCACTGCAGGAGGGCTGAGCCCCCATGGGATGGGGCTGTGCCACCCCCTGACACACAGGGGGGCAGGTTGTGTTCTGAATCTATCAGTGTTTTGTATTTTTATTTTATTGCATTGCATTTTTATTTTATTTTTACTTTTGTTTTGTATTTTTATTTACTGCATTTTTATTTTATTTTTATTTTCTTCCCTAATTAAGAACTGTTATTCCTGGTCCCATATCTCTGCCTGAGAGCCCCTTAATTTCAAATTTATACCAATTCAGAGGGAGGGGGTTTACATTCTCCATTTCAGGGGAGGCTCCTGCCTTCCTTAGCACACACCTGTCTGTTCAAACCAAGACCTCTGACTTTCAGGCTGCAGTGCTGGACATTCCTGGCTGCAGCCTGCCCACTCCTGGGGCTGCCACTCCTCGAGGACACAGCGCTGACCACACCTTGGTGTCCACACCAGTGCCAGGGGAGCAGCAATCCCAGCTCCTTGTCTGTGTTGGTCTGAGCTCATTTCAGTTTTCCAAGTGGTGTCCAAGAGCTCTGTAGGTGTCCCAGAATATCTGAGACACCTACCAGGAGGAGGCAGCCACAGAACGGAGTCTCCATTGGCATCCCCTTGCTGGAGATAACACTGCCTGTTTTGAGGTTGAGCTCAAAGCCTCACTGAGTTAAGGTTTTTGTTGGATATTAGGAAAAAATCTCCTCACTGAAAGAGTGGTTAATCATTGGAACAGGCTCCTCAGGAAGTGGTGGAGTTGCCGTGCCTGGAAGTGTTCAAAAAATGAGATGTGGGGCAATGTCTAAGTGGGAGTGGTGGCAGTCAGGGCTTGATCTGGGAGGTCTTTTCCAGCCTGAATGATTCTGTGAGTCTAGGACAAGTCTAGGACAAGTGTTTCCACCTATTTGAGGTGGGAAATGGAGTTGGGGCCATCTCAGCTCCCTGTGCCCATATCCACACTCATGCCAGATAGCCACAACCAGTTTTCCTGTGGACCCCCCTGCAGAGAGGATTTCTGGGGTCATTTTAGCACCTCTCCCCACACATCTGAGTGGCAGAAGAACATCTTCCAGCTCCTCTTAGTGTAGGCTCTGGGCTCTCCAGATCAGCCACTCCAGCAAGGTGGGAATCTCTGCCTCTTTGCCACAGAAAGGCTTCAGGGCCTTTGGTCCAAACATTTTGGTCCATCTGGGCCTTTGGTCCATCAACATTTTGGTCCAAAACCCAATCTTTACCCTGTTTCTCTGCAACATCTGTGTGTCGATTGCAGAGATGTTCACTCGTCTCTGCCGACATTGCTCAAACACTTTCAGATTTTATAAAGTTCTGGGTTTTAATTTCTGCCAATTTTTAGATAAGCTCTGATAAACCCAAACTGATTTCAAGTTACAAAGATGATTCAAACTTTGAAAGCACCCTAAAACACACTGCGACAAATAATTCCAACATTGTTATCCTGATTTTTACCTTGCTTCCTTGGCTGGCAGATCCTCCAGCCCCTCACAGTCTGCTTGCTGGAGAGCAGCCTGGGGGAATGACCTTGGCCTGAAATTCCACCAGGAAAGGTCCTTGTAGAACAAGGCTGTTCTCAGAGTCACAGTTTACAGGCATCCTAGGCAACCGCCTTGGGCTTTTTCCAGTCCTCCAGGGAGAAGCACAGCCCCAGAAATCAATAACTGAGCTCTTTTGAAAGTCAGCAGGGCTCTAGAGGGATCCAAACCACCCTCTCCAGTGCTTTCTCTCTGCTGAAGGCAAAGGAGGGGTCCCTGAGTGAGAGCCCTGGGCTGAAGGGGAGCAGCCCTGGCCCCTGTCCCATCCCCAGGGGTTGCTTTGCTCAGTGCCCACTGTGTCCCATCCTCCTGGGCACTGGCTGCCCAGTCCCCCCAGAATGGAGCCAGGCAAGGGGAGCCAGGCAGGCTGTGAGGGAAAAAAACTTCGTTTTTTAGTGGAAACAGCGCCATGAGGCTGTGCTGAAGCAGGGGGAGCCAACCCCTCCTTGTGAGCCCCCAACACTCAAGTTTTAAAAACTGGGGTTTCTTCCCTGACTCCAACTGCTCCTTATTGAACATGCAATTACCACCCAGACCCTCCCCCATCAGTGTTTTGCCCTCCCCCAAACACCCACAACTTGCTTTATATTAATTTTATTTTATTAATTTTATTTTTATATTAATTATATATTTCTATATTAATTTTATTAATTTTATTTTTTATTTTTTATTTTTTTAATTTAAGTTTTTTAATTTATTTATTTTAATTCCTCTCCCAGCAGTGCTTTCTCCACATACCTGGACTACAAGGCTTCAATTACTGAATTGGAAAGTCTCATTCTCCTGCCTCATTCCCATCCTGCATTTCCCAAAAAAACCCCACCATAAAACAGCAGCTGAGGACATCCCTTGGTGCAAAGGCACCTCCTGATGCTGGGACACCACAAAGTCAGAGCTTGGGCTGACACATTCTCCTGCCCAAGGACAGGAGCTGGGCTTGGAGCCCAGAGAAGATGTTTCCCTCCCATTAATGGGATGAATTCATGCAGAATTGTGTAGGATACACCTTGTGAATGAAGCCAACCAAGAGGCTGAGGGATGCACCAGCACAAGAGCTCCACATCCCACCAAAGGTCACTCCTGCATCCCCCTGCTGTGCCTGTGCTCCTGAAGGAGCAGAGAAAAACTGGGAGAAGCTCAGGAAAATGTCACATTTTTAATGAAAGAGGGAAAGCTGACTCATGGCCAGAGATGCAGAGAGGTCAGATGGGTTTGTGCAATAGGGGGGAAAGGGTGAGTGGCTCAAGGACTGACCCCATTTGTGCTGTGAAGACCTTTTGGGGGGTTCATGGCATTGCCAGAGGAGCTGGGAAAAGGCACAGGGAGAGAGGCAGGGATGGGGAGATGGAGCTGCCTGAATTCCCAAGTTCACCCGTTTTTTTAGCAGTGAGGGTGTTTTACCAGCTGGACAACTTACAATTGGATCCTCTCCCAGTCTTTAAACTGAGCCCATCTGTGTTTTTAAATACTAAGTTTAACCCCAGAAATGATGATACAGACAGAAAAAACCCAGCCTATTAGCCACTTTCTGGAAAGGTCTGCATCCCTTGCACTCCGTGACCCCTTGGAAAACACAAGGAACCTCTGCACCTCTCAGAAACAAACTCCAGGATGTTTGAAAATCTGTTTGTGCTGCGTCCAGAGCGGGGTAGCAACAGCTGAAGGTCACAAGCAGTGTATAAATAGAAAGGAGGGTTTGTTGTGACATGTCCATCCGGAGCCATTGCTCCTGGGGATGCCATCTGGGATGGGAGCAGGAGCCTGTGCGTCCCCACTGCAGGAAAGAGGAAGGGATTCTGTCCTTGCAAGGATGATGCCATGGAAAAGGGGGGTGAGAACTATGAGGTTGTAACTTGGCTCCTAATTTTACTGATTTTGGAGAAAAATCAGAGGTGCGATGGAGCTTTGGAATGCAAATTCCTCCTGTGGGGTTTCAGTCAGGTACCCAAGCAGGGAGAAGGAAGTTTTTACCCAGGGAGAGCATTTTCTGCCTGGGGAGTGGTTTGCAGTGATGGTCCTCATTTGGGGACCTCAGTGTCCCCATCAGAAGGGGTGAGAGGGGCTCTCTGGTGCTGGTCGGATTTTATTCCAAGCTCTAACCATTGCTAAAGATTTTTTCTGGCCAAAATCCTGCTTAATTCCAACTCCCAGTTCTATCCATCAGCTCCCTGTGCCTGACATTTGCCTCCCTCATGTATTTGGGTGATAAATTCTGCATGGTCTGGAGCTTGGTGCAGAACAAAACCACCAGGAGGTTGCCTGAAACCACGGGTCATGATGGCTCCAGCAACACCCTGTGGATGTCAGGAAAGAAGGGCAGAAAGCCATGGGGGAGAAACCTCTGGAATCTTGGTAAAACCAGAGGGAATGAGGCACTGGGATGGAAGAGCTTGAGCCAAGGAATGTGGCTGGCCAGGTGAAGGTGTTTGCTGATGCCATTCCTGCAGCTCTTGAGGCAATGAGAGAGGAGAATTTGGCTTTCAGGAAAGCACTTGGAGAGGGACACAGCCTGTAGAGTTCAGACATCATGGCTGGATGGTGGCCAGAGAGTGTCTCAGCTCTGCTCCAAGGCTCATCTCATCAGGGAAGAGCAGTGTCCTGTCCTGTCCCAGCACAGGTGAACCCCAGTGAGACCCAGGCTGGGGACCAGAGAGCTGGGAGTGCTCGGTGAGGGCCCTTTTTTGGGGAACCTGACCCTCTCTTGGGGGCAGATCCTCTGACAGCTGCCCAATTCTGCCTCCTGCTGCTCCATGATCCCACTCTTGGGAGGTCTCTTTTAGCCTCAAATACAGACCAGGAGCAGCACCCTGCCCCCAGGACTCCCCTTTCCCAAGATCCAGGTTTTCTACACCTCTTTGAGCAGGAAAAATGAGGATAACTCCCCAAATTACCAATTCCTGCTGCTGCTGCTGGCTGGAAGGAATTTGCTGATCCAAGGAAGAGCTGGAGGTCAGGGATGCCAGAGCCATGGCAGGGTAAATCCAGGGCTTCAGCAGCACAGATGTGCTCCAGCTTCTCCCACTCCAACACAGGCTTGCTGGGTCCATTGTTATCTTCCCACAGGATCATTTTTACCAGGTGATAAGGATGGGATCTGGAAGTCTACTGAAGCACCTAAAAGTGGCTTGTTGGAAACCCATGGGAATGAAAGGAGGAGAATCCCAGCTTTCCTTCTCATCTTGGAGGGAATGAATGCTTCTCCCCCTCCTTGAAGGACAGCTGGGTGTGTGGCATTGTGACCACAGAGAGGAAAATCTTTTCTGTCCCGCTCTCAGTGCTGCTCTGGTATTGGATTGTGTGATGGGTCACACCTATTGATCACAGCAGGCTAAAAAAGACACAACCCATAAATAACTCCTGACGTCCCCAGCTGGGCCAGAAATCCTGAGCAAAGGGCTCTTGGGAGAGCTGCTGTTGGTATTTCTCTGTCCTTCTCCTCTGGGAAATGCTGGGGACAGGTTTGGCTTGAGCCAAAATGGGCTCAGAGCAATGTTTTTGCAGGAGTTTTCTTAGCAAGGCGTCTTGGTTTGGAAAGCCAGGTGTGTGCTAAGGAAGGCAGGAGCCTCCCCTGAAATGGAAAATGTAAACCCCCCTCTCTCTAAATTGTTATAAATTTTAAATTTAGGGGCTCTCAGGCAAAAAATATAGGAGCAGGAAATAACAGTTATTTAATAGGGAAGAAAATAAAAAGATAAAATAAACAATGCAGTGAACTAAAACAACGCTGACAGGGTCAGAACTCAACCTGACACCCTGTGGGTCAGGGTGTTGGTATCAGTCCCATTGGAATTGTGGCTGCAGCCCTCCTGCAGTGTCAGGGGTGGTTCTGCTGGAGCAGGGATCCTGTAGAAAAGGGTGTAGCCTTCCTCTTGTGAGAAACAACTGCTCACTTTGAAAAGTTAAAAGGTTTATTAAACCTTGACAAAAATACAACAAAGGACTACACAAGGAAAAATTAGCAGTGCTGGGAGCTGCCCCTCACAGATACCACGTGGCCAGTTCATCTTCAAGATGGATGCTCAGTCTTTTATACCCCTGGGGGCTGCATCAGCCAGCCCTGGCCCCTCCCAAGGTCTGTCAGTCAGCTCTTCTGTGCCATTTATCAGTGGAAGCTGCTTTCTTGTCACTGGATTGGAGCTCAGGTGTTGCCATGCCTCAGCCCCTCAGCACCCCCAAGCTTTTCCATTCCCAACTGCCCCATGCCAGGGACACCTGTGCAGCTTCTTTGTACCTGTCCTGGACAGCCCAGGCTGTCTGATGGCAACAATACAGGGGGGAAAGGGAGCTATGGGGAGAGCAGAGGACACAATCTAAACCACAATAACATAACCATACATCACTAAAGCTTTTCTTAATAGTCACACAAAGTCATCCCTTAATTGTGAGAGCCAATCATCTCCTTATCCATCTGCAACACTCTGAAGATGCAGTGGAAGAAGAGGCAGCTGCTGTTCCTCTGGGAATGCAGTGGAGAAGCTGTGCTGCTGTTCCAGAATCTCCAGATTATATCCAGGTAGGAATGCTTGGCTCCTCCCCCCGGGCTCACATCTCCCAGTGGGATGCTGGAGTTCTTATCAGCCATGCAGTGACATTCAATGGCTGTTATCAGCAGATGTCTCCCCTGGAGGGAGGAGTGGGTGTGGAAGAGATAAGGAAAACTGCCCAATGAACAGAAGACAGCTGCCATGCAGATGCCAGAACACAAATAAAAATAGAATATAAAATAGAATACAATTTGCTTGGCAATCCAGCACACAGGGCTGGGTTACCTCAGTCCCTGACCCAGCCCTGCTGGCAGAGCCTCAGCAGCCAGGCTGGAGTGGGGCACTGCTGCTGCCAGCACTGGGTTAAGGCAGGAAGGCAAAGGTGGCTCTGCTCTGCTCTCCCTTCCCCAAAATGAGTCATTGTGAAATAGAGATTTTTGGAGTTCACTTGAGGAAGCAATATGAATTAAGCATTTAAAGCTTAGCTTGTAGAATTATGTGAATTTTAACTTTTTTACTCAAGAAACTTCTGCCATGGTACGAAGGGCACAGGAAAATGCAAATTTCTGAAGCTTCTTGCATAAAGAAGAATACTAGGAGAAGACTAAAGGATGCAAGGAACACAGATAAAGGGGCTCTTTTGTGCTCAGCCTGCCCTCTGAACCCATGGAATGCACAATTTTGGCACAAGGAGCTGTAAGAAACACACAGCAGGGAGACCAGAGTGGGGGGATCAGATTGTGCCCCCTCAAGGAAACAGCCCCACATGGTTCTGGGGTGGAGGAGCACAGCCTGGTCCCTGCAGGGCACCAGGAACCCACCCAAAATCCAGGCCAGCACCTGGCCACGGCCGGGGGGACAGCAGCAACCCCCTCCTTAAAGCTCTCCCTGATGCTCCACCAGGTCCCACGTGCTCTGTGTGGCCTGAGCACGGTGAGGGACACGTGAGGAGGGGAGAGGACACAGCCTGGCACCGTCCCTCTCCCTCCTCCCTCCCGTTCCCTTGTTTTTACACTGCTGAAAAACACAAAAAAGCATTCCCCACATAATGATGATTTGGCCAGCAGGTCAAGCCAAGCATGACAGAGCTCATTCTGGAGCTGGGGTCAGGCAGTAAATTCCCTCAGTGCTGCTGGCACTGAGGAGCCATTGGGGTCCCCCCAGATCCTCTGGCTGCTCACACCCTGGGTTTTTGGGGGGCTGGGGGGATCCAGCCACTGCAAAAGAGACTTTGGGAGCAGCCCCGTGCTGGTAACTCCCAGCCTTGGGGCATTTCCCACTTTATCAGAGCCCATGGCAACATTTCTGCCTGATCGAAGAGTTTTCTCAGCTTCCAGCATTTTGCAGGGCACGCTGTGTCCTGCATTTTCCTGGCAGTGGGGAGGAGGAGGAGGAGGAGGAGGAGGCAGGAGATGACTCTGCTGGAGCAGGAGAGCTCCAGGGGCAGCCAGGAGCTGCAGGTGCCTTGCAGGGAGCCAGGCTGGGGCTGAGAAAGCTCCAGAGGCCCTGATGCAGAGCCCAGGGAATAAAATCCATCCCGTTGCAGGGAGATGGAGAGCCAGGCAGGGAGGGGAAGGTTTATTTAGAGAAAGAGCCGTGGGCTGGCAGCCCACAGCAGGCTTTGAGCTGCTGATCTGCACGTGCCACGCTCGGGGGCGGCTGGGGGAAGGAGTCCACTATTAAAAGCCTGGCAGAAGCTCTGCTGAATCCTGCTGGAGCTCAAGGAGGGCCTGATCCAGCAGGATCCCACCTCCAGTGTCACCTCATCTGACCCCGGGACCAAAGCAGAGACAAATCCAAGCCCGTCCTCTTTTCTTCCAGGGGTGCACCTGGCACTGGTGGGGAGCACCAGCAATTCCTGAGTTCTTTAAAGGATTATCTGAGATTTGAAAGGTGCTCAGAGATGCACATAAACCCTGAGCATCTCATGGGAGAGGCTGTGCTGAAGGGAAGGACGCTCTGGAGAGGATGGAGCTGTGCAGATTCCCACCCTCCTGAGCTGGGTGCAGCCTGCAACACCAATGATCCTTGGCATTAATGGTGATCCGGGCACTGAAGCCATCCCCTTTCCACTCCTCATCCCTCCAGACACCTCCCAGCACAGGCTAATCCATCTCCTTCCCTCTCCATTAACCAAGCCCTGCTCCAGGGAGGGCTCTGTCCGCAGTCATTAAGGTGGAAATTCCTCCTGCAGCCAAGGGCACTTCCCGGCTCATTAACACCCGGCAGGAGGGAAGGAGGGCACGGGAAAATCATGCTGGGTGTACCTGGGGGTGCCATGGATGGGGACACGGATGGGGACACAGTGCTCAGAGGGTTTGGGATCTCAGGGTTCGTGTTTTGGGGTCAGCCCCATCTGTTTGCATTGGAACAGGAGGGAATCAGCTCAGAATCGTGGATTGGTCACCCTAAAGGACTTTTGGTTCTGCCATGGGAAGGGAACATCCCCTGATGCCTTGTGAAGGCTGACCTAGAGCAGAGGCTGGACAGAGCTAAAGAATAAAGTAGGGATTTATTAGGAGGCCTCAATGGATGCACCTTGGGCAGCACAAGAGCCCAGCCAGGGCTGCACCCAAGATGAACCAAAATGGTCACAAAATGAACTCAGGATGAACCCCAAAATGGTCACAAAATTAACCCAAGATGCACCAAAATGGTCACCAAATGGACACCGGTCATGGGGTCTCTCACTTTGATCCGTTCTGCTCCATTTGCATCTTGCAGTTCATTGTCCCATTCCAGCTTTAGCCCCTGCAGTCCCATCCTTGTTTTTCTCTCTCCAGCCCACGTTGTTTGTGCTCTTGGGCCTGAGATTTGGATCATTTGTCCTTGGTCCCCAGCTGGAGCAGGAATTGTTTTGTCTCCCTGCTCTGTGCACAGAGCTCACCATCCCCTGATATGAAACCCAGACCCACACACTAAAGCAGCACAGAATCTGAAAAATAGAAAAGCCAAAACCTGAGGCATCACCCTTATCCCAGATTGCTCCAGGCCCTGTCCAAGCTGGCCTTGGGAAGCAAGATGAGATGTGAGGAAGGAATTAACACCCTCAGGGATGCCCAGCAGGGCCAGATGGGCTGCAGCAGGACCAGAGCAGGAGCCCACCTGAGCACATCAACCTCCCCTGGACAAGGAATTCTGACACAGCTCAAAGTGGCCATTTCTTGCCCCAGGCACTCACCTGGCACCTGCAAAACCCATCCCAGTGGTGCAGAAGCAGGGAGTGCTGCTGTCAGGGATCAGGCAGATCCAGGGCTGTGTTTTTGTGTCTCTTGGAGCTGCTCCTCCTTTCTCCTCACAGCTCAGGTATTGAATTGTGGGGTGCCCCATGGCAGGAAGGAATGATGAATTTAACTTCATGTTCTCAGAAGGCTAATTGATTATTTTATGATACTATATTATATTAAAGAATACTAAACTAAACTATACTAGAGAATACAGACAGGATACTTACAGAAGGCTAAAAAGATAATAATAAAAACTCCTGACTCTCTCCAGAGTCCTGACACAGCTTGGCCCTGATTGACCAAAGAGTGAAAACAACTCCCAGCAGAATCCAATGAAACAATCACCTGTGGGTGAACAATCTCCAAACACATTCCACACATGAGCACAGCACAGGAGAAGCAAATGAGATCAGAATTGTTTTCCTTTTCTCTGAGGCTTCTCAGCTTCCCAGGAGACGAATCCTGGGCAAAGGGATTTTTCCAGAAAATGTGAATGTGACACGCTCAGGAGCTGGGGGGAGGATGATGAAGGACCTGCCAGCCTCACCCCACGGGGCTCTCTTGAATCCAGCAAGAAATCATTGGAAATTCATTAAAGGGACAGTTTGCCACAACCTTTCCTTCTCAATAAGGGAACAGGTGCTTTTCCTACTCTGAGTTTACCTGCAGGAGGTGACAAAAAGGAAAAAAAATCCACCCAAATTTGTAGTGTTTTCCCTGAAAACACAAGCCCTGGTGCAAACCCCACATTCTGGATGGTCACTCCTATATCCACTGCACCAAAGAGCAAAGCTGGTCCTTCAGCAAGGATTCAATCCCAGAATCTCAGACTTGTCTGGCTTGGAAGGGACCTTAAGAACCATGCAGTGCCACAGGCAGGGACCATCCCTGTCCTCCTGCCTCTCTCACTGTGATGTGCTGTGCCATAACCTCCCAGCAGCCACCTGGGATGGAGGAGGGGAATCCAGGGTCATTAGTGCAAAGAGGAATGAGGCCAGGAGGGCTCTCATGCCTCAGCATCTTAATTGAAATGGGTTTCCCATCCTCCTCCCCCGGCTCCCAAGCCCAGGCTCCTTCAAGGGCATCTCCTGGCTTGGTGCTGTGCACTCTGCATCCCCCATGAACCACTCACATCTCTTTAATTAAATGTCAAGATATTCAGGTTTTGTTTTTTTTTTTTTTTTACCTTTTAAGCGCCCTCTGCTCAGAAAGATTAATGGAGATCTCAGTTACTGTGTGGGTGGGAAAACTGTGGGGAAACTGTGATGACAGCCAGGCAGATCCCTGACATCCTTTGGGGTGGTTATTTGAAAGGCTGGGGAGCAGTGAAAGATTCTTTCCCCAAGGAATGGGCACAGCCCTGAGGCTGCCAGAGCTCCAGGAGGGTTTGGACACCACTCCCAGGGGCAGGGTGGGATTGTTGGGGTGTCTGTGCAGGGCCAGGAGCTGCTGGATCAATGATCCTGGTGGGTTCCATCCAGCTCAGGAGGCTCCATGGTTCTGTCATGTACCAAACACAGCTTGGGGTGCAGCTCCTCCACCTCCAAAGCCAGGGCTGGTCCTGGGGCATCACCCCTGGGGGAAGCCAGTGCTGTCCTGAGCCAGTGTGAGATGTCCTGAAGGACCCAAACTGCTTCCCTGCAGCAAAGGACAGCTTGGCATGACCCTCCAGGGGTCTGGGGACATCATGGATTCCCAGAATCCCCAAATCCCAGACTGGTTTGGGGTGGAAACAGCATTGAAATTCATCTCATTTTCCCTGCTGCTATGGGCAGGAACACCTTCCACAGTCCCAGGTAGCTCCAAGCTCTGTCCAGCCTGGATTTGGACACTTTCAGGGATGGGAATTGAGGTGCTTCCAGCCTTTTTTGTCTCCACACTGAGTCCTCTGGAGTATCCTCCTCCCCTGTGTTCTTCCCTGTTCAGATCCTCCTGGGGGAAGCCAGTGCTGTCCTGAACCAGTGTGGGACATCCTGAAGGACCCAAACTGCTTCCCTGCAGCAAAGGGCAGCCTGGCATGACCCTCCAGGGGTCTGGGGACATCATGGATTCCCAGAATCCATAAATCCCAGGCTGGTTTGGGATGAAATAACCTTGAAGCTCATCCCATTCCACCCCCTGCCATGGGCAGGGACACCTCCCACCATCCCATGTTGCTCCAAGCTCTGTCCAGCCTGGCCTTGGACACTTCCAGGGATGGGAATTGCACAGCTGAGGTGCTTCCAGCCTTTTTTGAGTCTCCACACTGAGTCCCCCGTGTGCTTCCCTATTCAGATCTCCCTGGGAAAGGCGCAGTGTCTGACATGGAGAGCTGCCAGATGCTCTGCTTGCAGCTGATGGAGGGCTGCATGCCGAGTGCTGGCACTCCCAGAGGATGTTTCTGTACAGTTTGTCCTCCCAAGGAGAGCTGGAGATGAAGCAGGAGAGGAGGGAGCAGGGCAGGAAGCTGCAGGCAGGACACATTCATCACCTCCATCCTCCTTGGCCAAAAAGCCAAAAATGGCTCCTGTCCCAGGCCACCCGCATCCTGACCTACCCTGGACCAACTCCCTCTGCTCCAGGTCCCTGTTCCAGCCTCAGACCTGGCCAGGGTCAGTGTTTCACCTGGGAAAAGCCTTTTTAACTCTTGATAAAGTTTTAAATCTCAGTGTAAATCCTGCAGAGGTGACAGCAGGATTTGGGATGAGGTGTGGTTTTGTCACCTTCTAGGGAGCCCACAGTGGGAGCCAGCTTCAAATCAGAGAAATTTAGTGCTTCAAACCAACCATAATTTCTGCTGGAAAGCAATCAGGGAGGCTTCTCTGGTGGTGATTGAGGAAGGTAACAAGGCTGGTGAGGGGCTGGGAACACAAACCCTGAGAGGAACCCCTGAGGGAGCTGGGGGTGCTCAGCCTGGAGAAAAGGAGACTCAGGGCTGCCCCCATCACTCTGCACAGCTCCTGAAAGGTGCCTGTGCTCAGCTGGGGCTGGGCTCTTTCTCCAGCAGCACTGACACAACCAGAGCACACAGCCTCGAGCTGCACCAAGGGAAATCCAGGTTGGATAGCAGGGAAAAGGTTTTTACAGAAAGGTGATAAAGTTCTGGAATGCTCTGCTCAGGGAGGTGGTGGAGTCCCCGTCCCTGGGTGTGTTTAACAAAGCCTGGATGTGGCACTGGGTGCCAGGGTTTGGTTGAGGTGTTGGGGCTGGGTTGGACTGGATGATCTTGAAGGTCTCTTCCAACCTTGTCATTCTGTGAATTTTGTGAATTCTGTGATTCTGTGAATTCTATGATTATGAGCAGGCAGCTGACTCCAGCCTGGACTCCCATCCATATCCACAGTGTGCAGTGGGAGCTGACACATTCCATGTGCACAAACACCAGAATTCAGGTGAGGAGAGACCAAAATATGAGAAGAAATGGTGCCTGTGTCTGGGTGGGAAGCCCATGGCCCGGGGAGAAAGAGCCTGGAGGGAAACACATCCCATCTTTGGTGAAACCCTTCAAAATGCCCAAATGCTTGAAGATAAAAGTTTCAGATTCTAGAAACTGCTTAGGTGGGCTGCCAGAAGGACGTGGGCAGTGTCTGGACTCTCAACACTGGTGTGTTGGTGTCACCCCCGTGGGAACCACGAGCTCCCCTGGGATGCTCTGCCTTGGTGGGGCTGCTCCTTCTCCCCAGGGCAGTTTGGGGACTGGGTTGTCTGGGAGGCATCACAGTTCCTCTGGTGGTGGGATCTCATTATGTGATGAGCTGAACATCTGGATTAAAATAGATCAAATAGTCACTAAATCCTAAATAAGCCTGGGAGCTCAGTGGCAGCCATATGCTTCCTACTGACAAGCTCAAAAAAAACACCCCATCTCTCCTTGCCATTACCTCACACTGCAGCAGAGTTTTATCCTCCTCCAAGCCAGCTCAGGGACAAACCTCCCTGCTCTGGCCATCCTCTGGACCAGCAGCCTGAGTGAGGCTCTTTTAGGAAATGATGCCTGGAAATGGGAACTTACCCCTCTGTGCAAAAGGTCTGGTGATGGGAATGAAAGGAATAATGTTTAAAGGAAGAAAAGCAGAGCTTTGTTGTTTAGCATTCAAAGGGTGCTAGATGCCCCTTAATGTTTGGAAAATCCTGTAGGAGCACAGTGAATATTGATGTTGTGTTGTCTGCATCCTTCTGGGGCCCAGAGGAAAGCGGAGGTCAAGTGGCCTCCAAGAGCTGGAGGGAGAGCATGGAGGGTGGGATGGACCCAGGGCTGCTGCAGGAGGATGCAGGACTCATGGAATGGTTTGTGTTGAGAAGGATCTTAAATCCCATCCCATTCCACCCCTGCCATGGGCAGGGACACCTTCCACTATCCCAGGGTGCTCCCAGCCCTGTCCAGCCTGGCCTTGGGCACTGCCAGGGATCCAGGGGCAGCCACAGCTTCTCTGGGCAACCCAGGGCCTTCCCACTCTCACAGGGAAGAATTTATTCCCATTTATTCCCATCTAAATCTTCCCTTTTCAGGGCAGGCTTGAGGGAGGACTCAGGGATAACAAATCACAGCACTGCCTTTACCCTCTGGGAGCACAAAAATAAAGGGTGGCCACTGCCTTTAGGTCATGCTCCACACTCAGCTAAGCAAGACAAGGGCCAAGGTCCTGGGAGGCCTTGGCAGGCTTGTCCTGGAGCTCTTTTTAGCCCTTTTCAGCTGATTTTAGCCAAAACAGCACATGGCTCAATGGTCAGATGAGCATTGCTCTGGCATTCACATTCCCTGAACGTGATTGCTTCACCCAGGGTTTTTCTCCTGGGAAGCTGAAAGGCAGCAAGAGAGGCCTCAGAGAAAAGGAAAACAATTCTTATCTCATTTGCTTCTCCTGTGTTGTGCTCATGTGGAATGTGTTTGGAGATTGTTCACCCACAGGTGATTGTTTCATTGGATTCTGCTGTGAGTTGTTTTCACTCTTTGGCCAATCAGGGCCAAGCTGTGTTGGGACTCTGGAGAGAGTCAGGAGTTTCCATTATTATCTTTTTAGCCTTCTGTAAGTATCCTTGCTGTATAGTTTAGTTTAGTATTCTTTAATATAATAGAGTATCATAAAATAATAAATTAGCCTTCTGAGAACATGGAGTCAGATTCATCATTCCTGTCTTTGTCAGGGCTCCCTACAAATACAAAACCACCCCTCTGTCACCATCATATTTTCTGGAAAATCCCTTTGCCAGGATTTCTTCTCCTGGGAAACTGAGAAGCTTCAGAGAAAAAGCAAAACAATATTTATCTCATTTTGCTTCTCCCTGTGTTTTGCTGCTTTGGAATGTGGTTTGGAGATTGTTTATCCAACAGGTGGTTGTTTGATTGGTTTCATGTGAATTGTTTTTATTTAATGACCAATCACAGCCAGCTGTGTCAGGACTCTGGAAGCAGTGAGGATCTTTTTAGCCTTTTGTAAGTATCCTTTCTGTATTCTTTAGTATAGTTTAGTATGGTATTCTTTAATATAATATAGTATCATAAAGTAATAAATGAGCCTTCTGAGAACATGGAATCAGATTCATCATTCCTTCCTTTGTTGGTGGCCCTGCCTTTACAAGAAATTGCTGGTGTGGCAACCAGTCAGGTCACCAGATCTCACCAAGCCTTTTGCAACTGCGTTGTTTCACCCTAAAAACGTCCAACCAGCCAGTGAGGGCCTGACTAAAACTAGGGTGGGTTCTCTGAGCCAGCAGTGCTTCTGCAGGTTGTTGTGTGAGGTGTGAGAGCAGCACCAACCTCAACCCTCACCCCCTGCAGCAAAAAATCTGCACTGCTGCTTGTGGAAACCCAGGGCACACAGGGAACATTTCTGTGTCTGCTCTGGGGTGCCCTGACCCCTAGGGCAGCACTGACTCTGACCCTCATTCATGGAGAAAGTTTCCCAGGCTTCAAGATAGACTGGAACCCACAAAAGTGTGAAATAGATTGTAGAGAGCAGTGCAGGTGTATCACTTGGTGAGAAATTGAGGTTTTGGGATTTTTGGTATGTTGTGGATGGAAGCAAGATGGAGGGCACAGGGTGTCATCCTGGGCTTCTTCTTCCTTTTTCTCCATGGGTTTGGGTGGCATTTTGTAATTGGGCAGAAAAGTCTGCATTGTGGGCTCTGTGGGATCAGTTATTGGGTTAAAAGGGAAAATAATCCAGGTATCAGTTCTTAACTGGATAGTTTAGTCTTAAAAGACCTTGTACCAAGAGATTGTTGGGCATTTTGTGCCTTCTAATGAAAAGCTGCTGAACTCATGGTTGTAAGACCATGGGATTTTTTTGTTTTTTGTTTTTTTGGGTTTTTTTTTGGGGGGGGGGAGTTGTTTTGGGGTTTTTTTTGGGTTTGTGGCGTTTTTTTGTTGTTTTTGTTTTGGTTTTGGTTTTTTTTTTTTGTTTTGTTTTGTTTTGTTTTGGGGTTGTTTTTGTTTTTGGTTTTTTTGGGTTGTTTGTTTTTGTTTGTTTTTGTGGAAGGGGCTGGCTGTTTTACTGATAAGAAGTAATAAACACCCGAGTCCAAACATGAAATATTATCTCAAGTGCCTTCAATCCCGACCCAGAGAAACCCACAACTGGCACCACCACAGCTGGTCACTTGCTGTGCTGACTCCTGAGCACAGGAGATGCTCAGAGGCCTGTGTGCACCCACCATAATTGCATTATTGATGGGAATTAGCAGTAATTGGATAATTGGGGAGCTGAGTGTTGGATTTGTTCGAGCAAACCCCGACAGAAATGTTGCGGCTCGTTGTGGTTTGCTGGTTAATGAGACCAAGCTCAAACTCCCTGCCCTGTGCACCAGGGCCTTGCTGCCTTTTTGCCTTCTAAATTGTAACACTTCAAAGATAATCATCTGGAAATGGCAGGGAGAAATCAGGGCAGGCCGTGACCTGAGTGAGCTGGAGAAATTCTCCTTCCTCCTCTGGCTGGAGGGAGAGGAGGGTGCTGGTGGCTGAGCTGGATCAACCTTTGATTATTGATTGATAATGAGATCAAATGGGAGCACAGAGGCGTCCCTGGGGTGTCCCCTTCTCTCCATCACCCACTGCTGTGCCCGGGTGAATGAGGCAGCCCAAGGGCAAGGATTCACAGAGCCCAGATCCTGCTGGGAAAGGTCCAAGGGCCCAGTTTGGGCTCCTTGGTGCCTCCCAGCAGAGGGAAGGACCAGACTGTCACCTCTGGGATGCACAGCCTGAAGGAACCAGCTCTCCATTTGCAGACACATCTCCCCAGATTCCTGGTTTTCCTCTGAAAAGTGTTGTGGGGTTTTTTTGTGTTTTTGTTTTTTTAATTTTGGTGGGGTTTTTTTGTTTGTTTGTTTGGGTTTTTGGAGCGTTTGGGTTTTTTGGGGTTTATTTTTGTTTGTTTTCTGGTTTTGTTTTTTTTTTTTTTTTGGTTTGGTTTTTGTGTTTTTTTTTTTTTTAGTTTTTAGGTTTTGTTTTTGCTTTGGGTTTTTTTGTGGGTTTTTTTTTGTTTTTGGTTTTTTTGGGGTTTTTTTTTTGAAGTTTTTTGGTTTGGTGTTTTTTTGTGTTTTTTTTTTTGTTGTTGTTGTTTGGTTGGTTTTTTTTGTTTTAGTTGGTTTGTTTGTTTCGGGTTTTTTTTAGGCTTTTTTTGTGGAAGGGGCTGTCTGTACCATGGCAATGTGTGATCCACACCCTCCTTTTCCCTCCTCTCCAACACCTCGTGATTTCCCACCTGATATCTCCCATTTCTTCCAGAAGGGAAACGAGTGGGCAGGGGTAGAAATCACACCCCCAGGAGGAAAACCACTCGCCGAACACCCCCCTCCGGCTTTATTCCAGCTGTGACACACCTGGTCCCCACTCCCCTGTCATTCCCCTGCCTCCTTTCCTCCCCGCACGCTGGGCAAAGGCGGAATTTGGGGCAGGGATGCTCCTCCCGCATCCCTGCTGCCCGTGGCGATCCGTGCCGCGCCGGGTGACGGTGATGAGCAGCGACACTCGGCCGTGCGAGCGGGGACACGGCAGCCCCCGCTGCCCCTCCCGCAGCCGCAGCCCCCGGCAGATGCTCCAGCAGCACCCGGTGCCCCCATCCAGCCCCCAGCCTGGGGCAGGGAGGGCCGGGCTGTGCTGCAGGGAGGGGCAAATGGGGAAAAGGCTCCAGGGACTTGCTGGGGGAGAATTCACCACACCCAGCCTCTATTTCTCCATCTCCAGCCTCCCTTTCCCCATCCCCATCTTCCTTTATCCACTCCCATCCTCTTTTTCTCCATACTCAGCCTCTATTTCTCCATCTCCATCCTCCCATTCCCATCCTCTCCCAGCCTCTATTTCTCCATCTCCATCCTCCCCTTCCCCATTCCCATCCTCTCCCAGCCTCTATTTCTCCATCCCCATCTTCCCTTTCTTCACCTCCAGTCTCCTGTATTTATCCCATCTCCACTTCTCCATCCCCATCCTCCCTTTCCCCATCCCCATCTTCCTTTATCCACTCCCATCCTCTTTTTCTCCATACCCAGCCTCTATTTCTCCATCTCCATCCTCCCATTCCCATCCTCTCCCAGCCTCTATTTCTCCATCCCCATCTTCCCTTTCTTCACCTCCAGTCTCCTGTATTCATCCCCAGTCTCCCCATCTCCATCCCCATCCTCCCTTTCCCCATTCTCATCTTCCTTTATCCACTCCCATCCTCTTTTTCTCCATCCCCATCCTCTCTTTCTTCACCTCCAGCCTCCTGTATTCATCCCCATCCTCCCCCTCTCCAGCAGCACCCGGTGCCCCCATCCAGCCCCCTGGGCTGGGCTGTGCTGGAGGGAGGGGTAAATGGGCTGGGGAAAAGGCTCCAGGGACTTGCTGGGGGAGAATCCACCCTTGGATGGGGCTGGGTCAGGGGCAGGAGGACTTTTGGGGGCAGGGATTCAGCTGCCTTGAGGATTGGGCTGATGGGATGGGGGAAATGCAGCCAAGTGGTTGGGGCTGCTCAGTCCTTCTGCAGCTCCTCGTGGTTCAAATGCAAGCAAGGCTGTCCCTTCCCCATCCCCATCCTCCCTTGCCCCATTCCCATCTTCCTTTATCCACTCCCATCCTCTTTTTCTCCATCCTCATCCTCCCTTTCTTCACCTCCAGCCTCCTGTATTCACGCCCAGCCTCCCCCTCTCCATCCCCATCCTTTCTTTCTCCATTCCAGCCTCTCCTTCTCTCTTTCCAACCTCCCCTTCTCCCTCCCCAGCCTCTCTTTATCCATCCTCATCCTCCCAGCTCCTTCTGCTCACCCTGAGCCCGCCCCTGGGATTGACCAGGTCAATGATAATAATAATAGAAAAGTAATAATAACAATATAATAATAAATATAACAAAATATAATAAATATAATAATAGATAATAATAAAATATAATAAATATAATAATAAATATACCAATAAATATAATAAATACGATAATATATTATAATAAAATATAATAAATATAATAATAAATAGAATAAATAGAATAACAATAAAAATAATAAAATACCATAATAATAGTCATAATAATAGTAATAATAAAATTAAATAATAATAATAATAATAATAATAATAATAATAATAATAATAATAATAATAATAATAATAATAATAATAATATCATCCCAGCCCTAGCCTCAGGAGCATCCCTGTGCCCCAAAGCCTGGAGCAGGACGAGGGGAGCCAAGTGCAGGGCACAGGGAAGCTCCAAGCAGTGTGAGGCACAGCCCTGGTTTCTCACCCCGGCTCAGGCAGACACAGGGACATGACCCAGTTATTTGATGGCAGCGTTTAACATTTCCCCTGCAAGGCAAAGCCAGCCCGGCTTCCTCTCCCTCCCTCCCTCCTTGTTCCAGGCAGCCCGGCCTGGATCGCTGCCTTCCCGGGGCTTAAGAGCTCAGTCGGGCTGGGATGGAGGGGAAAATGTGACAGTGCAGCCTCGGCAGCAGCCCAGATGTGCTGCTGATTCATCCCAGCATTGCGTAACCCCGGCGGCAGCGCCGCTCCAGCCGGGAAGCAGCAGCTCCCCCCAGGCTGTGCCCTGGAAAGGGGAGGTGGGGGGACCCCTCCAGAGCGGGCAGAGTGCTCAGGGTGCGGTGCAGCACCCCAAAAACTCTGCAGAGAGGTGAAGGAGCTGGGAGAGGCAGCACTGTCATGCTGGGAAGGAGGTGAGCAGGGCCAGTGTAGCCATGATATTTTATGGAAAATCCTTTCCTTAGGATTTTTTCTCCTGAGAAGCTGAGAGGCCTCAGGAACAAAATGTAACCAATGATTATCTGCTGCTGTGGAATGCAACAGGTGCATCTGGGATTGGTCTCATGTGGTTGTTTCTAATTAATGGCCAATCACAGTTAGCTGGCTCAGACTCTCTGTCCAAGCCACAAGCCTTTGTTATTCATTCCTTCTATTCTATTCTTAGCCAGCCTTCTGATGAAATCCTTTCTTCTATTCTTTTATTATAGTTTTAATATAATATATATCATAAAATAATAAATCAGCCTTCTGAAACATGGATTCAGATCCTCATCTCTTCCCTCATCCTCAGACCCTTGTGAACACAGTCACAGTCCAGAAGTGCTCAAAAAAGGTGCCCCAAGGTGGCCAAATCAGCTCTCCCATCTTCCTATTCAATGTCCTGAGGGTGTTTGGCCTCTCTGAGACATCCAGTGTCCCTCCTGAAGGGACAAAGGACAAATCTCTCTGGGGTGCTGTCCATGTAATGGTGTGGATATAATTTGATTATCCCTTCCTCCATGTTTAGCATCACAAAGGGAAAAGCTGCCCCGGGCTGAGCCCTTGGAGCCACCACTCTGGGGCGGGTCTGGGGGAAGAAGGGCCTGAAACTGGGCTGGAGGAGTTGCAGAATTTGGGGAGGCTTTCAAAATGTCCTGCCCCAGTCCCAGCTCCTGGCTGTGCCCATGTTCAAAGGCATTTGGACAATTCTCTCAGGCATGTGGTTTGATTTTTGGGATTGTCCTGTGCAGGGCCAGGAGCTGGGCTCATGGTCCTTGTGGGTCCCTTCCAGCTCAGCAGATTCCATGATTCTCCCAGCAGCAAACTGGTCGGGCTCTTCTGGAGAGGATACAAAGGTTTTGTTCCAGAGCCCACAAAAATTAATTTACTTTCCAAAAAAAGACACAGACATTGATAAGAAAGACATGGATAGACCAGGGCCTCTACAAAGTCACCCTGAAGAGCAAAGAGGTTTCAGTGAGGCCCCAAAATTCCTTATCTGCCTGAGCAAGGGGGGTTTAGCCAGTGAGATTTCACAGAAAATGTGTGTGTGTGTGCATCTGCTGAGTGTGTTTGCACACAAATAACACAACAGAGGTTCTAGAGGACAATGTTGCACAAAGCAAGAGCAGGATACGTTGTGTTTTATGCAAAATCCCCTGGCTGAGATGAGTCTAAGTCAGAAAAACATCCAGGACCTTGTACGGGACTTCGGTGGCTCCTGCACACCCATTCCCACACCCAGCCTGGGCTGCCGTGTACCTCTGCAAGCTGGGGATTTATTTTTGGGGGGAGATTGGGCAGGATGGTGTTTCTAAGGATGACCAAGAGTTTGGCCAACCCTTTAAGGAGGCCACCCGAGCATCTCATGGGCAGCAGGTCCCAAATCAGGGTCACCACACTGGGGAGAAACCACGAAAATCCTGAGGGGGAAAAAAAACCCCTTCAGTGCCAGAGGTGGTGGGTGAGCACATGGAGAAGGGGGTGGTAGAGCCAGTGTCATCCTTTTGGGATGCTGGCAGGAGGGGGGAGGCTTTTTCTTGCAAGGAAAGCACTCAGTGAGTCAGCAGGAGCAGAGCAGAGTCTGGCTGAGCTGGGGTTTAGCGCCGTCCTAAGCGGCTTTGGGAGCCGCGAGCGCGGGAGGAGCGCGCACAAAATGAGGGTGGGAAAAGAAAAACAAACAGTGCCAGTGGTTATGTAAGGGATCAGAGGCTGCCCATGTGCTCCCTGGAGTCCTCCACCCCACCCTGGGAATGCTCTGATGGGTTTGGGGTCATCCTGATCACCCCTGTTAAGAATTTTTGGGGAGAGTTTGTGGAGTTTTGTATTTGTGGGGACCCTTGTGGCAGGCAGGAATGATGAATCTGACTCCATGTTCTCAGAAGGCTCATTTATTATTTTATTATACTATATTATATTAAAGAATGCTATACTGTACTAAAGAATACAGCAAGGATGCTTACAGAATGCTAAAAAGATAATAATGAAAACTCCTGACTCTCTCCAGAGTCCCAACACAGCTTGGCCCTGATTGGCCAAAGAGTGAAAACAACTCCCAGCAGAATCCAATGGAACAATCACCTGTGGGTGAACAATCTCCAAACACATTCCACATGAGCACAACACAGGAAAAGCAAATGAGATAAGAATTGTTTTCCTTTTTCTCTGAGGCTTCTCAGCTTTCCAGGAGAAAAATCCTGGCTGAAGGGATTTTTCCAGAAAATGTGAATGCCACAGTGGAGAAGTGAGGGAAGGTGCAGAGATGTGATAGCTCCTGTTGGTGGGGTGACTAAGGAGGATTTGAATGGGATTGAAATGAATTAAAACATTGAGGGTGGCTGGGAAAAGGATGTGGACAATTCCTTGCTGGCTCCTCTGTCAGGACATAGAACTGGGGACACAGGAGCAATCAAGTGACACTTGGGTAGGACAGGTCAGAGAGAATAGAGACTGCTCCCCATCACCTGCACAGCTAAACAAGGAATTACTGCTGTGGGATGCTGCAAATATAAAATACCTACATGGATCCCAAAAGTTTAGCACCTGATAATCCCAAAAGACTCTTCCAAAGATTCAACTTCTGGCTTGTGAGAAAGAGGGAGAACAACTTTTTACATGGGCAAGGACAGGAGGGAATGGACAAAATTAACTGATGGAGGACAGGGTTAGATGGGATATTGGGCAGGAATTGTTCCCTGGGAGGGTGGGGAGGCCCTGGCACAGGGTGCCCTGAGAAGCTGTGGCTGCCCCTGGATCCCTGGAAGTGTCCAACCCTGTCCAGGCTGGACAGGGCTTGGAGCAACCTGGGATGGTGGAAATTGTCCCAGCCCATGGCAGGGGTAGGATTGGATGGGCTTTAAGGTTCTTTCCAACCAAACCAAAACCATCCCATGATTCTGTGGGATTTTGTTCAACAGCATCAACCCCACCCTGAAATTAATCAGTCAACACCCTCTGCAGCTTGATTAAAAACATCCCTGAATATTCTGATACTGGGGATGAATACATGGGGTGGATCCTGGTGGTTTTTAGGGTTTGTTTCCCAAGTGAGAGGCTTCCTGGCAATATTTGGCCAGCTCTGCTCACTCATATCCCCACCAGCACCCAGGATGTGCAGATGTGAACAATCCTGGATTTGTGAGAGCCTGGAATTCCTGCCTCCAGTTTGAGCAACAGCAGCTGGAGCTGGGAAATACTCCTGGGGTGCAGAGTGCCCCCAGGCTGCCCTCACTGCCCACAAATTCCAGCAGCATCAGCAGCTGGGAGCCCATTCCCAGCCACAGGGGCTGCTCCAGTGCCAGGAGAGCAGGGAAACCTCTGCTCAGGGCACAGATACCCAGGGCTGGAGGGAGCAGAGCACAGCAGGACATGGGGACACCGCGGGTTTCCATGACAACCAGGCCAGGTGTCACCAATGCAGGGATGCAGGGGGGATGCTGCAGTGCCAGGGATCTGCATTCCCCAGGGAATGGCAGCTCTGGGGCTGGGAATCTCCTCTGGGAAATGTCAGCAGAGCTGGGGATGGCCTCATGTGGTGATAGGACACGAATTGAGCGACACTCACACGCTGAGATGTCCAAGGCTGTGGCATTTGCTGGGCCCCCAGGACGAAGGAGGAAATGATGAATCTGACGCCATGTTCTCAGAAGGCTGATTTATTATTTTATGTTCTATATTATATTAAAGAATGCTGTACTAAAACTACACTAAAGAATACAGAAAGGATACAGAAGGTTACAAAGAATGATAATGAAAACTCATGACTCCTTCCAGACTTCCAACACAGCTGACTATGATTGGTCATTAAGTCAAAACAATTCACATTAAACCAATCAAACAACCACCTGTTGGATAAACAATCTCCAGACTCATTCCAAAGCAGCAAAACACGGGAGAAGCAAATGCGATAATATTGTTTTCCTTTTTCTCTGAAGCTTCTCAGCTTTCCAGGAGAAGAAATCCTGGTGAAGGGATTTTCCAGAAAATATGATGGTGACACAAGGCAAAAAAGGCACCTTTATTTCCAGACCTTGATATTTATAGAATTCCAAAAGTGACCATGGATTGGAGGATGGAATTGCCACCTCTCCAACCACACTGGTTAAACTAACAGTCCATCAGTTCTCTCCTCCTCCAGAGAGGAAGGCAAAACAATCCTCATTTACATGAAAAGTGCATGAGAAGCTCCATTACAGAGATGAGAACATCAGAATGCTTGGGAGAACTTCAGAAGAACAGGGTGGCAGCTCATGCAGCCTCTTGTGCTTGGCTCAGGTCCCTGCAGGGCCCAGATGTGACAGCAGCTGGGTGGGCACAGGGGCTCTGCTGCTGGTGTCCTTCCCACTGGGGACACCCAATTCCCTGCTGGGACCTGCTGGACCCTTGGTGTCCTCCCTTCTCCATCCCCAGGGCTGGCTCCAGCTTGTCTTTCTTAATAGTCTCTTAATAAGATGCCAAAGTGTTTTCCCAGCTGCTGGCACACCCAGAACCTTTCTGAGGAAGGTGGAGAGGGAGGAGAAGTGAAGCAGGGACACTTCAGCCTCCAGCACAGCCTGAATGCCCCTGAAACCTTCTGTGTCCCCCTGGATCTGCCCCGCCCTTCTCCTGTCATCATCTGCTCCCAGAAATGTTGGAGAATTCCCTCCTCTACCCAAGGGACCTCTTGGATTCTGTGGTGGCACAGGTCACTCCCACCCTGATTATGTTATTTTTATGTTAAAAATACGTTTTTATTTAAAGCTGTTGGCAGGGGAAAAGCCATGGGAGCCCAGCTGCAACCACTCCACTCAGTGGAGGATTTTTCCTCACAGAAGGTGTCTGGACATCTTAAGAACGTGCCAACTTCAATATCCAGAGGTGGAGAGGAGGGATGTGGCCCCTGACAGCCCGATTTAAGCCTTGCAGAGGAAGAAAAGCTCCTTTCTCTCCTTTTTTTTCCTGGCCTTGGCTCAGAACAGGCTCCATCAAACTCCAGGTTTGATGTTCCCTGTGGAGCTTTGGTGGTTGGGAGAACAACAGGACTCCTGGCACGGGTCAAACCCTCTGGAGAGGACCCTTGTGCCACATTTCTGTCCAAGATTATTGTCTGGAGCACTCACAGGGCTTGGGCTTGGGAGGAAGGGTAGAGAAGCAGAGGCTCTGGTAAAGCCCCTGTGGTCTGTGAGGGAGGGAACCCCTGGTCCTTGCTGCAGGTGATCCCTGGGTATGTGAGACGTGGGGTGACCCCATTTCCTCCCTACAGAGCTCCATGAGATCTTCGGGGGGTGTTTTTGTGCTGGAATTTTCCCTTCTCTGCTCTTGCCCATGAAGAGGAGCCCCACAGGCTGAGGGGATGTGCCAGGTCACCTCCAGGGGCCACAGCTCCCTCAGCTCCAGAGCCTGGGCTTGGACCTTGGGTGGGCTTTAAGGACAGGACAAACAGCTGGGCTGCCCTGGCTGTTTGTGAAGGATTTATTGTATTTGCAGGGATCCCCATGGCAGGGAGGAATGAATCTGATTCCATGTTCTCAGAAGGCGAATTATATTATATTATATTATATTATATTATATTATATTATATTATATTATATTATATTATATTATATTATATTATATTATATTATATTATATTATATTATATTATATTATATTATATTATATTATATTATATTATATTATATTATATTATACAGAAAGGATACTTACAGAATGCTAAAAAGATAATATTGAAAACTCCTGACTCTCTCCAGAGTCCTGACACAGCTTGGCCCTGATTGGCCAAAGAGTGAAAACAACTCCCAGCAGAATCCAATGAAACAATCACCTGTGGGTGAACAATCTCCAAACACATTCCACATGAGCACAACACAGGAGAAGCAAATGAGATCAGAATTGTTTTCCTTTTCTCTGAGGCTTCTCAGCTTCCCAGGAGAAGAATCCTGGGCAAAGGGATTTTTCCAGAGAGTGTGAATTCCAGTGTGAAGCTCCTCAGAGATTAGAAGTGAAGCTCAGGCTGCTTTGAGCAGCAGGCTGGATGATTTTCCTGGCATAATCAACCTTCCAGCAGAGAATACCAAGGTCCTTTGCAAGCATCACTGGTGCTTTGTGCTGTCTGCACAAGCAGTTTGCTTTGCATTCTGGCTTCATTCTACTCCATTTCAATTTACCCAAAATATCTTGGCATGCTGGTGAGTGGCAGCTCTCTGGGATGAGTGTGCATGTGAATGTACTTCTGCTAAGTCAGTGTGAATCCTTCCTGCCAGTCAGGCAAATAATGACAGCAGGGAAAATTAGCAAGGGGAAACAGAAGACAGAGACATGCAGCATCTCTCCAGCAGCCCAGGAGAGCTGACCTGTGCCTTTCCCACTCTCCTTGAGCAGGTTCTGTGGAGCTGGGCAGCCCAGCTGAGCTCCCTGTCCTGCCCCTGTGCCATCCTCCTCCACTCCTGGCTCTCCAGACCTTGGGGACATGGCCTGGGACAGTGCAGGGATTGTGTCCTTGGGGACATGGCCTGGGACAGTGCAGCTCACCCACAGCTGAGCTGCTAACAGCTGCAGCCCTTCAGAGCTGCTCAAATTCTGAAATAAGTCAGGGAAATTCCCAAGAAAAACAGGTTCAATCCTTCTAGAAAAGAAACCTGAAACTGGACAAGAGTGCAGATTCCTCAGGATCCCAAAGGCCTGATGATGACGATGATGATGATGATGATGATGATGATGATGTGTGTTTTTCTGTCTGTATCTGCTGTGTCAGTCCCTCTCTGGTCAGCAGGGCTGGCACAGCAGCAGGGCCGTGTCTGCTCCTGCTGTGTCAGGGCCCAGCAGGGTGACACCAGCACTGTCAGCACCTCTGGCTGGAGCTGAATGCCAGAGGGAAAGATGGAGCAGCTGGAAAACAGCCCCAGGACAGGGTCTGTGCTGGGGGATGAACCAGCTCCAGGGCTTGAGCCAACAGGGGAACAAATCAGGGGGGCTGGGTGATCCCCCCAGTGCTTGGGTGGGGTTGGAGGGGATCTTAAACCCCATTTCACTGCAGGGACACCTTCCACCATCCCAGGTTGCTCCAACCAGGCCTTGGACACTTCCAGGGATGAAAGCATCAGATTGAGCAGACAAATGGAATTTAGTGACTCAACAGAGCAGCCTTGAGAACTTGAAACACCCTCTTCCAAACACTGCCCTTACCCTCCTTGAGCAGCACTTGGAGCTGTGCCCTGACTCCAGGGAAGGATGTTGAAAGTGGGAATGGCTTCCCACTGCCAGAGGGCAGGGATGGATGGGAGATTAGGAAGGAATTGTTCCCTGAGAGGGTGATGAGGTCCTGGCACAGGGTGCCCAGAGCAGCTGTGGTTGCCCCTGGATCCCTGGCAGTGCCCAAGGCCAGGCTGGATGGGGCTTGTAGCACCCTGGGATAGTGGAAGGTGTCCCTGCCCATGGAATGAGATGATCTTCAGGGTTCTTTCCCCCCAGATTCTGTAATTCTCTGGGAAACCCCTTCCCTGGAGCTCTCCAGCACAGCCCTGAGCTGCACCCCAGAGCTCCCCACCTGCCCAGGATCCCAGAGCTCATCACCTGCCCTGCTGGGAATGGCATTGGCCACAGGTGGAGGGCCAGGTCCCCGGGGACAGCTCAGTGTAATGTCACACCTGATTGCCAAAACCTCTCCATGCAACCCCACTGGGTGCTCTTTGCTCTTGAGGCTCATTAACAATCACTAATGAGCTCCCAGCATCACACCCCTGTGCTCAGCAGCTTCCCCAGGCTGGGAGAATGGGAACAGCCCTTTCCAAACCCTCTGGAACCCCTGCTCAGCAGCAGCAGCAGCAGCATCTAAACCTGTCCCTGTCATATTTTCTGGAAAAATCCCTTTACCCAGGATTTTTCTCCTGGGAAGCTGAGAAGCCTCAGAGAAAAAGGGAAACAATTCTTATCTCATTTGCTTCTCCTGTGTTTTGCTGGTTTGGAATGTGGTTGGAGATTGTTTATCCAACATGTGATTGTTTCATTGGTTTCATGTGAATTGCTTTGACTTTTAGGCCAATTGGGGCCAAGCTGTGTCAGACTCTGGAAAGAGGGAGGAGTTTTCATTATTATCTTTTTAGCCTTGTGTAAGTATCCTTTCTGTATTCTTTAGTATAGTTTAGTATAGTATTCTTTCTATAATATAGAACATAAAATAATAAATGAGCCTTCTGAGAACATGGAGTCAGATTCATCATTCCTTTCTTCGTCTGGGAACCCCACAAATACAAGATAAACCCTCAAAGAATTCCCTGCTCCCGGCCTGCTCTGATGATGCTGCACAGCTTTTGCACAGGCAGTCCTGCCCTTTTCAGTGCATCCAGGAGTGGTGTCATTCCTCTCATGGCTTTTCCACCCTGCTAAAAGAGGTAAAACTCAGCAATTTTGGTTCATTTGACCCTAATATCTCAGTTGTCACCTCAATGTCACAATGCTGGGTGAGGAGCAGAGCCCCCAGCCCTGCCAAGCCCTAGGAAGCCAGGACAGGGGCTAAGATGTGTAGGGAAGGATTAAAGTTTGACAAGAAAGTCTCACAGATGCTTAGCAGAAAGATTTTTGAATGCAGAATCTGAAGAAGGAATAGAGATGGAAACAAGTTTTGATAGAGAAGAAAAGAATTGCTGAGCCAGTGTCACTGGATAACCAAGGAGGCAAAGGGTGTGTGAGTTACAAGGGGTTTGCATGGCTTAGAGCAAAGGATAAACCCACCCCAAACAAGAAGATGTTTTTACCAAGCAGAAAGAGAGCACAGGCAAACAAGGCAGCAAATGTGGCAAGTAGAAAAAAGGTCTCAGAATTTTCTACTGCAAGGAAACTGAAAAACAACTTCTGGCTTTAACTGTAATGCACTAACTTATTGGAGAACAGTGACATGAATATGGTAATTACAGTAGTTATGATAGGCTAGAGATAGAAGTTAAGGTATAGATTGGTTCTACTGGATGAAGATGCTCAGCAATGAAAAGGATATAATGCATTGTGCGCAAAATAAAAATATATAACATATTGTGACCAAAAGAAAAGTCTATAATGCATTTATAACCTAAACTCAGGGTCTCCAGGGCCTGCCTGCAGCTGGAGCTGACAGCTGGAGGCACAGGCTCTGTCACCCACAGCCCTGGATGTAATAAACTGTATTTTGGAGTGCCACATCCCTCATTCAGCCCCTTACAGAGATGATAAGATGTCCCCAGCTTTGCAGTCACCCCTCCAAGCTCTGGGGATGCTCTGGGGGATGCTTGGCTCCCGTTGCCATGGAAACGCGCGCGGGAGGGGGATGCGAGAGCTGCTGCTGCCATCTCCTGGAGCAGCCGGGATAGCGAGGGGGGGTTGGAGGAGCTCGGTTAAATCGGAGATGTCCCGGGCAGAGCTCAGAGCAAACCCGGCAGGGACATTGGCACCGAGGGGTCCGGGCACAGCAGCGCTCAGCGGGGCCACGGGATGTGCTGGCAGAATGTCACCCTGAATGTGAGGGCTCTCCCAAAAAAAAACATTAACTATTCCAATCAATGGCCATGATCCCAAGTCATAACGTCATTAAAGTTTGGAAAAGCCCTCTGAGATCATCCAGTCTAATGATGAACCCAGCACTGCCAAGGTCACCACTGACCATGTGCCCAAGTGCCACATCCACGTGGCTTTTAAATCCTTCCAGGCATGGGGACTCAAAGACTGCCCTGGGTGGAGTCCCTTCAACACTTCTGGTGAATAATTTTTCTGAAATATCCAATCTAAAGCTCCCCTGGCCCAGCCTGAGGCCGTTCCCTCTGCTCCTGTCCCTGTTCCCTGGAGCACAGCCCGACCCCCCCGGCTGTCCCCTCCTGTCAGGAGCTGTGCAGAGCCACAAGGGCCCCCCTGAGCCTCCTTTGCTCCAGGCTCAGCCCCTGCCCAGCTCCCTCAGCTGCTCCTGGGGCTCCAGACCCTTCCCCAGCCCCTCTGGAGCCCCCAAAACCACCCCCAGCACTGGAGGTGCCCCAGCAGTGCCAGCACAGGGGATGCCCTGGCCCTGCTGCCACCCCAAAGCTGAGACGCACCAGGATCATGCCCACGTTTCTATTTTGGGAGCTTTGGGCACATCCAGTGCTGGACTGGTCTCCCTGTGAGGACCCTGAAGATCTGCTGAGGTCAGCCCCAGGATGGAGAGGGGCTCAGAGGTGGCTGCTGCAGCAAAAGCCCTCCTGTCAGAACCCAGGACATTGCTCTGGCTGCCCTGGAGGACTCCAGACCCTGGCAGGGGGCTCAGAGACCTTGGCACGGAGTCAAAACCACCTGTGCCTTTGATCTTAGCCCATGGGAAAAGTTACCAACCTTATATGAGGATTCACAAGCCACAAATAAGTAGAATAATAGTTAGTTTATCACTAACTATTAGGGTGAGATGTAGATTTTTGGGGTTTTTAGAATGGGGGTTCAGGAGGCAAGATGGAGGAATCTGGGTGTGTCTTGGCCTCCATCTTCTGCTGTCATGGTGGCACTTTTGCATTGGTTTAAAGTAGAAGCTCATTGTCTAACATAGGTGATAGGTATTGGAAAATTACTGTAAATAAAGTACATGTAGATTTTAGTATAAAAAGATAACACTGCCCCAAGGGTGGGTAGTGCGCCTCAACCCAACCTCCCAGAGAGACCTCCAGCAGCTTGGAGAAAGAATGTTAGAGATAACAGCAAATAAACAACTTCAAAACGAGAACAGAAGAATCCTGACTCCATCCTCGGCTGCTGGGCTGGGAAAAAAAGACCAAAAGACTCTTTAACACATCTCGGGGTCGTCCTGACCACAGAGAGCCCCGAGACACTGTGAAGGAATTAATGCCACCCTCAGTGCCCTGATGGAAGCAGCAGCAGCGAGCAAATGTGGCAGCACAGGGTGCAGATGGCAGAGGGTGGCTGGGAGCCTCCTCTGCCTGTGTGGAGGCACCGCAGGGAGCGTGGGACGTGCTCGAGCTGCAGCTCAGCCTCGTTTCTCAGGGTTACAGCCAAGAGCTGCAGCTTTGCATCTATCCCTTTACCATCCTATCCCATCCCATCCCATCCCACCCCATCCCATCCCATCCCATCCCATCCCATCCCATCCCATCCCATCCCATCCCATCCCATCCCCTCCCACCCCATCCCATCCCACCCCATCCCACCCCATCCCATGGATCCCATCCCATGGATCCCATCCCATCCCATGGATCCCATCCCATCCCATCCCATCCCATGGATCCCATCCCATGGATCCCATCCCATCCCATCCCATCCCATTCCATGGATCCCACCCCATCCCATGGATCCCATCCCATCCCATCCCATCCCATGCCATGGATCCCATTGATCCCACCCCATCCCATGGATCCCATCCCATCCCATGGGTCCCATCCCATCCCATCCCATTCCATGGATCCCATGGACCCCATCCCATCCTATCCCATCCCATCCCATGGATTCCCATCCCATCCCATCCCATCCCATCGATCCCATCCCATCCCATCCCATCCCATCCCATCCCATCCCATCCCATCCCATCCCATCCCATCCCAACCCATTCCATGGATCCCATCCTATCCCATCCCATTCCATGGATCCCGTCCCATGGATCCCATCCCATCCCATCCCATCCCATCCCATCCCACAGATCCCATGGATCCCATGGATCCCATCCCATCCCATGGATCCCATGGATCCCATCCCATCCCATCCCATCCCATGGATCCCATCCCATACCAGCTGTCAGCAGGAGCTCATGGATCAGGGATCCCATCCCCAGCATGGAAACCTCAGCTCCTGCTCGTGGAGGTGACACAGGACACGTGCCAGGCTGGCACTGTGGAGCAGGAGATGGGACACACAGAGTGGATTCCTGGGATTGGCCATTTTAGTGACAGTGACAGGAGCTGGAACATGGGATTGCTTGTGCTAAAGGCCAGAAACACTGGGGTATTAAATGGTTTCAAATGGGGCAGCCTCAACCTGTGCTTGGTCACCATCACCCAGGGAAAAGTGTCCTCAGGAGCTGCCAGGCTCCTGTGGATGTCCCACCCTGAGTTTTTTGTTGTTTTTTTTTTTTTTTTTGTTTTTTTTTTTTTTTTCTGTTAGGTTTTTTGTTTGTTTGGGTTTTTTTGTTATGTTAATTTTTTTTATTTTGTTGGGGTTTTTTTCCTGGTTTTGTGAGTTTTGGTGTTTTTTTGTTTTTTGTTTGTTTTTTGTTGGTTGCTTTTTGTTTTCATTGTTTTGGTTTTTTCGTTTTTTTTTTGTTTGGGTTTTTTTGGTTTTTTTGTTTGTTTTTTCTTTTTGGTATTTGTTTTTGTTTTTTCCTCCAATGATCCTGCACTGGAGCAGATGAGAGAAATTCGGATTATTGCTGCTGCCAGCTCAGCTCCAGCAACAGTTGTCCCATCCCCGCCTTCTCCTTGCTTGGACACCCTGGCCTGTGATCCCCCTGATCCCCTCGGACACCTGAGCCCTGCCCTCCTGCCAGGGGGGAGAACTCACACAGAGCATTCCAGAGGAGCATTTTCCTGGCAGGAGGATGGGGAAAAACCACAGCAGGGTCCCCCAGCTCTTCTGGCTGTGGGAGATGGCCCAAAGGCACCGGCAGAACCAGGAGAGATCCAGGCCCTGCTCCTGTGGCATCCACACTCCTGACCCCAGAGTTCCCTGCCAGGCCCAAGCAGGGCCAGTTCTGCCCTGTCCCTGCTCCTCATTCAGTGCTGGCAGGAATTTCCCCCTGACACAAACCAGGAATCTCCTGTGGGGACCTGGATCCACCTGGCCAGGAGGGGTTTAAGGAGGTGCCCACCCTGTGGCATTCACATTCTCTGGAAAAATCCCTTCACCCAGGATTCTTCTCCTGGGAAGCTGAGAAACCTCAGAGAAAAAGGAAAACAATTCTTACCTCGTTTGCTTCTCCTGTGTTGTGCTCATGCGGAATGTGTTTGGAGATTGTTCACACACAGGAGACTGATTCATTGGATTTCTGCTGTGTTTTGACTCTTTGGCCAATTGGGGCCAAGCTGTGTTGGGACTCTGGAAAGAGTCACAAGTTTTCATTATTATCTTTTTAGCATTCAGTAAATATCCTTTCTGTATTCTTTAGTATAGTTTAATATAGCATTCTTTAATATAATATAGTATCATAAAATAATAAATTAGCTTTCTGAGAACATGGAGTCAGATTCATCATTCCTTCCTTCTTCAGGGCTTCCCTGCAAATACAAAACCACCCCTCTGTCACCATCACATTTTCTCAAAAATCCCTTCACCAGGAATTCTTCTCCTGGGAAGCTGAGAAGCTTCAGAGAAAAATGAAACCACTAATTATCTCATTTTGCTTCTCCTGTGTTTTGCTGCTTTGGAATGAGTTTGGAGATTGTTTATCCAACAGGGGGTTATTTGATTGGCTTCATGTGAATTGTTTTTATTTAATGACCGATCACAGTCAGCTGTGTCAGGACTCTGGAAGCAGTCACAAGTTTTCATTATCATTGCTCTTAAGCCTTCTCTCTGTATCTTTTCTCTATTCTTTAGTATAGCATAATATATAATATAATATAATGTAATGTAATGTAATGCAATATAATATAATATAACAATAAATTAGCCTTCTAAGAACATGGAGTCAGATTCATCAATTTTTCCCTTCATCCTGGGGACCCAGCAAATACCACATCTCTCCTCCAGCTCACATCTGAGCACACAGCAAGATCCCTCTGCAACCATTCCAACTCTGCTTTTAGGGCATCTTAAAAAAATGTCAGGCCACTAAAAGGTCTGAAAAAGAGACAGCAAGGAGAATTGTGTCTCTCTGGTGCTGGACTGCATCCACAGTGCAGCTCTGCACAGGACCTGCGGGTTAGCTCAGCTGGTTCACTTCAGAAAGGGAAGGGCAGGTCCTTGACTCAAGAGAGAAATTAACTGGATTATTCAACAATGAATAAATCTGGAGCTGTTCCTCTAATCTCATCACCCCAGTATGAGAAGCCTTTTGAAGAGCTGTCCTAGACTGCAAGGCAAGATGAATTGTTACCATCTGCATGGCAGCTGTCTTCTGTTCATTGGGCAGTTTTCCTTATCACCTCCACACTCACTCAATCCTCCCTCCACGGAGACACCTGCTGATAACAGCCATTGAATGTCACTGCATGGCTGATAAGAACTACAGCATCCCATTAGGAGATGTGAGCCCAGGGGGAGGAGCCAAGCATTCCTACCTGGATATAATCTGGAGATTCTGGAACACCAGCACAGCTTCTCCACTGGATTCCCAGAGGAGCAGCAGCTGCCTCTTCCACTGCATCTTCACTGGAAGGCTGCACCCTTTTCTACAGGATCCCTGCTCCAGCAGAGCCACCCCTGACACTGCAGGAGGGCTGCAGCCACAATTCCAATGGGACTGATACCAACACCCTGACCCACAGGGTGTCAGGTTGTGTTCTGACTCTGTCAGTGTTGTTTTAGTTCACTGCATTGTTTATTTTATCCTTTTATTTTCTTCCCTATTAAAGAACTGTTATTTCCTGCTGCCATATTTTTGCCTGAGAGCCCCTTAATTTAAAATTTATCGCAATTCAAGGTGGGGGGGGGGAGGTAGAGTTCACACTCTCCATTTCAGGGGAGGCTCCTGCCTTCCTTAGCAGGCACCTCTCATTCCAAAACAAGACAAGAACCATTTTGCTTTGTGTTGGAGGGGACCTTAAGCCCACCTCACCCAGGGACACCTTCCACTATCCCAGGCTGCTCCAGGCCAGGCTGGACAGGGCCTGGAGCACCAGGATGGGTGAGGAAGGCTAAATTAACCCTGGACCAGGTGGGCTGGGAAGGGCCACTCCAGGTGTGAGGTTTTATCCCAGTTCCTCCAAAACCAGGCCCAAGCAGCAGCTGATGCCACTCTTTGTTCCACCTAGGGATAGAAAATGTCATGTTTGATGGATGCAGAGAGATCATAAATGTTCTTCATAAAATGTTCTTCTGTTTTCAGGGCAGGAAGGAGACACTTCCCATCTCCTTTGTTTTTCTTTTGTATCAAAGAAGATGAAATGAATTAAAGTCCCATCCCTGCAGTGCTGCAGGCACAAGACTTCCCTGGGTATAAGTTGTTTTTTTTTTTTTTTTTTTTTTCAATTCAGGGATCCCTGCAGCCACACATCGGTATTAATGATCTGGATTTGCTTTTGGGGTTAAAAAGAAAGAAATCTGTGAATGCAAAACGTGGCTGCTCCTGTGCAGAGAGGAACATTGCAGCTTTGTAATTCACTACCATCTTGTGATATTTAACATTTTCCCAAAATGATGAACATGCAACATGAATTAGAACAGAGCCCCAAACAAGGAAAAAAACCCCAAATCTGTTCCTAGTATCCATAGTTACAGAGAAAACTCAGAGACCCTGAGGGTGATGGGTAGAAAAGCTCTTATCACAAAGAAATAAAATGAAAAGTTGTGACATTTTGTTGCTTTTATTTTTTTAACCTGTAAACTTATTGCATAAACTCCATTCTTCCATCAGACAAGAAGCTGGAGATTTCCTTGATGAGATCTCACCTTGTGTGCTCTGTAGACAAAGGTTTTCAATCTCTTTTTAAAATTTTTTTTGCCCTTTGCCTTTGGGTGGAATGGCAAAATTAGGTCAAATTTGCTCAAATGAGCTCGTTGTAATAATGATGATGAAAATAATAATTTTATATAAACAACAACAACTATTATTATTATTATTATTATTATTATTATTATTATTCCAATCTCTTTTTTCCCCTTTGCCTTTGGGTGGAAAGGCAAAATTAGGACAAGTTTGATCCAATGAGCTCATTGTAATAATAATGATGATGATAATAATAATATACCAATAAATACAATAATATTATTATCATTATAATATAATGATAATTTTATACATACTAACAAACATGAAAATAAATTATTATTATTATTATTATTATTATTATTATTATTATTATTATTATTATTATTATTATTATTATTATTATTATTATTATTCCTTCCATGTACAGTCAGAGTACCTGGGAGCCCTGTGCTACTTCAGAGGGAAAACATGGGAAAAAATGCTGCATAATGCATGGCAAAATTTAACAGAAAATAGGGATTTTTTTGAAAGTCAAATAATGGGGGCAAGTTCAACCTTTTGAAAAAAGTAGATTGGACAAAGCAGCAAAAAGCAAAATATCACCCCCATCCTGTCTCTTGCAGAGAGGGGCAGTGGGAGGAGCTGCCCTTGCCCATGGCTCATTTTGATGAGTGATTTCCATATGGATCATCCCAAAGTGAGGAGCCCAAAATCTGCTGCCCAGAATTTTGTTGTGTTTACCATTTTCCCAGTGTTTTGCTGCCTTGTATTTGGTGCTGACTGTGCCAGGCTGTCAGGGTTTGGCCCCAGCTGAGTCCCACAGAAGCACAGGCTCATCCCAGGGAATGGGATGAGGGAGGGAATTGGGGGTAAAGTGAGGAAAGTCATGGCTTGAGAGCACTGAATGATGGAATGGTTTGGGAAGGGACCTTAAATCCCATCCAGTGCCACCCCCTGCCATGGCAGGGACACCTTCCACTGTCCCAGGGTGCTCCAAGTCACATCCAACCTGGCCTTGGGCGCCTCCAGGGATCCAGGGGCAGCCCCAGCTGCTCTGGGCACCCTGTGCCAGGGCTCAGCACCCTCCCAGGGAAGGATTTCTCCCCAATATCCCAAACTCTGGCAGTTTTAAGTCCATTCCCTGTATCCTGTCCCTCCATCCCTTGTCCCCAGTCCCTCAGCAGCTCTCCTGGAGCTTTAGGCCCTGGAAGGCTGGAGGGAGATGAATTTTAGCACCCAAACACTGGGGTTTATTAGGAGAAGAGAGCACCTCAGTACCCCCAGATTGTTCCACCTCTCCCCCAGCACCCTCAGCCACCAATCCTCACCCAGGACATTGGGGCCAACTCCCAGGTGAGCCAGGACACCCAGGGGTGTCCCTGTTCCAGTGCCAGCAGGGAGGGAACAATTCTCTTCCCATCTGGTGTCTCTTTGGGATATATTGAACTTGAGCTTTGAATTCAGCCAGTGAAGTCATTTTGGGGGCACAGCCCTGAATTTGTTCCCCTTCCACAGACACAGACACAGAGTGAAAGAGCAGCTTAGGTTTGAATTGCCTCACTTATAACCCATCCAAACAAATGGCCAGAAGCAATTGTGGTCCAGACTTTCAGCTGGGACTCCTGAGACTTTGGATGTGAATTCCTAGAAAATACGAAAGCGTTCCTTTAACAGAAAACAGAGCTGCAGTTTTTAGTGGTGGCTGTTCCCCAGGGTCAGAGCACCAACATCCACCTGTCCTCACCTCCTGCAGCCACTCAGGAAACTCAGAGAGGTGCAACAATTCCTTCAAGGCACAGCAGAGGTTGTTCCACAGGAGTTTCCAGCAGAAATAGAAGCCCCGCTCATGTTTTTTGTTACCTACATTATTTTCTCCTGGCTCAGGTAAATCCTCACAATTCACATGCAGCACAGCACCCCCAGAATGAGAGAAAAATGAATTTTCCTGAGTGCTGAGAGGATGCAGCTGGGTGAAAAGAACAGAAATGGAAATGGTGGGAGAGGATGAGGAGGGCAGAGCAGCTGCTGGCAGAGCTCACAGTCACGTCCTGCCCCTTTCTAACAAACCTTTCAAACCTCTGAAATTCTTTCAATATTGTCAATTTTATTACAAGAATAGTTTAAGACAGAACAAAAAACCAGTGGCAAACCCGAATATTTTTAAAATATTTAATATGCAATCCTTAAGAAAGAGACTTCACAAGCCTCACATGCTAAATAACCTCTTTGCTGGCTGTGGTTGTACAGCACTCAGGATGTGCTGGTCTTTCACAGCAACACGTGGTGCTGGTGGAACTCCACTCTCCTGCACTCTGACATTCAGCAGCAGTGCAGAGATGAAAAGGAAATGTTTCCTTCCATTGTTTTATTGCTGTCTCATCCCACTGATAAGGTGGCTTTTAGTCTGCTCAAGTTACCTCCAAGTTTGGCAGGGACAAAACCTCTTGTCCTCCCCAGTTACTGTTCATCCACATAAATTCTGCTGATTTCAGAAAGGAGAATGAATGAATGATTGAAAAAATAAATATTCTTATTGCAGGAAATACACTGACCCATACAATTAATGCTTTCATAATCATTAACTTGGAACATTAATTGCATGACTCAGAGTGTCTGAAGTTTTTATTTAAAAACCCCCAGACCTGCAGAACACAGAGGCCAAGGGGTGGGGGTGTCTGAGGCCTTCAGACACTCTGAGCTGGCTCTGACTTCAAAGGATGAATCACCAGGATCTGGCTGGTATCAGCAGGACTGGCCTGCACAATAAATAAATAAATGAGCCCACTCAGCCCTTCCCTGGAGGGGTTTCTGTCTCTTGGCCACAGGGAAATGATGAAGCTTGTCTGCAAGCAAACTTTTCATGTTACATAAACCAAGGAAAACATATTTCTATAGCAAAAGTTTCCTGAAATAGCCCCTGGAATTTTGAACAGAGCAACCATTCTTTCCAGGGTTTCAGGATATATTTCAGCAAGAACAAAGACACACTTTTAGTATTTTTTTTTTACTCTTTCCTTCCAACCTTGGTATAGCAGCCAATGCTGTGTCCATCACAAAGTTAAACAGCTCCACAGTGCAGAGCAAGCCTGGAGAATCCTGAATGCAAACAACCCCAAATAATTTGACACAGACATCAGAATCTGCAAACAATAAAAAGTTTGTTTATAGCAACATGAGACTGGCTGCCAGGGGATAAATTACTGATCTTTTTGGCTACTGGTGCACCAGTGTTTGAGCTCCTGGCTAGCCTCTTGTACAATCAATTTTTACCATTTAACAGCAGTTCTAACAGAAGGAAAAGCAAAACATCTGAGTTTGCAGCTGGTGCTTCAGAAGAACATCATCCTACCTTCAGGCACCACCAACGGCCCTGGGAGCTTCTCGTTTGCTTTTAATTATGTGCTTTATTCATTAAGAGCTTCAACTCCTGCAGTGTGTGGCTCAGGCCAGGGTGGGAGCCACAGCTCTGTTGTCAGGCTGGAGGTTGATGAGGGAGTTGCTGGCCTGGGCCAGCTCTGCAATGGACACTCGGCCTCGCTGCTTGATGTACTGGGCCACGGCTGCCATCTCCTCTGCAGTGATGTAGATGAACTTTCCCCTGTCATCAATCACACCTGCAGGGCAAACACAGCACTGAGAGGCTCCCCTCACCTCCCCCAGGCATCACTCACTGCTTTGGGAAGGGATGTTCCAGCTGCTGAGGCAATAATCCCTACCTAGGCCAGGCAGGATTTTATCTCCTGGCCACTGCTGGGAGCTGGAGCAGCAGCCCAGGGCCCTGGGAATGCTCCTTTGGCTCAAAAGAAAAGTTCTGGCACTGGGAACAGCTGGCTGGGAGCTCCACAGCAGCTGCTGCAGGGATCCCAGAATGTCCTGAGCTGGATGGGAACCACCAGGATCAGTGATCCAGCTCCTGGTCCTGCACAGACACCCCAACAATCCCCCCCTGTCCCTGAGAGCGTGGTCCAGACTCTGCTGGAGCTTTGGCAGATTTGGGGCAGTACCCAGCAAATCCTGATCTCCAACACAAATCCCCCTAACCCAGCTCCAGCCATTCCCTGGCTCCTGTCCCTGTCACAGAGATGAGCTGCCCCTGGGGATGAAGCTGCAGAATTTGATGGATCTCCCCTCAAGCCAAGTGCCCTCAGCTGCTCCTCACATGGATTCCCCTCCAGACCCTTCCCCTTCCTAGCCCTGCTTTTTTGGTTCTCATGTTCCCAGCTGATGGAGAAAGGCAGAGCAGGAGGGACCTTGTGGGGCCCAGCTCAGCCTTTCCAGCTTCCCCTCTGAAGGGAATGCAGCTCAGTTTCCCTATTCCTGTGCCTCCACCCAGACTGAGAACAGAATTCTGGTTTTATGTATTCCACTGAGGCAGAGCCTCCCTGGCTTTGTGCACAGCCAGCCAGGACAGCACACATCCCTCTCCCTGCATTCCAAGCACTTGTAGGGCATTTGAAAGGGTTCCCACATTGCTGAGACACTTTTAGGGCATTTGAAAGGGTTTCCACATTGCTGAGACAGTTGTAGGGCATTTGAAAGGGTTTCCACATTGTGAGACAGTTGTAGGGCATTTGAAAGGGTTTCCACATTGCTGAGACAGTTGTAGGGCATTTGAAAGGGTTCCCACATTGCTGAGACACTTTTAGGGCATTTGAAAGGGTTTCCACATTGTGAGACAGTTGTTCTCCAGCCACCAGCACAAGATCAGGTGAATAAATGTTTGTGCTGGCACCTTCCCTACCTCACCCTTGGAAAGAAAAGACTGCCCAGCTCTAAACCAGCCTTGCTCCTGCTCAGTGTCTGCTGTAATTCCAGCTTGGACAGGGCTGGGAACAGGCTCTTCACTGGCTCCAGCATCCTGCAGTGCTCTGGGATGTCTGCCTCTCCCACATGCCATACCCCAGTCCTGGCTTTAAGCACCAGGCTTGGAAACCACCCCAAATCATCCCAGTGATCCTCTCAAATTCAGATTTCAGAAGGCCCCATTGGCAGCTGGCTGCTCAGCAACCCCAAAAGGCCTTCAGCAGATGGGTAAAAAAATAAAATATAAATCTAGCTATCAGGTCCTACTAGATCCTTAGAACTAGATCCTAATAAATAGATTAAACTAGATAGATTAAACTTATAGATTAAAATATAAATAGATTAAAATTATTAAATTTAAATTATTAAAATTAAAAATATATAGATTAAATTATCTAGATTATTATCTAGATTATTATTATAGAATTATATAGATTAGATTATCTATTTATAAAAATATAAATAGATTAAACTAGATAGATTAAAATAGATTAAACTTATAAAACTACTAGATCCTACTAGATCCTTATAAATAAAATATAAAACATAAAAACCCATTTGCAGCTGGCTGCTCAGCAACCCCAAAAGGCCTTCAGCAGATGGGTAAATAAATAAAATATAAATATCTAGCTATCAAGTCCTACTAGATCCTCAGAGCAGGAATGACACTGGAATTCTGTCTCTGCCACAAGGAAGGCATTTTCTGCACCAGCAGCTACAGAAGATCCCCTTTGTGCTTTGGCTGTCACCTGTCAGGGTGCCATCTGCCATCAGGTCCTGGATTCTGTTAATTGCATCCTGTGCAGAAGAGAAAAAGGAGTAACAGACTGCTCAAAAGGGAAGCAGAAACCATTTCACACATTCAGATCAACTCCAGAGGTTTACCTTGAAATCCCTCAGGGTTAAGGAATTCAGTACTCCCACAAAAAGAGATGGAATCAGCCCTTTGGTCTTAGAGGGGTGATTTTTTTTTTAATTTTTTTTTTTTTTCATTTTGGGATGTTCAAATTAAATTCCCCATCCCTTAAAATGGACTTTTATTGCCATTACTTGGCTGCTAAAAGGAGCAGGGGGTTATAGGAATCTTCCTATGGAAAGGCTGTGCAGTGCCATGAAGTTCCATGAAGCACAGAGGTCCTTCTCCAAGGTCCTTGCTCAAAAATTCCATATTTTTTCTATCTTTTCCTGCTCCTTTTAGGAGTAAACCTCTCCTACCAACCCAAAACAACAACTTGTTGAATTTATGGCTGGGTTTACTCCACAGTTACTCCAAGCATGCAATTCCACTGCACCTTAAGTGTTGGTTTCTACAGCTCTACCTCTCTTTTTCTTGCTGTTGTATGACTGCAGAAGGAAATGATAATTTCGATTTTAACCAGATAAATTCCTGTAATAACCCACTGCACACTTAAATAAGAGTTCTGGTTTAAGAGGAAGGCAGGGGCCCAGCAAAAATTAGTACTTCCACCCCAAAAGTCAATTTTTGGTTTTTTTTTTTACCTGTGTCCTTAAACCCAGATGTGAAGCCAAGTCCTCCAGCTGGATAACTTTTGTTTTCTGTGGGGACAAACAAGAGTTAAGCTGATGAATGAGAAAGCTGGGATTTATTTTTTTTTCCATTCAAATAAAAAAATGCATTAACCAGACAAAGCACAGAACCTGTTCCTTTTCCTAGTAAGCATTTTCCTGTGATGAAAACCTCTGAGGTTACCTAAAGCAGGGAGTTCTGTGGAAAGATTGAGTGCTCTGCCCCACTTAGGGCAAGACTAAACCCATCTGGAGCCTTGATTGATGCTGGACTTTTCCTCACCCTGGGATGAGCACAAGGAACAGCCACGACTCTGCTCCCCCACCTCCTGAGTTTCTCAGCTGCTACCTTGAATTTCCAGAGTGTTTTATCAACATCCCTTTCTTCTTTCAGGGATGTTTCAAAGCACCTTTTAAAACCATCACTTACATAAAACCCAGGCAAGACTGGCAGCATTAAGTGCTTTAGTTCTGTTTTACTGATGTCATGTGTATTAATGCCATAATAATCTTCCTAAGCAAGCCAACACCTTATTAAAATTGTCAGTGCTGGAACTGCACTTTGTCATTTTGCTTTTTGACAGATTCTTCCTGCAGCTTTTCTCAGTCAAGGCACAGCCACCACTGCTCCCATCTGGTTTTGTGCTTCTCTGTAGCTCCAGAGAAAACACCTGCAGGGCTTGTCTGGAGCTACCTGGTTCCTGTTTTCTTCTCTGCCAAAATTTTAGGAACTCATCTGTTTAGCTGCAAGAGGATGCAGTGTTTGTAAGGAGCTTGGAAAAAACAAAAGTGTTGGAAAGCTCAGTTAATATTCAGGTTTACATTCCTAAAATCCATGTATGTACAGCCACAGGAGCTGCATCTCCAGTAACAAATTCAATACTTCAAACAACAAAATCCTTTGTTTCTGGTCTTGAGAGCATACTGGGAGGCCACTGAAGAAATCAAGAGAGGCTGAAATAGATGAATCTTTTGCATTAATAAAATCAGACCCAAAAGAAAGGCACACAGAGATTTAGCAGCTGTGAAGTTTGATGCAGCCAAGCTAGAGAACTGAATACCATGGACTGAACACATGGAACTGGAACCAGTCCATGGAATTCAGTTCTCAGAGCTGGGAACTGCCAACATTCGTCACATCTTCTTTTAAAGGGACTGGGGGGGGCTGGTGCAAAGCCACATCAACAGGAAAAACAGGACTTAAACCTTCACCTAAAGATCTTCCCCCTCAATGAGCAAGTTTAGTGGAAGCTTTCCAAGGCAGATCCTGCTGGGAATGAGAGCCCAAGGGGGTGGGGTGGGATGAGGATGCACCCCCCACACTCATGGGGTCCCAAGGGAATGAAACACTTCTCCACATACATCATGTTCTAGAGACAGGCTTGGCTTCCCTTCAGCAACAAAGACACATCCACATTCTCCTGAATTCATTTCATTTTAGGGGTGATGCTGCTGCTGTCCTCAGCAAGAGGCTGCATTTTGCTCCCAACACCCTTAAGGATGAAGCACAGGGTGAGCTACCTCCAGTCAATGATACCAGCCTAAGAAATTATTCAGCAGAAGAGCTAAATTCAATTTTAGTTTTAAAAAAAATGCCAATTCCTCTTAATTTATACATTTTTCTCTGACAGCTACGAGCAGCTCAGCACCGCTTCCTGTCAATGGTTTCTGTGAACAGAACAGAAGATGAGGGCAATACATAATCTATACATTAAGCACACTTTCAAGATTAAAGAAAAATACTTAAAACTTGTGAAAGAAAGCAATGCCCCAGTTCTGCAGCTCAGCTCTGCAGAGGAAATCAGGTGTCGGATATTCAGACTTGGGTTTCCAGCCCAAGTTGAATTTCTCTGACGTCAAGATAAAGTGACTGATAGAGAATTTTGTGCTGAAACACTCAACTGGGAGTTTGTGACTAATCTGGTCCATCCACCACAACCCCAGGGGCAATGGGCAGAGCCTGCCCTGGCTGTGTCACCCTCTGGAAAGCTCCCAGTGCTCTGGAAGATCCCAAGGGACACTGAAATTCCCTTTTTTTGCCTACAGAGGTAAAAGGGAGAGGGAGAGCAGCCCAGCAAAGCTTTGCAGGGCTCAGCTCTGAGCTCCTGTCCAGAACTGCCTGGCAGTCACTCCAAAGGACTCCACAAGGAGAATTATCCATGAGGCAAAGCTCTGACTCCAGGAGATCAATGTGCTGTAAATTCAGGGTTTTGCTGGGATAATGGACATGCAAAATGCGAGATTTTGGGATAGAAATTGATGAGCAGCTCACAGAGTATCAGGTGATACTAGCAGCAAGTGATTTGCTTGCTGGAGAAGCCAGGTCACACACCCTGAGAGTTCAGATTCCAGTAAAGGAAGAAAGGGATTCATCAGGAAAACAGATTTGCATGCCAGTGTTGGAGTGAGAGGAGAAAAATGCATCTGACCTTTGATACAGCAATTTGCCCTCACAGATCAAAAGCATAAATGAGCACAGCCCAGGTTTTAAACACCCAGCCATACAATGGGAGGGATGGAAGGGACACTGACACACCCTGGTTAAAACAAGGCAGCTGCTTCTTAAACTGCCCTCCTGAACATAAAAAAAAAATACATGCAGGATAGAAAAAAAGTGAAGGAATCACAGGAAAAGTTGAGATTGAGCTTTCCAGTGCCTGTGTTGGAGGCTCCAAAACACCCTCCAGGTACAGCAGCTCTCCTTCCTGCTGAGCTCACATGGAGAGATTGTTTTTGAATCAGTGGCTGATGCTCACAAACAAAAAAGCCTGAATGCCCCAAAAAATCCCAAACATTGCTTCTATAAACTCTGAGGGAGATCCACCAGGCCACATCCTGCCCCAAAAGCCAGGATCCAGCTGGAATTAAATTATTTTAGATAATTGTGTTTGTGCTGGTTCAGTAATTAACACTTACTAAAGGTACAGTTTTTGTTACTTGTTGAATATTTAAGTAAATGAAAGAGGAAGTAAAGATGCCCCTCTTTGACCAAAGGCAATTCACACCATCTAAAACCAAAGAAAAACCAAAGGCACCTTACCTTAACATATTCCAGGAATTCCATGAGAAAGCTGCGAGACTGGAGACAACAAGGAAAACAATTTTAATTTTGAATTCATGAGCATTAAATGCATCCAAAACTTGCTGAAGATAAATACTATAAAAGTGTTTAGATTCTTAAGTCCCAAGTTTTAACTACACACACTGAGATATTGAACTGGGAAGAAAAATAATCTAGACTCAATCTTTCCAAGGGATTTTTGACAGGTATTTTTCAAAACAAAATGTGGCTCAGATACTATTTAAGTATTTCATGAGCATTAAATGCATCAAAAACTTGCTGAAGATAAATACTATAAAAGTGTTTAGATTGCATAATTCCTAAGTTTTAGCTATACACACTGAAATATTGAACTGGGAGGAAAAATAATCTCAATTTAATCTTTACAAGGGATTTCTGACAAGTATTTTTTGAGACAGAATGTGTGTCAGGTACAATTTAAGTATTTCATGAGCATTAAATGCATCAAAAACTTGCTGAGGATAAATACTACAGAAGTCTTTAGATTGCATAATTCCTAAGTTTTAACTACACACACTGAGATATTGAACTGGGAGGAAAAATAATCTCGATTTAATCTTTACAAGGGATTTCTGACAGGTATTTTTTTGAGACAGAATGTGGCTTAAGTACAATTTAAATATTTCCCAAAAGGTTATCACACAATTTTTTTTATTCTTCACATCATGAATACCCTGAAATAACCACATCTGGGTGAGTTTAAGCATCATTAAGTCACACACCCAGGACATTCTGTGCAGAGGAAAACCCAGAGTGGCTCAGGAGCTGCAGCTGGCCAAGGGCAGCACAGCTGCACAGCACCTGTGGAGGCTCAAGCATTGCAGAGCCATGCACCTGAAATCCAGTGAGCAGCTCCACTGCAGAGGCAATGCAAACACTGTGCACTGAAGATAAAATGAGATCAGGTTACTCTGGAACCCCAGGAATCCATCAGCCTTAATTAATGGTGAGCTCTGGAGTCAGGAGCTTGATTTTCAGCACAGGGCAGAGTCAGCTTTGCTAACAGGACACTGAAATGCTTCAGTTTCTGAGCCAGCACGAGGCCAGGCTGACTGCTTCATTTCCTTCTCATTTCTGCTGCCTCCAAATAACTCTGTACCTGTTTTAAATACCCTGTTTTAAATATTATTTCTGAATGTGACTTTTAAATCACCTGCAATTCAAGTGGTAACTCCCCTAGCACCCCTACCAAAGTGATCTCACGTTGAGATGGAGGCATCTCAAGCTCTTTTGGGTGAGGAACACCCTTTTCTGTTCTGATATCAGGCATCTCAAACTCTTTTAGGTGAGGAACCTAAAACCTTCTCTCTTCTGACATGGAGGGAGATGAATTTCTCCTTGACAGGCAGCTGTAGGAACATGGACAATCACCACATTCCAGTTTGAAGGGTGTTTAAAGTGGAACACAGCAATATTTAGGGATAATCTCATTTCCTAACAGGACAGGGACAGATTTTTGAAGGAATTGTCAATAAAAGTGTGTATTTTTTGCTGTTCACTGCAATTCCCCATCAGCAGACAGAATTTCTCCTGGTGTTAATCCCTGGTGTGATGGAGGAATTTTTCTTGATGGGAAGGGATCCATCAAGGGAACCTGTGATGAGTCAGTGGTGCTTGACATTGGGCACAATCTGCTGTGCCCAAAGCCACTCTCAGTCACACTAAAGCAAATCCATTTAATTCCAGAGTCTCTTCAGCAGAGCAGCAAATGCACACATGGCCCTGAAATAAATCCTTCCCAAGAAATGCACTGGACAGCTCAAATTGGCAGCTACAACCCAAGAGCAATTGCAGGATGTGATAGCAAATAAATTGTGTCTAACAGGTTTTCAGCAGACAAAACAAGAGCTCTGCCTGCCACCACAGCAAAACTTTTTCAGGTTTGCTGTGATTTTATATCAAATATCACATTTCAACCACCATCCCCAGCAGCTCTGCAGGCAGCCACAGGAGCAGCAGTGTGGGTTTGTTCTGAGGATTCCTTTATCAGAAGCCTTTTGAGACAAGAGCTTGGGTTTTAATTTGATTTCACAGCAGCTCTCTTGGTGTAGAAAATAAAGCCAAACCCAAATAATTGTCCCCAAGGTCTGTGGGCACTTTCAAACTCCAAACTGAGCTTTACTGGCTCAGTCTCGGTGGGTAAGGCAGAGCTGCTGACAGTGAGAGATAATCTGAATTCCAGAGTGAGTTTTATTTCAGTTCTTAGACACAGGGAGGGCAGAACTCATTTCCAGCAAGTTCTCTCAGAACTCTGAAATACCCTGTAGGAGCCTGCTCTGAGGAACAGCAGCATTCCCCAGGAAATATTCCAGGCTTCACCTGTGCCACAGACACAATTTAGCTTTCACAAGCAAAAACCTTTGGCTGACTCCTACTTTAAATTCAATTTTATACAAGACAGAATGCAGCAAGTCTAACAGGAGAAGGGGAACTTCAGAACCAGCCTCACATACCTGTTCCTCTGTCATGGACTCTTCAACCCCTTCCTCTTCAACCACAAAACTCTCCTTCAGCTTCAGGTACTCTTCATATTCTCTCTTCTCCTCTTCTTCCTTTGCCTTCCTTTTTTCCTCTTCCTGGACAGAAAAGATGACAAGTGGTCAGTTTGCTCTGTCCCAAATCAGGTCTGAAGTGAAGCAGCATCTCCTTTCCCTGCAGCCAGCACATGAAAAGTTTTTCAGCTGAGTTTAAGCAGTCCCTTGGTGGCACAGTGAGTTCCAGAAGCCACCCTTGAGAGGCAGTGACCATCTCACAGCCAGGGCTGGTTCCTAGCACAGCTGACAGAAAAGCTCTTAAATAGCAACCTGCCTGCTTCATTTGCATCAATCTGCTGCTGCTCACAGGAAGTCCCTGCCCCTCCCTGCACTCTGATGCAACGTTGACATTTTTGGTTGAAGCAGAACTGGCCCCAGGTCTGCTCTGCCACTGCAGGCCATTGGGAGTGCTCACCAGGATTGCACTGGGGGAGAGAAACTGTGAAAGTTTCAGGTAAAATCAAGTTTTCAAGGAAAATCTTATGAAAACTTCCTTCCTACATGGATAATATATAAAATTAAATAATATCTAAATTAGGCACAGCAGGCAAGGCACGATTGTATTAATAAAAGGAGTTTTTTACTTTTACTTTTTGTTTGTTAAACAAAGCCTTAGGTTTTCAGTTATCTGCAATAAAAAAATTTCATGGCCTGCCCTGAAATTAATATTAAAGCCTTGAAGGCCACAATAAAGCTGCACCTCCCTGCACTTTGATGCCACATTCACATTTTTGGTTACTGGCCCCAGGTCTGCCACTGCAGGACATTGGGAGTGCTCACCAGGATTACACTGGGGGAGAGAAACTGAAAGTTTCAGGTAAAATCAAGTTTTTAAGGAAAATCTTATGAAAACTTTCTTCCTACATGGATAATATATAACATTAAATAATATCTAAATTATTATATAAAGTGTTTTAGGCACAGGAGGTGATTGTATTAACAAAAGGAATTTTTTACTTTTACTTTTTGTTTGTTAAACAAAAGCCTTAGGTTTTTAGTTATCTGCAATAAAAAAATTTCATGGCCTGCCCTGAAATAAATATTAAAGCCTTAAAGGCCACAGTAAAGCTGCACCTCCCTGCACTTTGATGCCACATTCACATTTTTGGTTACTGGCCCCAGGTCTGCCACTGCAGGACATTGGGAGTGCTCACCAGGATTACATTGCTGGACAGAAGCTGTGAAAGTTTCAGGTAAAATCAAGTTTTTAAGGAAAATCTTATGAAAACATCCTTCCTACATGGATCATATATAAAATTAAATAATATCTAAATTATTTAATATAAAGTATTTTAGACACAGGAGGCAAGGCATGATTGTATTAACAAAAGGAATTTTTTACTTTTATTTTTTGTTTGTTAAACAAAAGCCTTAGGTTTTCAGTTATCTGCAATGAAAAAACTTCATGGCCTACCTTGAAATAAATATTAAAGCTTTAAAGCCCCTTGGAGTGCTCACAAGGAACACTGGACTACACTGGGGGAGAGAAGCTGTAAAAGTTTCAAGTAAAATCAAGTTTTCAAGGAAAAACCTCTTTCTTATGAAAACTTTCTTCCTACATGGATAATATATAAAATTAAATAATATCTAAATTAGGCACAGCAGGCAAGGCACGATTGTATTAATAAAAGGAGTTTTTTACTTTTACTTCTTGTTTGTTAAACAAAGCCTTAGGCTTTCAGTTATCTGCAATAAAAAAATTTCATGGCCTACCCTGAAATTAATATTAAAGCCTTGAAGGCCACAATAAAGCTGCCCCTCCCTGCACTTTGATGCCACATTCACATTTTTGGTTACTGGCCCCAGGTCTGCCACTGCAGGACATTGGGAGTGCTCACCAGGATTACACTGGGGGAGAGAAACTGGAGAAGTTTCAAGTAAAATCAAGTTTTTAAGGAAAATCTTATGAAAACTTCCTTCCTACATGGATCATATATAAAATTAAATAACATCTAAATTATTTAATATGAAGTATTTTAGGCACAGGAGGCAAGGCATGATTGTATTAACAAAAGGAGTTTTTTACTTTACTTTTTGTTTGTTAAAAAGCCTTAGGCTTTTAGTTATCTGCAATGAAAAAACTTCATGGCCTACCTTGAAATAAATATTAAAGCTTTAAAGCCCCTTGGAGTGCTCACAAGGAACACTGGATTACACTGGTGGAGAGAAGCTGTAAAAGTTTCAAGTAAAATCAAGTTTTCAAGGAAAAACCTCTTTCTTATGAAAACTTTCTTCCTACATGGAAAATATATAAAATTAAATAATATCTAAATTAGGCACAGCAGGCAAGGCACGATTGTATTAATAAAAGGAGCTTTTTACTTTAGTTCTTGTTTGTTAAACAAAGCCTTAGGCTTTCAGTTATCTGCAATAAAAAAAAAATTCATGGCCTGCCCTGAAATTAATATTAAAGCCTTGAAGGCCACAATAAAGCTGCTCCTCCCTGCACTTTGATGCCACATTCACATTTTTGGTTACTGGCCCCAGGTCTGCCACTGCAGGACATTGGGAGTGCTCACCAGGATTACACTGGGGGAGAGAAACTGTGAAAGTTTCAGGTAAAATCAAGTTTTTAAGGAAAATCTTATGAAAACTTCCTTCCTCCATGGATAATATATAAAATTAAATAATATATAAAGTGTTTTAGGCACAGGAGGCAGGGCATGACTGTATTAACAAAAGGAGTTTTTTACATGTTGTTTGTTAAACAAAAGTTTCAGGCTTTTAGGCAATACAAAACCTTCATGGCCTACCTTGAAATAAATATTTAAACCTTCAAGGCCATAATAAAGCTGGCCCAGAAAACCCCAAGCCCAGCATCAGTGACATGGTGATGCCTGGTTCTGTGGAATTCACACCTTCACAAATCAAAATTGTGATTAAATGTTTGGGAATGCGACAGATTGCTTAGAAAATGTTTCAAATAAGAACTGGTTTTTACTGGGAGCTCCTAAATTTGCTCCTTTCCATTATTTTCATTTAAAAATTGTTTTGTTCTTCTCCAAGAGAAGGCTGGACTAATGCTGAAGGTTGGATTTGATGATCTCAGAAGCCTTTTCCAATCTAAAGGGTTCCATGGCTCACACAGAACAGAAATGTTTCCCTCCAGGAAATGCTGCCCAGAGGAATTTCTGTTTGTGCAGCACCTGGTACAAAGAGATTCCTCCAGGATCTGGCATCTGGCTCCATCACATTGCAGAGGTGATTAGAACAAACACAGGAGCTCTTCCAATGTCACTGACAATCCCAGGGCATTCCTCCAGCATCAGCAGAGAAATGGAATTTTTAAAGAACAGTGATGTTGATTTCTATTACTTTATAGAAGTATAAAGTTTATAGCTTGCCATGCTACATCTTGGACAGTGATATGGTAATGGCTTCCTTAAGGAGCTGGAATGCAAATATTGTTCCATTAAATAAAAACAGAACAGGGAGAGACAGGAAGAGTCATTCAGTATACAGAAAATATATCCATATTAAAAAAGATGTCTTTTACCAAAAAACAAAGAGTGTTTGGTCCTGTTTTTATTTAAATATATAAAAATTATTATGTTATATAAATAGAATTAATATATAAAACATATAAAATAGTTTTATTTTTATATAAATATATTAAAAATATCTAAAATATATAAATATAAAAAATAAAAAAATAGAATTAATATATAAAATAGAAAATAGTTTTATTTTATATAAATATATAAAAATACAGATATAAAAATATATAAAAATAGAATTAATATATAAAACATAAAATAGTTTTATTTTTATATACGTACAAAAAGATATAAAAAGATATATTTTATATATATAATATATAATATATAAATAATATATATAATATAATATAATATAATATAATATAATATAATATAATATAATATATAATATATATAATATATAAAACATATTAAAGTTTTATTTTTATATAAATATATAAACCCAGAATTAATATATAAAATATATAAAATAGTTTTTTATATAAATATATAAATATAGACATAGATATAAAAATAAATAAATAAATAAATAAATATTAAAAAATGTATATCAAATTCCCATAAAGTCAGCAGAAAGAACCCTGCCAACATCCAAGAATGAGAAAAACAGAAAAGCAGGACTGAAAGGATCTTGGTGTAACTGCAAAGCCAAATCCATTTTTTAAAACTGCTATCTCATGAAAAATCTACAGATCTCAGGAAGCTCTTGAGACAAAACAAGATCATTTTTGGGTCATTCATCACCACAACAATTAATCCAACAGCAGATTTTTTTCCTTACATGCACTCCAGATGCCAAGAACAACATAACCATATTTCATCTGGAAGCAACAGCAATTGTTCTTTTCTTGTAAGTGCATTAAATTTAATCTTGATCCTGGAAAGACAAGAATAATGTTCTCCCCCTGGTCTATTAGAGAGGTTGTAATTCAGCAGGATTTGAAATGAGAAAAAAGAAAAAAAAACCAATCACAAAGCCTCAGAATTGCTTTGGCCAAAAAAAAAAAAAAAAAAAAAAGATCAGAAGACATTGTCCCATTTGTAACTGAGGGCAACAATAACTAAAACACATTTTCCTGCTTCTGGAATGTCTAAAGAATGAACAAGGCTCCTTCCTGTGCTCCTTCCCCACCTGAAGAACAGCACCCTGCAGTTTTTGGAAGTATCCCAGCAGGTTCCTATCAGCACTTCCATTCCCAGCAAGGCAGAAGAGCAGAACACTCAGCCTCCAGCCCCTCTTTTGCCAACAGGATTTTGTTTTCCAGATGCTGAATTTTGCTCAGCAGAGCATTTCCAGGTGCCCTGAGCCACTGCTTTGGCAGCCCTCAAAGCTTCCTGGTGGTTGTAGCTTGCTCCAGAACACTAAATATTTCCAGCTGCCTTTTTTTTTTTTCCATCTAAAAATTAAAAATTCATGAAGAGCCTCACATGCTTTACAACCTAAATTCACCTATGATTCAATCTGTAGGAAAAAAAAAAAAAGGATTTATCCAAATTGCAGCTTGGTTCAGAGCAAGAGGAGAGATGAGTTTGCACAAGTGCCCAGGGAGAAGCAAGGTGGAGACTGAGCAGGGGAGCCCTGGCACTTTCAGGATGGCTGGGAGTATTTATTTATACTTATTTAGAATATTTCTATTTATTTAGAAGATTTATTTTTATTTATTTATAATATTTATTTAGAATATTTTTATTTATTTAGAATATTTTTTGTTTCTAACCCTCATCTCTCTAACCCTCTTCTCCCACGTGCTCATGGAGCAGCTGTGTGGGAGCTGCAGGGTCAAATTCAGGCAGCAGAATTCCCACAAAACTCAAATGTGTCCATACATAAATAACCCAGAAACACCCCCAGTCCCTCAGGATCTCCTCACAAACTAAGGCCAGGATTTTGTGCCAGGCACACAGAGGGCACTGGGCTCAAATTCATCTTTCAAACCCCACATTTTGGGCACTCAGGTCCCTTCTGAACTCAAACCCATCTTTCAAACCCCACATTTGGGCATTCAGGTTCCTTCTGAGCTCAAACCCACCTTCCAAACCCCACAGTTTTGGCACTCCGGTCCCTTCTAAGGTCAAACCCATCTTTCAAACCCCACATTTTGGGCACTTGGGTCCCTTCTAAAGTCAAACCCATCTTTCAAACCCCACATTTTGGGCACTCAGGTCCCTTCTGAGCTCAAACCCCATTTTTGGCACTTGGGTCTTTTGTGAGGTCAAACCCACCTTTCAAACCCCACATTTCGGGCACTCAGGTTCCTTCTGAGCTCAAACCCCACATTTTGGGCACTCAGGTTCTTTCTGAGCTCAAACCCACTTTCCAAACCCCATAGTTTTTGCACTTGGGTCCCTTCTGAGCTCAAACCCACCCTTCAAACCCCACATTTCTGCACTCAGATCCTTTCTGAGTTCAAACCCACCTTCCAAACCCCACAGTTTTGGCACCCAGGTTCCTTCTGAGCTCAAACCCCACATTTTGGGCACTTGGGTCCCTTGTAAGGTAAAACCCACCTTTCAAACCCCACATTTTGGCACTCAGATTCCTTCTGAGTTCAAACCCACCCTTCAAACCCCACATTTTTGGCACTTGGGTCCCTTGTGAGGTCAAACCCACCTTCCAAACCCCACATTTGAGCACTGAAGTTCCTTCTGAGCTCACACCCACCTTTCAAACCCCACATTTTGGGCACTCAGGTCCCTTCTAAGGTCAAACCCATCTTTCAAACCCCACATTTTTAGCACTCAGGTCCCTTCTGAGCTCAAACCCATCTTTCAAACCCCACATTTTGGGCACTCAGGTTCCTTTTGAGCTCATGGCTCAGAGCAGAGAGTGGCTGGGCCACCCCCCAGCCATGGGTGGGGTGCTGGGGAAATCCCAGCAGATGGAAATGTGGTAACTGCAGATGCTCATCGTCAGCTGCCTGCTTTTATTTTTTTGGGTTTTTTTTTTTTTTTTTTTTTTTTTTTAAGCAGGCTTGTCTCTCTCCTCACCCATTTAAATGTTACCCAGACTGGGGGCTTGAACAGTGTAAAGATTTCTTTTTGATTTTTAGTTTATTCCACTGCATGTGAAGAACAAACGATCCCACTTTGACCACATCTTTATTGAACAAATAAATAAATAAATAAATAAGTCACTCAAACCTTTGTTTTCTGTTCTTTTTCCCACCCAGTCCTCCCAAGGACCTGGATGTGCTGTGAGGCTCCTTTCACCCTCTGTTTGCCCCTTAAAAATCCCAGGGATTATTTCCAACATGCCTTTGACCAGGTAAAACCCACAGCATCCCAAAAAACTCTCTGAGGCTCCCAGCTGGAAGCACACATTGATTTTTGGGATCACAGATTGCTCAGGATGCTCCTTGGGTGAAGAAAACCTCACTGGCAGTGAGGAAAGCAGAGCAAACACTGGACACTCTTCAACCACCACCTGCTCCCTGTCTGTGCTTTATTTGTGGCTGTTTGCTGAATTTTTAGCATGAGGAAAAGCATCCTGAGTGTTTAGAGGACCATGGATCAAAGAATCCCTCCTTGTACAGAATTCAGTTTTTGTATTATCAGGGCAGGTTCTGCAGAAATAATCCCAGGGATTATTTCCAACACACCTTTGACCAGGTAAAACCCACAGCATCCCAAAAACTCTCATCCCAAAAACTCTCTCCCAGCTGGAAGCACACATTGGTTTTTGGGATCACAGATTGCTCAGGATGCTCCTTGGGTGAAGAAACCTCACTGGCAGTGAGGAAAGCAGAGCAAACACTGGACACTCTTCAGCCACCACCTGCTCCCTGTCTGTGCTTTATTTGTGGCTGTTTTTAGGATGAGGAATGTGGCTGTTTTTAGGCTGAATTTTTAGGATGAGGAAAAGCATCCTGAGTGTTTTAGAGGACCATGGATCAAAGAATCCCTCCTTGTACAGAATTCAGTTTTTGTATTATCAGGGCAGGTTCTGCAGAAATAATCCCAGGGATTATTTCCAACACACCTTTGACCAGGTAAAACCCACAGCATCCCAAAAACTCTCTGAGGCTCCCAGCTGGAAGCACACATTGATTTTTGGGATCACAGATTGCTCAGGATGCTCCTTGGGTGAAGAAAACCTCACTGGTAGTGAGAAAAGCAGAGCAAACACTGGACACTTTTCAAGCACTACCTGCTCCTCGTCATTCCTTTGTTTGTGGCTGTTTGCTGAATTTTTAGGATGAGGAAAAGCATCCTGAGTGTTTAGAGGGCCATGGATCAAAGAATCCCTCCTTGTACAGTTTTTGGATTGTCAGGGCAGGTTCTGCAAGAAGCCAAAAGGGACTTTTGAGAACAATTTGGCACAGAGCAGATGCATCTGTAGAATTCCTGTCCCCCTCACTGCTTGGACAGAAAGTGTCCTTAACCCCTCAAAATCTGAGGAGAATGAGGTTTTTTTTTTAAGGTTTTCACTTTGTACTCCCTTAGGAGAAATTTAATTTTGAGGGGAGTACACACACTTGAAAACTGATGCTTAAATTGCAATTATGGAGTGGTTCTCCATCAGCCTCCAGAAATGCACTGTTAATGTAGGAAAAATGGGTATAAATATCAAACAGATAATGAATGAAGAGCTCTGCTGAGACACACACAAATCTTGCTGCTCACAAAATAAAGCAACCAAAAATTGGTGCCTCTTCTTCCATGATCAAATATCAAAGAGTCAAAACTTTAGGGTCAAACCTTCCAGAGGATCCTTGTGATTCTGGCTGACACTCATTTCTACTGCTCTGAAGATCCAAACCTTTTTTATTCAGGCACTTAAATGCAAATTTACCAAAATCTAAGTGCATTTAGGCACTTAAATAGAAATTTACCAAAACCTACACTTAAATAGAAATTTACCAAAATCTAAGTGCATTTAGGCAATAAAATGCAAATTTACCAAAATCTAAGTGCATTTAGGCACTTAATTTCAAATTTACCAAAATCTCTGTGCACAGGCAAAGGAAAAAGAGCTTTTTTTTTTTTTTCTTTTCTGAGCAATCTGCCAGTTTTTGTCTGAAGACTCTGTTTTGCAACATCAGAGGAAATTCACTCTCATTGATAAGGTGTCAGCTGGTAAACCAGCTCACCACCAAAAAACTCCAAGAGTGAAAGGGAAATCCCCAGGGCAAAGCAGAGCTGAAGCAAATGCCAATTATAAAGGAGCCTCCTCAGGCCTGCAGCCAATCAGCTCAGCAGAACACTGGAAAGGAAACTTGAATTTAAAAATACATGATCTGGTTTGCAACACTCAAGCCAAGGGGCAACCACATTTTATTTATAAGTGCATCCAAATCTATTGAAATAGAAGCAGAGGGTATTTTTCTCAAGGCTAGGCAAGATTTTAGCCCCCATAATTCCCTCAAGGCACAGTTCCTACCTGTCAGCACAATTTTAGTAGCAATTCTTAGGAAAGAGACTGTAAAAAAAAAAGGGTTTAAGTGGAATTTAGGTACCAAGGCTGACTGTGCTTAGCTGGGGATTTACCTCTGCAGAAATACTCTGGGAGAGGAAAGGGAAAAGGAGGCACCTGAGAACTCCAACATTTCTCAGGCAAATTTCAGTGATAAACTGAATTTTTTGTGCCTGGTGGGATTATATAAACTACAGCAATGTCAGTGACCAAAATGCCTCTACAAACCCAGCTCCACCCTGGTTTTTATCTGCTATCAGTCACAATTTAGGTACCTAAGCTGGCTGTGCTTGTTTGGGGATTTGCCTCTGCAGAAATACTCTGGGAGAGGAAAGGGAAAAGGAGGCACCTGAGAACTGCAACGTTTCTCAGGCAAATTTCAGTGATAAACTGAATTTCTTGTGCCTGGTGGGATTATATAAACTACAGCAATGTCAGTGATCAAAATGCCTCTACAAACCCAGCTCCACCCTGGTTTTTATCTGCTATCAGTCACTACTTGAGGTATCTCTCAGAATTTTGCCTTTCAGATGAGGGAATGGAATCACAACATGTGCAGCCCACAAGGCTTTCCTGGTGACAAGATATTACTTGAAGAATTCCTCCTCTAGAGGAAAATAAATGACATTTCATCCTGTGTATTCCATAAACCCAATGATCCTCTCAGAGGCTCTGCCTTTTCCATCACACCATCAGCCTGTAACAAGATTGGGAAAATGAGATGTTCTGAGCCTAGGGACAGGCTCTCTTCAATTGTTCTGGTTCCTGTTACAGGCCCCATGAAAACAAATTCAAAATTACCAGGAAACAGCTGAGCATGGACATTAAATATTGTCAGACATATTTACTTTGATCCATGCTCCAAATGTTCAGCAGGTACTGGATTATCAACTTAGACACAAGGAAAAAAATTAAATATTGAAAGCACTTTGCTCTGAGAGGCAGAATAATGTTCCTGATGCAGCCTGGTGGGTGGGTTTGCTGTCCTGATAAATACTGGGAAAACCAATAACTAAATCAAACTAAAATAGTTTAAAATTACAGGATTTAAAATTACAGGATTTAAGTAGGCAGGTACTGGCTAAAGTGACCAAGCTGGATTTGAGCAATTTTGAGGCATTTGAGCAATTTTCTAAGTTCTAGGAAGTACTCTGTGAACTGTTGTGCACAACATTTAAAATAAATAAACAGACAAATAAATAAAATCAGAGCATTAGTTTGTATTTCTCTTTTTCCCAGAAGTTTCCATGTTTCACTTTCCATGTGAAATAGAAGTGCTATAGTGCAGTCTTTACTAAGAATACTGCAAACTAAACCAGAAACAAATAAATAGTTTCCTCATTCAACCAAAAATAAATTACACAGCCCTCAAATGAACAGAAACCAAAGTAAAAGCATAAAAATAAATATTTCTGTGTGAAGAGATGCCTGGTGTAAATTTTATCTTTATTTTCTACTGAACTTTTGAACCGGGCCTGAGTCACCCCAGCCAAATTGCTAAAGCCCAGCAGAACAGCTCAGTCCTGTGCCACAGCTTCCTGGGAGGAGCAGGATGGCCCAGCTCAGGTGGAATTTGCTTAAAAATTCACCTGCAATGCTGTGCTGTGCTGGCTGCCACCCTGCAAGGGACTGGAAGTTCCAGTGTCACTTAATGTCACTGTCCAGCCAGGATGTCACAATTCCCCCAAAGCACCGGAGTCATCTCAGCTCATTATTCGGGGTTTCGAGGATATGAAGTTCTCAGAACTTTAGGAAAATATTAAAAAAAATATAAATTTGTACATCTGTCTTGGAAGGGAAGCTGGGGAATTATTGGTCCTCTGGAAGTTTGGTCAAGCTGCTTTACAAAATCTCAGATTTTCTTACATATTCTGATGTTGTAGTGCTGACATTTCCCTTCAATTTTTAAAATTCAAAACTTCTGCTGATGGAAAGGAACTGAGAGTTCAGGAGGAAAAGGATTTGTGGGGAATAACCCCAGAGCTAAATGGAAATTCACATAAAAATCTTCTCATGGATACAATCTGTATGTGTAATGTATGGGTTATTTTTAAAAATTGCTTTATCCTGCCTTCATATCATTGACAGAGGAAAGGAAAAATTATCTTTTCCTTTAAAAAATATTATCAGTAACACACCCCACTTACACAACCTGCTCTTGGAGCAAATTAAAATAAATCTCCATGAAGCAGAGACACAAATTTCCAAAAAAAAACCACCAAAAAATTCACAGTGAGAGCTGAGGGCTGCATTTTTCATCTCAGAACTGTGCAGAACACCTCTGTCCTTTCCACCCCACGACTTGCAGCAGCACCAGAGCAGGAAGTTCTCAGCCAGCACTGATGGCCTGAGTACAAAAAGCAGCTCTGAAGTCCAAGTTTTCCTCCCTCACTAATGAAAAGTCTTCACCAGAAGCATTTCAGCTGAGCTGTACCTGTTTTTCTGGGTCACTCCTGCTAACATATGCACAGCCCAGGAAGCTTTAACTGGGAAGCACATGCAAATACATGAAATTAGAATGGAATTTCACACAACACTTGCAAAATCAGTTGCTGCTGCTGCTGCCTTTCACTTTCTGCCCTGCTGGCTCCAGCTGGCAGCTCCCAGGGAAGAGGGGAAGTTGTGAATCTCCATCCTTGGGAGACACTCAGAGCCAGGCTGGGCAAATTCCTGAGCTCCAAATCCTGCATGTGGCTGGAGCAGGACAGACCCTGCGGTCCCTGCAGCTCCCTGGGCACAGAACTCCCCCAGAAACAACCCCAAAAGCAAAGCTGGCTTAGGATTTCCAGAAATAAACACAATTATTCCAGAAATAAATACAATTATTCCAAAAATAAACACAATTATTCCCACCTGTCGCTCCTCCTCCTGACGAATCCTCTCCTCTTCTTTCCTCCTCTCCTCCTCTCTTTTTGACTCGAGTTTTCTCCTTTCTTCTCTCTCTGCTTCTTCAGCCTGAAATAAACATGATGCAAGCCAAACCTTACTCTTTTTGAATCTACATTTTAAAATTTCATATGATGATACCATGAGGAGGTTTCTTCCCACCTTTTAGATGCCTGCTCAGAAAGAAACATCATCAACATCAACAACAACAACTACCACCATTATTATTAATATCATTATTATCATAATTAATAATAATAATAATAATAATAATAATAATAATAATAATAATAATAATAATAATAATAATAATAATAATAATAATAATAATAATAATAATAATATTTTTTTAAGCCACTATCATTTCACTTCCCCTCCCCTCCAGCACATTCAACTTTCTGGTAAATTTAGAAATTACCCTCCTCACTTATCTCATTTACTTCTGAGTGTGCTTATGAGCTAATTACAACAGTCATGTTAAACAATGCTGTGTCATGGAATTCCAGTTCTCCTCACTCGAAGTTTAGTTAGAAAGGACCTTAAAGAAGGAAAAAAAAAAAAAGGATTTGGAACACACAATGTAAAAAAAAGTGCACTCAAATGTATCATTAACCTGGGCAAAATCTCTTATATAAAAAGCTGCAATGGTCTCTTAAAATAATTTTATTTTTGTTGTTAAGACAAAGAGATTGTTGCAAAATGAGGCAATAATAAAAAGGGTCTTGTCTTGGTGCATTAAGCTTTTTAGAAGATTTTTTTTTCAGGCTTTTGAAGATACTTAAATTTGAAAATATGTTTAAGAGGACAAGCAGAAAATATTCCAGTGGAGGATTTGGCTTTGAGTGTTTCAGAGAAAAAGCCCCATCCAAGGAATTTATCTGTCTACATAGGAAAATAAAAATCAGCATGTTTTAAAATGAAACAGAAGATTCCTTGCTTCACCAACTGATGCTTATCCAACTTCATTCAACTTTGCTCACATTTTCCACCAAAAAAAAGGGGAAAATTAAATTTAATGAGTATGGAAAGTAACAAAATGATGAAAGCACTGAGTGAGAAAAGGTTCATAATGGAAGTATATATATATAACCAATAATTAAGTTTATTACCAACTGCTCCATCTACTACATTGGATTTAAACCTCAGGTGACACTAAAATCCCCAACTTGGGATTTCACAAGCTTTAAAAATGTTCATACAGAACAATACAGAGTTTGAAAAAAAATATATATAAAAAGATAGAACAATTCCAAGGAAAATGCACAAGCTGCTGCCTTCAGAAGGCTGAAATGCCTCTTGCTTCCCTGGAATTATTAACACCAAAAAGCTTTTTATCTCCCCTAGTCTGTAAAAACAATAAATACAGCTAAACACAGATCAAACCAAACCACATTTCTGCCCTCTGAGAGCACCTGAAGCACTCCTCACAACTGCCCAGGGTGTTTCACCAGCTCCATGGGGACTGAAATGCATTTTTAAGGGGAGACAGTGCTGGCATTAAGCTGGAAAGCAGTGGAAACATCCAAAAAAGAGCATTCAAGAGTTTAACTCCTCTACTCCCCACGAGTCTGAATGGAAAGAAAATGAGACAAAGTTTTCCACAGCCTTCTTGGGTCAGCAAAAGCTGAATTGACATTTTTCAGATAAAACCACCCTTGAGTGATGCCACTGCTTTTGGCTTTCTGTGTCATTCCCAGCTGAGCTGCTCAGGCTCTGCTCGAGACGTGGCAGGAAATCCTCACCTCTCTCTGTGCTCTCCTGGCTTGTTTCTCTTCCAATTTCCTCTGCTTCTTTGCTCCAATTTTCCCAGACACCTGAAATTCTGGCACCTCCTCGGCATCCTCTTCCTCTGCAACATTGCACAAATGACAAATTTGAAATCATCTGTCAAAAGCCTCCCGGAGAAACTTCAGTGCTGCTCAGGAAAGCAGCAGCAGATGAAAAGGAGAGACACACACACACACACACACTTCAGACAAGACCTTTGAGATGGAAAAAAGGGGAAAAAAAATCACAAGAGACTGCCAAAGCCACAGAGCAGAAGTAACAAGGCAAACACACACTCAAGTGAAGGCAGAAGTAAAAATTTCCTTGATCCTCTGAAGGGAGGCTTTTCATAAATATTTCTTGCTTTCCACAATTAAAAAGAGAGATTTTCCTCTGATACAGAAATTGTACAAAAATTTCCTTGATCCTGTGAAGGGAGGCTTTTCATAAATATTTCTTGCTTTCCACAATTAAAAAGAGAGATTTTGCTCTGATACAGAAATTGTACAAAAATTTCCTTGATCCTGTGAAGGGAGGCTTTTCATTAATATTTCTTGCTTTCCACAATTAAAAAGAGAGATTTTCCTCTGATACAGAAATTGTACAAAAATTTCCTTGATCCTGTGAAGGGAGGCTTTTCATTAATATTTCTTGCTTTCCATAATTAAAAAGAGAGATTTTCCTCTGATACAGAAATTGTGCTAATGGTTGTCATTATTTATCTGCCCAACACTGGCCTGCAGAGACTTTCTTCCCAGTTACCCCCAGGCTTTGCACAGCACAAAGAGTGGGATTCAGAGGCACCCCACTCATCCACTGGTTCTGACAGATAAAACCTTTCAGGGGTGAGGAGAAAAAAAAAATCCTTGAAATGCAAATCTCGGGTCTGCCTGCAAGAAAATGCCATGTAAATATTTGCCTGTTGTATGACAAATGGTTGTTTACAGAGGTGATTCTGCAAGAGTGAAATATGAAAGGCTTTTATGCTCAAAGGGTGTGCAAATGAGGATTTCTGCTCTCTCAAGGGCTGAGGAAGAAGAGCTTTTAAATGCAGCCATTTCCTCCCTGCTAAAAGCTCAGGAACATTTGGCCACTTTATTTGCAGGGCTAAATCAGGGCTGGGGACTGAGCTCAGCACTCCCAGAGAAATCCTCAGCTCACTGCACCAACAAATTCCCAGTCATGGCAGGCTCAAAATGAAAACTCTCACATATATTTGACTTTTTGGGTAAAATAATTGGTGCTTTGAGCATGCCCAGTGCTGCTCTGCTGATGCTGACACTTCAGATCCAGCCTGGAGGAGATTTGTGCCAGGATGTTTTCTGGAGGGAGCTCTCTCCAGAGCACCTGGTCCCCTTTTTTGGGAACCCAAAAAGCTGCTGTGAAAGGAGCACATGGATGAATGACACTCCCACTTCTTCTTTATGAAGAATTAGGTTGGAAATATTCTTGTTTTACTAATTCCAAGACACAGAATGGGACTATGGTTAAACTACCAAGACATCATGAGTGCTCGAGTTTGTGAAATAAAACACGAGAAAGAAAAGTTTGTGAGTGCAACATAAATGAAATTTTAAGTTCCTCTCTTCTTTTGCATGGCAAGCTTTGGAGATCAGAATCTCACATTTTTCTTTGCAAGTATTAACCACTATTGGGAAAGAAAGCAAAAAACAAGGTTTTAAAAGTTTTTTAAATGATATTAATTGGGTATTTTTAAATGCTCTTTACTGCTTTGTGTGGCATCTGAGCTCAGCATTCAAATCCTGCAGCTAAAAAAATCTTGTAGGAGTGTTTCCTGCTGCTTTTTTGGAAAAATAATATAAAAATAATGCTTCATCCCTATTGAGTGATGGATATTGTGCATAAGTTCAAGAAGAAAGTGTTTGTGCTGAAATCTCTTAAATATCCCTTCTTAAATATCCCTTCCTGCACCAGGGATACTCAGACCTGACACAGCTGCTTCTATAATTTTAATGAAGCTTAAAATAACTTTATTTCTATTTTAAATACAGCATCAAGGGGAGTTCCAAGCACAGTGGGTGAGCACACCCAGCACTAGCAGTTTATTACTCCAAAATTAACAGCTCAGCTCTGGTATTATTGTTTAGAAAATTATTTCTTGCAAACATCACAAGTATAAAACAGCATCTATGACACTGGTCTATGGTTAATGGGACTATGGTTAAACTACCAAGACATCATGAGAAATAAATGTGTCTGAGAGCTGTGTAGGTGGCTCTCAAATAACAGCAGTTTTCAGGAGATGGAATTAATATGAGCCTGGTTGCTGATCTGGGCTTCAGAGAATTACTGGAGTCTGAGATAACCAAAAGGGTTCCCCCTTCCTTCACCAAGGATACTCAGACCTGACACAGCTGCTTCTATAACTTTAATGATGCTTGAAATAACTTTATTTCTATTTTAAATACAGCACCAAGGGGAGTTCCAAACACAGTGGGTGAGCACACCCAGCACTAGCAGTTATTACTCCAAAATTAAAGCTCAGCTCTGGTATTATTGTTTAGAAAACTATTTCTTGCAAACATCACAAATATAAAACAGCATCTATGACACTGGTCTATGGTTAATGGGACTATGGTTAAACTACCAAGATATAATGAGAAATAAATGTGTCTGAGAGCTGTGTAGGTGGCTCTCAAATAACAGCAGTTTTCAGGAGATGGAATTAATATGAGCCTGGTTGCTGAGCTGGGCTTCAGAGAATTACTGGAGTCTGAGATAACCAAAAGGGTTCCCCTTCCTGCACCAGGGATACTCAGACCTGACACAGCTGCTTCTATAACTTTAATGATGCTTGAAATAACTTTATTTCTATTTTAAATACAGCACCAAGGGGAGTTCCAGGCACAGTGGGTGAGCACACCCAGCACTAGCAGTTATTACTCCAAAATTACCAGCTCAGCTCTGGTATTATTGTTTAGAAAACTATTTCTTGCAAACATCACAAATACAAAACAGCATCTATGACACTGTTCCACCTGAGGGCTGCTCAGATTTTATCTATATTAAGATAACCTGAGCCAGAAACCTTCTTTTAAAGCCTTTTTTTCCCCAGTCCTGGATCAAACACACTTTTGTTGCTCAGGATCATTCCTTTCCTCCTGTTTGAAGCATCTGATGTGACCCTTTAGGCATCACTTCCTCCAAGCTTCCTCCAGGGTGGAGTTCCAGCCATCAAAACCAGAGATGGGGATACAGACACAGCTGCAAAGGTCACCAGGGCACTAAACCTGGCTGCAATTAAAATTTACTGAATGAACCTAAAGGTGCTGACAGCAACACAAACACACAGCCAAAGCTGAATGCATTTGTGGTCACAGCTCCACCAAAAGCAGGGAGGGTGCTGCACGCAGCCAGCAATTCTTGATTTCATTTGAATCAAGCAGGGATTGTTTCAGCAGCTTTCAATAATCACTTTTCACACACTTGTGGCTGTGACAGCACTGCCAGGCTCTGTGGGGAGTGAGTCCACAGGAACTTGGCCTCCATCTGTCCCTGAGCTTGGGAGGGATGCAGGAGGGGCAGATCATGAAAAGCAGTTCAGCATCCCCCAGGTGCTGGGCTTGGGCAGCCTGTGGGAAACCCCACACCCTGACAGGACTAGAACTGAAAGAAAGCAGGTTTAAATGGAATATTGGGAATGAATTTTCCCCCTGTGAGGGTGGGCAGGCCCTGGAATGGATTTCCCAGAGAAGCTGTGGCTGCCCCTGGATCCCTGGAAGTGTCCAAGGCCAGGCTGGAGAGGGTTTGGAGCCACCTGGGATCATGGAAGGTGACCCTGAACATGGCAGGGGTGGCACTGGATGAGCTTTAACATGAATCCAACCCAACCTTTCTGTGATTTCAGCAGTCCCAGGAGTTCCCATCCAGAGGCAGAGAGCAGAGCCAGTGTGACAAACTCTGCTTTACACAAATGTGGGGCTCTCTGCTGCCCAGCTGAGAGCTGGATTCAGGGAACTTTTGCTTTTCATTTTTATTTTGAATCTACTGAGAGGCAGCACACCAGGGAAGTTATCAGCCACACAGGTGCCTGGATTGCTGGAAATGTACAGATTTCTTTTTAAAAATGCTTCCCAGTACCTTTAGAAAATGTGCTGGAGTGCTGATGTTCTCTATCAGGACAGAAATTCAGCAGAATCCTGTACTGTGTACAGAACAGACAAAAACTTCCAAAATAAACAATCAGCATTGTGTATTTTAATTACTCCAGAATCACAGAATGGTTTGGATTGTAAAGGACCTTAAAGATCTTGTTCCAAAACCCCAGTGCCACTCTCACCTTCCACTAGGACCAGGTCTCTCCAAGCCCAACCTGGTCTAGCTTGTCTTGCTTCCTTTTAAATTCTGGGTGAAGCAAATGGGTTCCCATCCATGAAAAAGAATGAGAGCTGCACAGGTGGCTACTCCCAGAAAGTCCTTTGGGCACAGCTGCATTATTTACTATTTGTGCAGCACCTAACAAAGGGAGTAAGGGAAAGGAGAGGGGGAAAGATGCCAGGCAGAAGCAGAAAATGTTATTAACAGCAGGTAATTAATACCCAACAGATGTGTGACACCAGCCACTGGAAAGGTGTGGCCATTTCTCAGTAACACAATCCTGTGGTGGGATTAATTATAGTCTAATAACTACCTTTAATTTTTGTGTTTTTTAATTTTTAACTTAGAAACTGAATGAGAAACCGGTTTATTACCCAGAAGCCACAAAAGCAGGCGACACTCAGGGCAGAGAAGTGCAGCAGACACAAAGAGCAGAGTTTAGAGCAGAATGTGAAGTTCATTCTCAGCTGAAAGCATTTGGCAGAAGTGAGAAACCACAGAGCCCCCCTGGCCAGGCTGGCTGTGCCTGAGCAGGACCAGACACGCACTGGGGGCACTCTGACAACACCAACCCCACTGCACCAGCAGCAGCAAGGCAAAACTGAATTTTGGTTCACTACTTGGGGCATTAGTCAAAGTTTAGCTGTACTAGAAAGGTTTTCCCACTGATTAAGCATTAAAATAATTTCAAGTAACCAATGAACACAGCTCCCTTTCACAAGAACAGCGTGGGACCACATCACTGCTTCTAAATTTACACATTTTCCAGAGCTTTCAGGGCTCAGAAAAAGTGCTTATTTTAAGAGATTTCAGCACAAACACTTTCTTCTTGAACTTATGCACAATATCCATCACTCAATAGGGATGAAGTATTATTTTTATATTATTTTTCAGCAGAAAACACTCATACAGGATTTTTTAGCTGCAGGATTTGAATGCTGAGCTCAGATGCCACACAAAGCAATAAAGAGCATTTTAAAATGCCCAATTATTATCATTTAAAAAACTTTTAAAACCTTGTTTTTTGCTTTCTTTCCCAGTAATGATTAATACTTGCAAAGAAAAATGTGAGATTCTGATCTCCAAAGCTTGCCATGCAAAAGAAGAGAGGAACTTATAATTTCATTTATGTTGCACTCACAAACTTTTCTTTCTCATGTTTTATTTCACAAACTCTGGCACTCAAAGTGTCAAAAGCTGTTGGATTTATCATTACTGATGCTGTGGAAGTAAAATAATTTAACCAAATGTTCACTGTGCTGGAGATTCCAACACTTGTGCTCAGCTGCACAATGCTAAAAGCTCAGAGAAAAATCATGCAGATGTTGGGATATTTAACTTTTGGGAGTTTTATGTTGCTGCCAGAAGTAGAGAGCCCATAGACTGGGCTCTCTACTATTATTGCTATTATGAAATAATAAAATATTAAATAATAAATATTAAAAAAATATTAAATAATAAAAGCAACCTGACAAAATCAGATTATTTCTTTGAGGGTGTCCTTACTTTCTGTTTGTTAAAATACCAAACCAAACAAAAATCCACACCAAGCCCCATTTTTTGGCAACACATTTTTTCAGCAAATCAGAGAGGTCATTTTGAAGATGTGAAGGTGAGTGTCCTTCAAATTCAAACCCTGGAAATGGAGTGGGCTGCTGAGGCCCTTCTAGCACACCCTTCCCTTTTCCTTTCTTTTTCACCCACACCCCCAGCAGACCCAGAGGTCCCTGCTCTGTGGCATTTTGGAAAGTGCTGGCATTTCTTACACCAGTCTGGTTCTTGCTCACCACCCCATGATTTAGGGCAGTTATAAATCACACCAAGATTTAGGGCAGTTATAAATCACACCATGATTTAGGGCAGTTAAAATCACCAATTTCTCTTTCCCCTCACATCAACAGCAGCAAAGTTTTGGCCTGACACACCTCTCTCCCCAAGTGACAGAAAATCCTCACTATTTTTAGCACAGCTGGATCAAGAGAACCCAACTGTACCTGTCATTATTTCATCCTCACGAGTTTCCTGCCACTTGAGAGGAAATGATGGTTTTGATGGAAATAGCAGATGGGTGGGTCACTCTCTGCTCCAAAATGCAGTCTCAAGGGAAGCACCTTCCTCACCTCTTTGCAATGTTCAAGGACAAGGAGCAGGTTTGGAGGGTCAAGCTCAACTTGAGAGCTGGGCAAGTGTTTTTTCTGTACCAGTAAAAGCTCACAACACAACACCCTTATGTCCACCCAGAGGTGAGCAGAATCCAAGTGGATGCACTCAGAGCATCAGTCAGGCAAAACCAAGAGCCAAGCACACCCTCCTTGCATGGCAAATAAAAGGAATTTCAAATTGGAAATGGGTGATGGTATTTTTCACACTACCATATGGCCCAAACATCCCTCACTGCAACTCCAACACCAATTTATCCCCTTCTCCCACTGCTTAGCTTGGCCTTTCTTGCCCTAAATGATTAATGCCTGAAATCCTCAGCCATTTCTGCCTTGCAGCATTTTCATCTTGGCTGCAGCCAGCCCACAAAGCCACCTCTGTCTGGGTTCAATTTAAATTAAGACACACAGAGTTAATTAAGTCTGCTGGCTGGGCTCTCCACCTAACCACATAAATTCACAACTCTCCTTCAGCCTCCTTTTGCACAGGGAGAGGAGCAGGCACCCTGCTCCAATGTGCAGAGCACAGAGGTTTTAGTTTTTAACAAGACTCCCAGATTGCAGAGGGCAGCAGAAAAGGCAGGAGTGCTGTGGCTGGGATGAAATTGGGCAATTTGAGGCAATCAAAACCATTTTTCTAAAGCCAGCTTGAAAGTCCCTAGCTCAGGGGTCCCAGCCATTTTGAGAATCACTTTGTCACCAAGGGGAACCATCTCCCAGCAATCTCTGACCATCAGAGGGTGTCTGCAGGTGCTGATGCTCTCCTGACAGGTGAACTGGGGCAGGGGGGGCACCTGGCTGGGGCTGTCCCATGCCACAGCCCACAGGGACCCTGGCAATCAGGAGCCCAGCACCTGCTGCCTTTTCCCTCTGGGAGGAAAGCCAAAATATTTGCGGCTGTACCACTGTCTGTCTGTGACAATCCATGACTGATTTAGTTAGCTACCCCAGCAAACTGAGGAATTACAACCTGAGACAAAACCAAGTGACAGAAAAGCCTCACCCTCACTATGTTTAGAACAGCTGGATCAAGAGAACCCAACTGTACCTGTCATTATTTCATCCTCATGAGTTTCTTGTCACTTGAGAGGAAATGATGTTTTTGATGGAAACATCAGAGGGATGGGTCACTTTCTGCTCCAAAATGCAGTGGGTGTAGATTTGAATATTGAAAACAATCATTACTATCTCTGTATTAAATGATTCCTTATTAAATTATTAAATTAAATTCCTTATTCCTGTATTAAATGATTCCTTATCCAGACTTACAAGTAAAATTGAAGCTACAGAAAGGACAATGAAGTTTTCAAGGTTTTGATCTTAGTGCCCAGGGTTTGGGGGTGTTTTTCCTCCCCTGTTGCTCTGTGAGAGATTTGAGTCCTGGCACAAACCCAGCAGCTCAGCACAGACAGCAGAAATCGTGGGCTACAACTTTACCCTCAAAGCTTCTTTCTCATTCTGGAATTGAAATCTGATTGTTAGATGGAAAACACAAAACCCTCGTGCTAACCACAACTCCAAAGTCTGCAAGTGCAGCTTTGGGGACATTTCCTAGAGTCAGCAGAACTGGCTCCCAACAGGCGGAAAATTCTGAGGTGGCAACAGATTCCTACCTGACTGCACTGTGTGACTGCCACAAGGACACTGGGATGGTCAGGACATCCCCACAGCCTCCCTGAGCTCAGGGCTCAGATCCTTGCAGCAATGGCTTGGTGAAGAAATCACTTCTTGGCAGAAATCAGAGTGACACACAGAAGGATCAGGCAGCTTTGCCCGAAGTTCAGCACAGGCCCAGAGTGGAAATTCCACAAACGGAACAGAAATTTACCAGTAAAACATTGCATCAAATTCAAACAAACAAAAAAAAAAATCTGCTTTGGTTGCAGATGTTCAGAAGTTTTCAAAGGGGAGAGTGGAGAAACCAGACTGGCTTGGGTTTGGTGTTTCTGTCTAAGTTGCCAAATAATTTTGCTCTTAAGCCCTGGTGATGCACTGGGTTCTCTCTCCAAGAAGTGAATGAATTCTTTAGCACAAAACCCTGCTCTGGAGAGAACTTGCTATTCCAGCTGGTTCAAATGCAAGCAGCAATTAGGGAAAACTGCTCTATACTGCAGTGACACAGAGAAAATGAAAAAAAAAAAAAAAAAGGGATAAATCCCAGAGTGATTCCAGGCTTGTGCCACATGTCCACAGAGAAAGCTTTAAAACATTCAACACATCCTTTTTTAAGGGGAAAACCCTTACAAAAGACAGGTATCCTAATGCCTTACCTAAGCCAGGCAGCTCAGGGCCAGGCTGAAGGATTTGCAGCACAGAGGGTGGCAAATCCCAATTATTAATGGCCACTGGTCACCTCAGTGCTGGGGAGTCAGGGACAGCTGCCTCTCTCCACAGCTCCTCTGCCCAAATCTCTGCTCACTCTCCAAAGGCTTTGCTGCTCCTGCTGTGCACCTGTGCTCAGCCACTTGGAAAAACCATCCAAAAATATGAATAAAACCACCCAGAGAAGCAAAAAGCAAGGAGCTGGTTTCATTTGGGTAAGAAATTAGGGAAAACAAATAAAAGAAGGCATGTCATTTCAAAGGGAACTTCATGCAAAAGCAGCAGCACTTGCATCTGATGTACAGAAAGCTGCAAAAGAATTATTTATAAAGCCCAATGACACAGATTCTTCTATTGCTAAAGTGACAAAGTAAGATAAGATAAGATGAGCCATTTGCTTTGACAGCTTCACTGTCGGCCCTCAGCATTCAAACTTTTGATGTCTGGAGCTGAAAACTGAGTATTTTTAGATTCCATTTTCTTTCCAGGATGTTATCACACGAGAAGAAATAACCAAAGTTGAAAAGTTCACACCTGTCCAATCTCCATCTGTGAAACTGCTGAACATAATTAGCTGGAAAAGGACATTCAGCTGCCAACGTGAGGCTTCCTCCAAACTGCAGGGCAAGAGAAGCTGAACCAAGTCCAAACAGTCCCTAATGAAGGCATGACAGAGGTGTGTGCTCAGTGCTTTCACCTCCTGCACACCACAAACACACCCTGGCCTCCACTGCAAACTCCAGAACTTGGGCAGAAAGCCTGAACACCTCACCCACGATCTGAAAGTAGAAAGAATCCAGGGGGTGAATCATGGTGATCTCATCTCTCCAGCAATAAAGAGAATCACGTGTCAACCTTCACCAGAAAAGGGAATTGTACTTACAGGATGTAGAAAGATCTTATTTATCACCATATTTTTGTCTACCCCACAGAAATGTAGCTGTGAACTGTAAATGCAGCTCAGGATTTGCACAGCACATTGTCAACAACCTGCTGGCAAAATGCTGCAGGCTGTGGTGATCTCCTCCTGATCCTGAGCACCACCTGGATGGCTCCTTGGAGAGAGAACTCCATGTTTTACAGAGATTATATAGGGGAATTAATGCTTCCCACTAATTTAAAAGGAACCAGTAATGCACTACAGCTTGGTGTTCAATGCAAGGTGTGGATTCTGTTCTCCCAAATCTACAGAAAATTCACAAAATCACTGGGTTGAGAGACCCCTTCAAGATCAAGTCCAACCCAGCCCCAACACCTCAACTAAACCCTGGCACCCAGTGCCACATCCAGGCTTTGTTAAACACACCCAGGGATGGGGACTCCACCACCTCCCTGGGCAGAAAATTCCAGAACTTTATCACCCTTTCTGTAAAAAACTTTTTCCTGATATCCAACCCTTGGTGCAGCTTGAGGCTGTGTGCTCTGGTTCTGTCAGTGCTGCCTGGAGAAGGAGACCAACCCCACCTGACTGCAACCACCTTTCAGGGAGTTGTAGAGAGTGATAAGGTCACCTAAATTAAGGTAATTTAATTTAATTCCCTGCATGGCTAAGAAAGAAACTTCCTAAAAAGTTTTTAGGAGGGATGTGAATAGTCTGGCACCACAGAAAGAGAGCAACCCCACCTGACTGCAGCCAACTTTCAAGGGAGTTGTAGAGAGTGACAAGGTCACCTAAATTAAAGTAATTTAATCTAATTCCTTGCATGCCTAAGCAGGAATACAAAAGTTTTTGGGAAGGATGTGAAGGGTCTGGCATCCCAAATAGCCAGGATTCACCTCAGGAAGAAGCAGAGGTTTAATGTAAGGGGTATATGGAAAAAAAGTGATGAAGTAGGAAGAGATGAATTGTTGTTATTTTATGGTAAATTTTTTATACTTTCTTGGTGATTTCTCATGGGTAGTTCTTCACAACACAGTTAACAAACTTTAGTTCTCTTCTTAACCACTTAACTCACTCTTTTATAACTCATCTTTATTGGCTACAGCTGTGGCCTATTAAGGGCAGGCTTGTTCTTAATCTTTACAGAATCCCAGAATGATGAGGTTGGAAGAGACCTCTAAGATCATCGAGTCCAACCTGAGCCCTCACACCTCAACCAGACTCTAGCCCCAAGTGCCATGGCCAGGCTTTTTTAAACACATCCAGAGATGGTGATTCTACCCCCTCCCTGGGAAGAGCATTCCAGTACTTTATTATTCTTTTGGTGAAAAATTTCTTCCTAAAATCCAACCTATACCTTCCCTGATGCAGCTCGAGACTGTGTCCTCTTGTTCTGAGGACAATTAATTAGTAATTAAAACAACTACAACTCCTCAAAAATAAAATTACTTTCTATACTATCTCTATTTTTTTACATTTTATCCCTCCCCCCAAAGACAAGATTATGGTGAAACTGCAAATAACCCATCAGCAAAACTCAACAACTTCCTCCAGGAGCCAGCTGCACCCCTTGCCTAGCTTCAACACCTGCAGTGAAGCTTTGTTTCAATGCCTGCAAGATGAGCTTGTTATAGATGGATAATGAGATGACTGGCTCTCACAATTATTGTGTGACTATTAAGAAAAGCTTTAGTGATGTATGGTTATGTTATTGTGGTTTAGATTGTGTCCTCTGCTCTCCCCACAGCTCCCTTTCCCCCCTGTATTGTTGCCATCAGCCAGCCTGGGCTGTCCAGGACAGGTACAAAGAAGCTGCACAGGTGTCCCTGGCATGGGGCAGTTGGGAATGGAAAAGCTTGGGGGTGCTGAGGGGGTGAGGCATGGCAACACCTGAGCTCCAATCCAGGGACAAGAAAGCAGCTTCCACTGATAAATGGCACAGAAGAGCTGACTGACAGACCTTGGGAGGGGCCAGGGCTGGCTGATGCAGCCCCCAGGGGTATTAAAGACTGAGCATCCATCTTGAAGATGAACTGGCCATGTGGTACCCATGAGAGCACTTCCCAGTGCTGCGAATTTCTCCTTATGTAGTCCTTTGGTTGTATTTTTGTCAAGGTTTAAAAAACCTTTTTAAATTTGCAAAGTGAGCAGTTGTCTCACATGCCTGTCCTGCATCAGCTCTGTGCAGTTGCATTTCCAGAGTGGTGCTGCTTTTTGGCTGCCATCCCCCAAGCACCTGGGGGGCCACTCCTGCCCTGCAGGAGCAGCTCAGCTGCAGGTCAGACCCTCATGCAGTGTCAGTCTCTTATAGATGGACAATGAGATGATTGGCTCTCACAATTAAGGGATGACTTTGTGTGACTATTAAGAACAGTTTTAGTGATGTATGGTTATGTTATTGTGGTTTAGATTGTGTCCTCTGCTCTCCCCATAGCTCCCTTTCCCCCTGTATTGTTGCCATCAGACAGCCTGGGCTGTCCAGGACAGGTACAAAGAAGCTGCACAGGTGTCCCTGGCATGGGGCAGTTGGGAATGGAAAAGCTTGGGGGTGCTGAGGGGCTGAGGCATGGCAACACCTGAGCTCCAATCCAGGGACAAGAAAGCAGCTTCCACTGATAAATGGCACAGAAGAGCTGACTGACAGACCTTGGGAGGGGCCAGGGCTGGCTGATGCAGCCCCCAGGGGTATTAAAGACTGAGCATCCATCTTGAAGATGAACTGACTGTGTGGTACCCATGAAGGCACTTTCCAGCACTGCAAAATTTTTCCTTTTGTTGTGTTTTTGTTAATAAACCCTTTTAACTTTTCAAAGTGGGCGTTTGTCACTGCCAAGCTGAAGGCAGAGTTACCTTCCAGCCCCTGCTCTGCCTGCTGGGCTCTCCTCTGGGCCATCAGCCTGGTGCCCATGTTCCTGCGGCGCCGGGGCATCCCCTCCGCCCGCTCCTCCTGGGGCCGGGGCCTGGCCCCTGCTGCTGCTGCTGCTGCTGCTGCCACATGCTGCTGCTGATCCTCATCAGCTGCAAGAAAAAAAGAAAATATTCATGTTAAAGATGCCTTTCCCTTCTGCCTCTGAGTTAGCAAACAGCACGGACACAAAAGTGCGTTTTTCTTTCTTTGTGAAAAACGGCTTTTTGTGAATATTAAAATGAGTATTATACGTGCTGTGTTAGAAAGTTATGCTTTAATTTATTATTTATTAATTTAATTTTATTTATTAATTTAATTTTATTTACTAATTTAATTTTATTTATTTATTATTTCTTTTTAAGTATTAATTTGCTTAAGTAGCATGTTAAATATAATTTTAGATTGTAATATAATCTTAAAATAGAAACCCTGCTATGTAAGATACTTTTTTAAAAAGAGAGGAATGAGTTACTTGCACTGAGATAGCAGCCACAGGACACCTGAATCTTTCAGAGAAAAAGAATTTATTGCTCCCTTATCAGAAGAAACAAATTCTTTGTGCTTATTGTCTTGTATTGTCCCAAATCCTAATTATCCAAATTTTTATTACTCTAATTTTATTACTATTTTTATAACCATTTTATTACTATTGAACTTTAAAAATTCTAAAAACAAGTGATTGGCATAGTTTTTCACGCTATGTAAGATACTTTTTTTAAAAGAGAGGAATGAGGTACTCCCACAGAGATGGCAGCCACAGGACACCTGAATCTTCCAGAGAAAAAGAATTTATTGCTCCATTATCAGCAGAAATGAACTTCTTCCTGCCTCACTCAGGATTCAGAGGAAGAAGCTGACACTGACCAGCCGGAATCCTGTGTTTGAATGGAATTTATGCATCATGTATGAGATGTATGAATATGCAACAGGCTGTTGCTTTTAAGGGTTAATCCTCTGTTAATGTGGGTCCTTTTTTGGGCTTAATTTAGCCCAGAAAGAGGTACCTGGATGGTCTGTAACTCTTTGTTTTTATTGTCTCATTGTGCTAACCCTAACTGTCCACATTTTTTTATAACTCTAATTTTATTACTGTTTTTATAACCATTTTATTACTATTTAACTCTTAAAAATTTAAAACCAAGTAACTGGAGTTTTTCACATTTCTGAAGTATTTTGATTTTTTAATTTGAATTTGTACTTGTGTAACATAGATTCATGAGACTGAAACCTCAGAGGCTGAATGTTTCAGAGAGGAATATGTAAAGCATTCCACACGAAACACACCCTGAAGTGCAAACAAGGATCACAAATTACAGCTGAAATAAACACTTCATTCTGCCCTGCTGATTTCAAGTCCCCAGATCACAGATAGGTACAAACAAGGACACAAAGGGCCACTGCAGTTACTAATTAAGATCTGGCAAATGAAGAATATCCTAATAGGAGCAGCTGGGAGGATGGAACTGACCAGTGGGTTCATTTCAGAAGTTTTCCATAGAAAACTCTCAGATTTTTTATTTTTTTGAGGCTTCCTGTTGCTTTTAACTTGGGCAGTAATGCAAAAAAAAAACCCCAACCACATAATGGTAAAATGCCATCATCCTTGATACCTGCTTTGCATATTCTGTTGATAAGCCTAACTGATATTTTTGTTACCTGCTCAATCCTGCAAAGTATTAACTTTTAAGCTTTCATTCAAGCAAATATTCAAGTGGTCTCATGGAAAACTGCAGAACAACTCACTTACTGCAGCTCAGGACACATTTATTTTGTGATCTGACAGATTATGGTGTGTAAGCTCTGTGCTAAGTCTCCAGCACACCCTGAGCCAAACAATGCTCTCCTGAAAAAACTCCTATTAGCATATCTGCCATCAGAAAATGGGATTTGTTGTGAGTGAATCTATGCAGCACCAAAGGTGTGCCTGCAGTTCACCTCAGCTATTTCAGCCTTCAAAGTGCTGATTTTGGGGCTGGTAAGGACAGGCTGCAGCCCTGAGCTCAGCAGGGCCACCTGAGGCCAGCAGAGATGTCACAGGGATGTCAGCAGGTCCCCACACATTGTGACATTTGAAACTGAGCCACTGCCCTGTCACACTGCTGTCACCTTCCTGGTGCCATCCACCTGTGCAGACAGAACAGGGCTGGGAGAAATCACTGAGTGCAGAGATGCCAAAATGCTGCTCCAATCTGGAATGCTACAGGAAACCTCTCCTGAAGAAGCAGAGCAGATCACTTCTTGGACACTGATAAATGCCAAAAAAAGCTCTGCAAAAAGCTTTTTTTTGTGCAAATGAAGTATTTCACTTCCTAAGTTCTTGAGGCATGGTGCAATTCAAACCTCAGCATCCTTTCACCTGCAAGCTTCAGTAATTCCCAAGATGGTCCTGCCCAGCAGCTCAGCTGTGCAGCTCCAGCACTCATTCATTCTGCTTTTGGTTCCTGCTGTCCTGTGAAACAGAGACTGCTTTGCATTTTATGAAAGAGGAATCTATTTATAAGCCATGTATTTATTTCAAACCAAAGAGCTCAAGCCTCACAGAGAAAAACACATGAACCAAGCTCTCAGCTTTTCTCCATGGAACTCTCAACAGGAGACTCAGCAATTCCTCAAAGTGACCAGTGTGGAGTGGGCTCAGGATGTACCAAACCCCACCACACCTGACCCAGCACAGCACAGTCAAACACCCAGGGCAGCTGGTGGACAATATCTGTCACATCTCCAAAATGTGCACGTTAACAGAAGACACCAAGCCACTATGGGTTGTCATTTAGTAGGAAAAAAAAATATTTTAATGAAGATTTTTTTTCCTCTTTCCAGTTTTTAAAATATTTCTCCTGAGTGCAGATTTTTTTCAGCAGCACACAGCTGGTTGAACATGAGTCAGTGACACCTGGCTTGTGGCAGCAGGGCCAGGGCAGTGCCTGTCCCCTGTGCTGGCACTGCTGGGGCACCTCCAGGGCTGGGGACAGTTTTTGAGCCCCTCCCAACAAGAAAGACCTGGAGGGGCTGGAGAGAGCCCAGGGAAGGGAGCAGAGCTGGGGAAGGGTCTGGAGCCCCAGGAGAGGCTGAGGGAGCTGGGAAAGGGGCTGAGCCTGGAGCAAAGGAGGCTCAGGGGGGCCCTTGTGGCTCTGCACAGCTCCTGACAGGAGGGGACAGCCGGGGGGGTCGGGCTGTGCTCCAGGGAACAGGGACAGGAGCAGAGGGAACGGCCTCAGGCCACTCAGGTTGGATATTTGGGAAAATTTCTTCTCCAAAAAGGCTCCCCAGCCCTGGCACAGCTGCCCAGGGCAGTGCTGGAGTCCCCATCCCTGGAGGGATTTAGAAGCCACGTGGATGTGGCCCTTGGGGACATGGGCAGTGGTGGCCTTGGCAGTGCTGGGGGAATGGTTGGACTGAATGACCTCAGAGGGCTTTTCCAACCTTTCTGACAGGAGCATTCTCGAGCTTCTGTTTGCCAGGCACTCAGCTGGGCAGGGATTTGGAAAACACAAATGTTCCTCACTGCATTTCTCCCTGTCATTCACAGGAGCAGCAGAAAATCCTCATTTCCTTTGCTGTGCTGTGCCACACCTGGACCTGCTCCCTCAGGGGTCAGGGCTCTGCCTACGTGACTGCAGACACAGCTTCTGTTCAGAATGCTCAAAGTTCAGCTGTGCTTCCCTCCCCCTGAGCTGTGACACACGGAGGGGAGGCTTCACACAACAGAGGACACACTGAAAAATCACTTTTCCTTTTGCTTGGGGCTGGACTGACCATCAGATCTGAGCTGAACAATGATTTGCTCTGGGCTCTGGCCCGGCTGGGTTTGTTTTTTCACCTCCTCCTGCAGCACACAGGGCGGGCTTTGGCTGCTGCACTTATCTGAGCACATCTCTTCATGTTCCTGGAGCTGCAGAGGTCTCAGCAGTGGCACCCCAGGCTAGTCAGATCATGCAGAGATTAGTCACACAAGCACTCATTAGCCTTGATCCAAAGCCATCTGAGTGAAAATTAATGGCCAGCGTTAAAGAGGTGAGACAAGCCATCCACAAGCTTTGCAGAACGACAGGCCAGGCTGAATTGATGAGATAAACCCCTCGAATTAACAGGTAATACAAACAAAACACTCAACAGCTGGCTGGGAAAGGGACACGGGCTCAGTTTGTATTTGTGGTGTCCAGGGTCTGACTCAACCCAAGAAGATTTTTGTGCTGGGCACAGCAGCTCTGCCTGGGTGCTCAGGAAGCATCAGGGCAGGCCAGAGATTCTTTCAGCATCAGCATCAGGGCAGGCCAGAGATTCTTTCAGCTGGCTTGGCAGCCAGGGCACAGCAGCAGCTCTGAGACCCTGCTTGTGTCTCCTTCCTGAAGGGAGAGAGCCTGAACTGCATGTGAAACTGCAAAAACCACCATGGAGTCACTCAGAGCCCAGGTCAGAACCTCCTTTTGCACTCTCCAGGTAGAAACCTGCCCCTTCACAAAACTGTGCAAGCTTTTGCTGACAGCAGAGATGTTTTTCTAGCCAACAGCCCCTTGCCTATCACAGCACCTTCCACCAGGTGACAGCTGGGCTGGCAGGAATGGAGGCTGCAGGGACAGGGACACAGCTCCACCTGCTGCACCCTCACACGTGCTGGCACCACCCAGCACCTTCTGCCTCCATGCAAAACCTCTGAAATTCACACAGGGATTCAAAATTCAACAGGTGAAACTTCCTGAGGAGGTGCTTTGGCCCAGTGGAGCTTATCAGAAACAGCCACGTGTAAAATCAAGAAATGCCTTTTTTTTTTTTTGTTTTCATTTTCAGTAGAACAAGTCCAGGCATGACCCTGCTGGAAACAAGGTGCGGCTCCAAGGGACCTTTCAAAGAAATCCAAGGATTTACCTCTCCTGATCCTCACTCCCTAAACATCTGAACACTTTTAAAAGCCAATTTCCATGAGATAACACAGAAGGAAGCTGCTGCCCCAATCTCTGCACATTAGCAATTAAAGGTGAGAGCTCCCACCACTTCTTTAAGTCCATTGTTCCTGGTTTCAAGTCCTTTCCAGGTGGCAACACAGATTTTGTGGCAACTTCCATTTTCCACCCAAGCAAAAGGAATAGAAAAGGAAATTCCCGCTTAAAACTTAAATTTTGTATTAAATACACCACAATCCCAGTGGTTCTGAAAAATAATTTCTGTTGTATACAGAGAACAAAGCCATCCCCAGCAGCTGAAATTCTGTGAAGGGATTTATCATGGCAGAAACCAAGATATTAAATTATATATTATAGATATTAAATTATATATTATATTAAACAATATATTAAAGTAAAAAATATCTTAAAATCACAGTAAAAAAAAAAGCATGGCCAACTTGGAAGTGTTAAAAAGTTACCACAAAAAAAGGCTTCAACATGATAAAATTGTCCTGAATGTAAATTAATTTCAACCAACTTGCTCAAAATCAGTATTAAAGGGTTTTTTTTTAAATAATTCACACTATTAAAAACAAATGCTTGGGCTAAAATTTAGAACTTTGAATGCTTGAAGAGAAAAGAAATCCTCCCAAATCCCACAGCCCCTGATTTATCCAAATCATGACAGGATTCAAGCTCAGGAAATTATTTATTTCTCCAGGACATGCATCCTTCACTTTTACCAAAAGTTCATCTCTTCATTCATAGGAATCCAATGAAACTACATCAGTTTCCAAACCTTTCCAAGACAAAGATTTAGACCAGGTCTGAGGAAGCAGAGGTGTGTGAGAAATGTGTTGGAAAATTTAATTATTACCAGCAAAATCTGCTTTTAGCACAGATCCCTTACCAGCACAGTACTGCACTGAGTGACTGTGTTTGTATTAAATGTGTGCTGCTTTTCCCTCTTAATTAAAAATTATCAAAGCAACTCCCACAAAATAAAAATAATAGAAATTCCAACCCCAAAACACCCTATATCCCCAAATCTGTGGAGTATTGACCAGGAATTCAGAGACTGTCCTGACTAAACGTCTTAATTTGACACCTGGCAGCCAAAAAAATCTGCTTTTAGCACAGATCCCTTACCAGCACAGTACTGCACTGATTGACTGTGTTTGTATTAAATGTGTGCTGGTTTTCTCTCTTAATTAAAAATTATCAAAGCAACTCCCACAAAATAAAAATAATACAAATTCCAACCCCAAAACAGCCCATATCCCCAAATCTGTGGAGGTATTGACCAGGAGTTCAGAGATTGTCCTGACTAAACATCTTAATTTGACACCTGGCAGCCAAAAAATCTGCTTTTAGCACAGATCCCTTACCAGCACAGTACTGCACTGTGTTTGTATTAAATGTGTGGTACTTTTCCCTCTTAATTAAAAATTATCAAAGCAACTCCCACAAAATAAAAATAATAGAAATTCCAACCCCAAAACATCCCATATCCCCAAAATCTGTGGAGGTCCCCTGGCAGCCAAAAAATCTGCTTTTAGCACAGATCCCTTACCAGCACAGTACTGCACTGATTGACTGTGTTTGTATTAAATGTGTGGTGCTTTCCCCTCTTAATTAAAAATTATCAAAGCAACTGCCCCAGAAGAAAAATAATACAAATTCCAACCCCTAAACACCCCATATCCCCAAAATCTGTGGAGGTATTGACCAGGAGTTCAGAGCTTGTCTTGACTAAACATCTTAATTTGACACCTGGCAGCCAAAAAAATCTGCTTTTAGCACAGATCCCTTACCAGCACAGTACTGCACTGTGTTTGTATTAAATGTGTGGTGCTTTCCCCTCTTAATTAAAAATTATCAAAGCAACTCCCACAAAATAAAAATAATAGAAATTCCAACCCCAAAACATCCCATATCCCCAAAATCTGTGGAGGTCCCCTGGCAGCCAAAAAATCTGCTTTTAGCACAGATCCCTTACCAGCACAGTACTGCACTGTGTTTGTATTAAATGTGTGGTGCTTTCCCCTCTTAATTAAAAATTATCAAAGCAACTCCCACAAAATAAAAATAATAGAAATTCCAACCCCAAAACATCCCATATCCCCAAAATCTGTGGAGTATTGACAAGGAATTCAGAGACTGTCCTGACTAAACATCTTAATTTGACACCTGGCAGCCACAAAATCTGCTTTTACCACAGATCCCAGATTGTATTAAATGTATGCTGGTTTTCCCTCTTAATTAAAAATTATCAAAGCAACTGCCCCAGAAGAAAAATAATAGAAATTCCAACCCCTAAACACCCCACATCCCCAAAATGTGTGTAGGTATTTGTATACCTACAAACTATGAACTCTGACCAGGAGTTCAGAGTTTCTCTTGACTAAACATCTTAATCTGACACCAAAAAACCTCCTTCAGTGTGGGAACACAGCAAGGGCAGTGAGCTCTCAGCACACCTGACTCCTTCCCACAGCACCCAATTCCCACCCACGCAAGGTCAGCTCCACCACAGTGGGGTTGCAGTGCTGGTTATGGTTGGACTCAGTGATTTTAAAGTTGTTTTTTTTCCAGCCCAGATGATTTTCTGCTCTAACAGTGCTCAGCAGTGACACAGAAGTGCTGCCTCCTCCACAATGAGGTGGAAAAGGAGCAGGGGTGGGACATGGCACAGGAGTGACTCCAGATGGTTCTGGAGTATCTCCAGTGAGGAAAACTCTGCAGCCTCCCTCTCTGGGCAGTCTTTTCCAGTGCTCCCAGTAAAGAAATCCTCCCTCATGCTCAGCTAGAGCTTCAGTTCCTGCCTGTTCCTGTTGTGGCATTGCTGGCTGTGAAAAATGCGTATTTTATGACTGGCTTTTTGCAAATATTAAAATGAATATCACATGTGTTATGTTAGAAAGTGATAATGGATTTATTTGCTTAAGTAGTGTGTTAAATATAGTTTTAGGTTATAACATAATGTTAAAATAGAAACTGTGATATGTAAGATACTTTTTTTAAAAGAGAGGACTTGCACCGGATAGCAGCCACAAGACACCAAAATCTTTCAGAGAAAAAGAATTAATTGCTCCATTATCAGAAAAAAACAAATTCTTTGTTCTTATTGTCTTGTATTGTCCTAAATCCTAATTGTCCAAATTTTTATTACTCTAATTATATTACTATTTTAATAACCATTTTATTACTACTAAACTTTTAAAATTCTAAAAACAAGTGAATGGAATTTTTCACACTATGTAAGACACTTTTTTTAAAAGAGAGGAACGAGGTACTCCCACAGAGATAGCAGCCACAGGACCCCTGAATCTTCCAGAGAAAAAGAATTTATTGCTCCATTATCAGCAGAAATGAACTTCTTCCTGCCTCACTCAGCCCTGAAGAGCTGTCAGGACTAAGAGGAAACAGCTGACAGAATGAAGAGATGAACTTTTGGTAAAAGTGAAGGATGCATGTCCTGGAGAAATAAGTAATTCCCTGAGCTTGAATCCTGTCATGATTTGGATAAATCAGGGGCTGTGGGGTTTGGGAGGATTTCTTTTCTCTTCAGGCATTCAAAGTTCTAAATTTTAGCACAAGCATTTGTTTTAAATAATGTGAATTATTTTTTAAAAAAACCCTTTAATACTGATTTTGAGCAAGTTGGTTGAAATTAATTTGCATTCAGGAAAATTTACATTCAGGACAAAAGTTGACACTGACCTGGATCTGGACTGTCCATAACTCTTTGTTTTTATTGTCTCATTGTGCTAACCCCAATTGTCCAAATTTTTATTACTCTAATTATATTACTGTTTTTATAACTATTTTATTACTATTAAACTTTTAAAATCCTAAAAACAAGTGATTGGTGTTTTTCACAAGAGGAAAAAATTGACAGTGACCAGAGAGAATCCTGTGTTTGAATAGAATTTATGCATCATGTATGAGGTGTATGAATATGCAACAGGCTGTTGCTTTTAAGGGTTAATCCTCTGGTAATGTGGGTCCTTATTTAGCCCAGAAAGAGGTACCTGGACTGTCCATAACTCTTTGTTTCTATTGTCTCCTATTGTCCTAAATCCTAATTGTCCAAATTTTTTTATTACTCTAATTTTATTACTATTTTTATAACCATTTTATTACTATTAAACTTTTAAAATTTTAAAAACAAGTGATTGGTATTTTTCACAAGAGGAAGAAGTTGACACTGACCAGCCAGAATCCTCTGTCTGAATGGAATTTATGCATCATGGATGAGGTGTATGAATATGCAACAGGCTGCTCTTTTAAGGGTTAATCCTCTATTAATGTGGGTCCTTTTCTGGGCTTATTTTGCCCAGAAAGAGGTACCCAGACTGCCTGTAACTCTTTGTTTTTATTGTCCTAATCCCAATTGTTCAAATTATTATTATTCTAATTATATTACTATTTTCACAACCATCTTATTACTATTAAACTTTTAAAATCCTAAAAACAAGTGCTTGGTGTTTCTCACGCTGGCCCCCAGAGCAGAGCCTGGGCCGTGCTCTGAGCCCTCCCTGCAGACACTGCTGGATGTGGGTCAAGTCCCCTCTGAGTTTTCTCCTCCCCAGGCTGAACATACCCAGCTCCCTCAGCCTTTCCTGGTTAGGAAATGCTCCAGCACCTCCTTCATCATCCTCACAAACCTCTGCTGGACCCACTGCTGGTTCCTCCTGTCCTGAGGAGCTCAGAACTGGACAGAGCACCCCGAATGTGCCTCCCAGGGCTGAGCAGAGGGGCAGGATCACTCCCTGACCTGCTGGAAATGCTCTCATCCCGAGATCCCCTTGGCATTCCTGGCACAAGGGAACGCTGCTGGCTCGGGGACAGCTCCTTGTCCACCAGGACACCCAGGTCCTTCTCATGCAGTTGTGAAAAATGTGTATTTTATGATTGGCTTTTTGCAAATATTAAAGTGAATATTATATGTGTTGTGTTAGAAAGCTATGCTGTGCTAATTCTCTTAAGTAGTGTGTTAAGTATGGTTGTAGGTTATAAAAAAATGTTAAAATAGAAACTATGCTATGTAGGATACTTTTTTTTAAGAAAGGACTCGCAGCGAGATAGCAGCCACAGGACACCTGAATCTTTCAGAGAAAAAGAATTTATTGCCCTCTTATCAGAAGAAACGAACTTTTTTCTGCCTCGAAGGTGTTGTTAAGATTCAGAGGAAGAAATTGATGATGACAGAATCCTGTGTTTGAATGGAATTTATGTATCATGTATGAGATGTATGAATATGCAACAGGCTATTATTGTTTTTAAAGGTTAATCCTTTGTTAACGTGTGTCCATTTTCAGGCTTGGGCTGCCCAGAAAGAGGTACCTGGACGTCCATAACTCTTTAGTTCTACTGCCTCATATCGTCCTAATTCAAATTGTCCAAATGATTATTTCTCTAATTGTATTACTATTTTTATAACCATTTTATTACTATCAAACTTTTAAAATTTATTAAAAAAAAAAAGTGACTGGCGTTTTTCACACCGGTGTCTGCCGGTGCTCAGGGCTGTTCTCCCCAGGTTCAGAGCCCTGAACTGCACCGTACTGGATTTCGGAAGGTTTTTTCCTGCATGTCAAAGTCCCTCTGAAAGGGCACAACCCTCTGAGACATCGGCCATTCCTTGTTTTGTACCATCAGCGAACTTGCTGAGGAAGCACCAACCCCTTTGTCCAAACAAGCCACGAACACCAAGCACAGAACCCTTGGGGCACCACTCGTGACAGGCCCCCCCCTTACACCCTGTGCGCCGATCCCGAGCCTTTGGGACCTGTTTTCCATTCCCCCCTCATTTACAGTAACCTCAGGGACACTTTCCCAGTCCCAAAGCCCCTGACAGAACTCCCGACAGAGAACTCAGACTTCCAACCCAGCGTCCCTCACCCTGGGGCCACCTCAGGCCGGGAACAGGGAACCCCCAGCAGCAGCAGACCAGGCCTCGGCGCCCGCACCCCGCAACCTCCGGGCAGCCCGGAGTTAAGAAGCCGGGACAGCCCCGGAATCCTCCCCGGGACCCCCCAAAACCCCTCGAGACCCCCCAAAATCCCCGCTGCCCCCAACATGGCGGGTCCCCCCCCTCAGGGGCCGCCCGAGGCGTGGCGCCCCCTGGCGGCTCCCGAGACACGCGCCCCCCGCGCGCGCGTGCGGACCCGCTTGAGAGCAGGGCCGCGCCCACCGGAACGGCCCCGCGGGGGTGGGGAGGGAGGCCCAGCCGGTCCGCTCGGCGCCGCGACCCACCTGCCCTGGCTTGGCCGCGGAGGCGGGTGGCGAAGAAGAGAAGGACGGCGAGCAGCACGGCAGCGGCGGCGAGCAGAACCGCGTCCATCCCGCAGCGCCGGCCCCGCCCACATCAGCCTTGGTACGCCCCGTCCCCTTCCCCTGCCGCCAGGCCCCCCTCGCGCGGGCTGCCCCGCGGGGTGCCTGTGGCGGCGCGGCGCGGAGGCCGCGCTGCGATGGGGCAGGCGCGGCGAGGGCAGCCCGCGGGAGGGGTCCTGACTCGTCCCTGAGGCGGGCTCTGAGGGAGGGCGCGGAAAAAGGAATTAAAGGCGGGATTAAAGCAGAAGTTCAAGGAGAAATTAAAAATTATGAGGCAAAACCGGCCGTGAGCGCGGCGCCCGCGGGTCTAGCCGCCCGGCACGGCTGCTATGAGCGGCTGGTGACCCGTCCGTCCTCTACACACGGCGAGTGGGGCCAGGCTGGGGAGATCCCAGCCGTGACCCGGCACCGGCTGCACCCCAGACAGGCCCTGAGAGCTGTCGGGGTGTCCCAGGCAATGATGAAACTTAAATTACATCTCTGAGTAATTTCTGTCCTCTGCCTTTAGGTCTGTGGAATTTGGGAATGGGATGAAGCTGGAGCTGCCGTGTCAGGAGTGATGTCCTGACCTGGCCTGAACCAAAAGTGCACAAAAAGATGCAGAAACTTGCACTGGAGACGGAAAAGAAATTTCCCCCCTTTGCATGGTCACCCACTGTTAGATCTGAAACCTTGTCAGGCTCTGCCCCAGTCCTATGAGTGAGGAGAGAAATTTTTTAAACTTTACCCATTTTCACTTAGTGGTTGTGAAGTTCTGGCTGATCAAGCCCTTTCTTGCTTCAGAAATGTTTTCAGCGTGACTGTTTAAAGCACTCTTGGTGGGGGAAAGTGTGTTAATAAATTGAAAATGAAAATTAGAGGCTATGGGACATCTAAAGGTGATCAAAAGCACTGCTTAGCTAATTAGTTATTGCTGTGGGCTCCACAGCTGCCTGTGTCCCTGTCACCAGCTCGAGATGAGTTCAGATCTGTCAGCAGATGAAAAGCAGCTTCTGCTGAGGGATTTGCTGAATTTTAGCCATGTAGGACCAGCAACACAGTAGGAAGCTCTCAAAAAAGAGCTGAACTACAGGCTGAGTGTTTTATGGCAAAGTTTTATTTTAGTAATAGCCTTTCAAAAATCTTATTTTGGGAGTAATTCATGGAATCGTGGAATAGCTTGGGTTGGAAGGAACCTTAAGGATGATTTTGTTCCATTCCTTGCCATGGGCAGGGACACCTTCCACTGTCCCAGGGTGCTCCAAGCCCTGTCCAGCCTGGCGTTGAGCACTTCCAGGGATCCAGGGGTAGCCACAGCTCCTCTGGGCACCCTGTGCCAGGCTCCTCACCCTCCCAGGGAACAATTCCTAATTCCCAATATCCCATCCATCCCTGCCCTCTGGCAGTGGGAGCCATTCCCTGTGTCCTGTCCCTCCATCCCTTGTCCCCAGTCTCTCTGCAGCTCTCCTGGAGCCCCTTTAGGCCCTGCAAGGGGCTCTGAAATCCCTCCTGGATCCTTCCTTTCTCCAGGTGAGCACTCCCAGCTCTCCCAGCCTGGCTCCAGCCCTTGGAGCATCTCCATGGCTTCCTCTGGATTTGCTCCAGCAGCTCCAGCTCCTCCTGCTCTTGGCCCCAGGGCTGGAGCAGCTCTGCAGGAGAGTCTCACCTGCAGAATCCCCCTGCCCTGCTGGGGATGAGCACACAGAGGGCTCTGGCTGGGCCATGTGGAGCTTCTCACCTACCCCATCTCCCCCTCAGGTTCAGCCTCTCACCCACCCCAACTCCCTCTCAGGCTTGGCTTCTCATCCACCCCATCTGCCCCTCAGGCTCAGTTTCTCACCCACCCAATCTCCCTCCCAGGTTCAGCTTCTCCCTCACCCCAACTCCCTCTCAGGTTCAGCTTCTCCCTCACCCAATCTCCCCCTCAGGCTCAGCTTCTCCCTCACCCCAACTCCCCCTCAGGCTTGGCTTCTCACCCACCCCATCTCCCCCTCAGGTTCAGCCTCTCACCCACCCCATCTCCCCCTCAGGCTCAGCTTCTCCCTCACCCCCCAACTCCTCTCAGGTTCAGTTTCTCACCCACCCCATCTCCCCCTCAGGTTCAGCCTCTCACCCACCCCAACTCCTCTCAGGTTCAGCTTCTCCCTCACCCCAACTCCCCCTCAGGTTCAGCCTCTCACCCACCCCAACTCCCCCTCACATTCAGCTTCTCCCTCACCCCAACTGCCTCTCAGGCTCAGCTTTGGCCAAAGCACCCGTGGGCAAGCTGAGGTTCCCAAAGCCTCTTTGTTCTTTGTCATCCAGCCCTGCAGGCAGCCAGCACACACTCGTGTCAGTGCTGAGTGGTTTACTGTGTCGGTGTTGAGTGGTTCATTTCCCTGCATGGTCCCTACTGCCTTTGAAATAAGGAGGTGGTGGTAATGGTGGGATGTCACCTGCTCCTCCTCTCTGGGCTGCAGAAGGAGCAGAGGAGTTTTTCCTGTAGGTGTCACCAATATCCCGCGTAGAAACTGAGCTTAAACTGCCGGGGAAGGACCGAGCGTGGGATGCTCAGGTCGGTTTGATACAACACCAGAGTCTTCTGAAATATTTGAGATCCCTCGGGTTGCGTTTCACAGAAGCCTTTCTGGATTTTCCTAATTTAAGTCTGGAAAAATCCCTCTGGTTTCCTCAATAACCATGTAAATTCCAGAGGATTTTGAGGCTGGCTTTCTACCAGGACACTGGGAGAATGTGTGAAGGCTGTGATGAGCTGTGGGTGGTGATTGAATTTGGTGGCTGCTGCTGGAGCGTGACTGGTTCCACTCAGTCATGCAAACACTGCAAGAATATCACGGAATCATGGAATGATTTGGGTTGGGAGGGACCTTAGGTACCATCTCATTCCATGAGCAGGAACACCTTCAATATCCCAGGGTGCTCCAAACCTCTCCCAACCTGCCCTTGGACACTTCCAGGGATCCAGGGACAGCCACAGCTTCTCTGGGCACCTGTGCCAGGGCTCAGCACCCTCACAGGGAACAATTCCCTCCTTACTATTTATTCTAAATCTGCCCTCTTTTAGCTTAAAAATGTTTCTGCTTGTCCCAGCAGTTGTAAATCCTTAATCACAATAATACAGTATTTGCAGACCTAGGGAATTTTCTCACCCAGCGTGGGAGCAGTGCCTGATCCCAGTACAGGCTGTTTTAAAGGAAAATTGGTCTTTTTTCAATTTATTGTGACAAAAGGTAAAATAGCACATTCCCCCTCAAGCACCTCATTGTATAAGGAATTACATAGAATCACAGAATCATTGTTAGAAAAGCCCTCTTGCATCATCAAGCCCAACTATTCCCCTACTGCCAAAACCACCGCTAAACCACCCCAAAGTTCCACCTCTACATCTAAAATCCCTTTAAATGTAAATCCTTGTGGGGCTGGAGGCACATCCACTTTTTTTGTGTCACTTCTTCGGAGCAGCCTGGAGAGCTCGCCCAGCTGGCAGAGCAGCCCCGAGGCTTCAATCCAGAGACGCGCGGTGGCGGCAGGTACCGGTGCCCGGTAATGAGGCTCTAATTCCCTGCGAATAAACCAAAGTGCATCCAGGAACTCGGTGTATCCCGGGGCCAACTGGCACAAAACGCCCTCTTCCACACTTGTCAGCTTGCCTCGCCTTCCAGGAGAGGGTGGCTGGATGCACGCTGCCTGCTGGGAGCTGTTCCTGGACTGCTTTGAGCCGGGAATTATCTCAAAAAGTGCAGCTTGGCACTCAGGTTGTGCAGAGGGACTTTGTGACCATTTTCCCCCATGGATGTAAGAGCTGAAATAAGGGATGGAGGACTCCAAGTGGCTCTTCAAAATGCAGTTTATTGTATCCAAGATGTTACAGCAGTCCAGGGTCGTGGATGAAAGGAATAGCAGATTTGTCTTTACAAATGGTCTGCTGGTAGATAAAAACAGCACTGGGAGATAAAAGAAACAATGGGAAGGATTCCACTGATTGATGAATGAAAAATAATATTTGCTTTTACAAATAAACTTTAGCTTTGCTGATAAATGAAATTAGATATTGGAAGATGAAAGAAACAATGGGGAAGAAAAACCCCTTAATTTCATAAGAATTACAAATTAAAAAGGAGGGTTATACATTAGGGGGGAATCTTTGGTATCAGGTGTTCTGGGCAGTCTGTACCTCTCAAGTGCCTCAGAAATGGGGAAAGAGAGAAGGGAAATGCAGCCGGGAAATTAGGATAAAAAGGAGGCTGCATCCTCAAAAAATTTGAGAGACCCCAGGGGAATGCCCCATGGCCTCTCCTTTATTAAAATAAAGTTACAGGACTCCTCTGTCTTCTTTTTGGACATAAACCTCTGGTGTTTGTGGATTAATTTTCCTAACATGGGTGACAGAGCCTGTGCCTACAGCTGTCAGCTCCAGCTGCAGGCAGGCCTGGAGACCCTGAGTTTAGGTCACAATGCATTATAGACTTTCCTTTGCTGAGCATCTTCATCCAGTAGAACCAATCTGTACTTAACTTTTATCTCTAGCCCATCATAGCTACTATCATTACCATATTCATGTCACTATTCTCCAATCACTATAAGTTAGTACATTACAGTTTAAGCTAGAAGTTGTTTTTCAGTTTTCTTGCAGTGGAAAATTCTGAGACCTTTTTTCTACTGGCAACATTTGCTGCCTTGTTTGCCTGTGCTCTCTTTCTGCTTGGTAAAAACATCTTCTTGTTTGAGGTGGGTTTATCCTTTGCTCTAAGCCATAAAAACCCCTTGTAACTAACACACCCTTTGCCTCCTTGGTTATCCAGTGAGACTGGCTCAGCAATTCTTTTCTTCTCTATCAAAATTTGCTTCCATCTCTATTCCTTCATCAGACTCTACATTCAAAAATCTTTCTGCTAAGCACACATATCTGGGAGACTTTCTTGTCAAACTTTCATCCTTCCCAACAGATGTACCTCTCACTGCCTGGGCACACCTTATTTTCCAGCAGGGATTCACCCTTTGTGCAGCAGGATTTATTTACAGGGGGAAATGCTGCAAGTGCTGCCTTCCAGCTCCCACCCACTTGGAGATGGACCTCGGTTGTTCCTCCAAATGCTCTGGAGATGTGCTGATGAAGGGAGTGGTTCTGCATCCTCCTTTGTGCCAGTGAGACACAGCACCTTCCAGGGAGTGCTCTGGATTCCAGGATCACACTGGGAAGGGTCTGGATCAGAGTGCCAAAGAGCTGCAGATTATTTTATAATTGTAGGGCAGTGAAGGATCTGGATCAGAGTGCCAAAGAGCTGCAGATTATTTTATAATTGCAGGGCAGTGAGCTGGTGATCCTAAATGTGGGGTGAGCTCCACCCAGGACCCCCCTGCACCATCCTGGAGCTCAGCACCTCCCCAAAGCCTCTGAAGAAGCTTCTGAGACCTCTCTTGCTCTTTTCTGGCCCTGCTGCTTCCTTCTCACTGCTCTACTTTTGTCACTTGTTTTAGGAGAAATAAAATTGTTTCCTGTTGCTTGATATAGCTTCCAAATCTCCCTTAAACAGTGAAATTTAAACACAAGTAGTGGTCATAATCAAAATAGAATCTTAGTACTTGAAAACAACATTACAAAATTAAGAAATGCATAAAAAATTGAAGGCTTGAAATCATTGTGAGGTGATTCCCTCCTCTGTGTTGTGTTTTATAACAGCTCATATTTGCTCTGAAGGTTTGGCTGACTGGTCTAGTTCAGCCACAGCTGCTTCTGGGCCAGGATGTCTGAGTGATGCAGAGAGTGGGACTTGATCAGATAAATGCCCTTTCTGCCTTAAAAGCTGGGGGAAATTTTGAAGCAAATAATGCCAGTAAAGATATAAATCTAAAAGAAATCCAGCCAGGCTAAGGATTTCTTTGAGCAAGTCTTCAAAAATATTTGGAGATCAAGAGTGTTGTGCTGACAGGAGATTAGGGAAAAAATAGTGGTGAAGTGAAATCCTTACAAGTGAAATTCAGATGCTTTCCCTCCTGTGGCCATGAAACCAAAACCTTTCAAAGGCTCTTTGGTGAACAGTGAAGCCACAGAGGTGGGGTGGATTTGGATGTTCCTGGTTAATGCCCTGAGCACAGGGTTCAGCCTTGTGGCTGTTAGGAAAATTAATCCACAAACACCAGAGGTTTATGTCCAAAAAGGAGACAGAGGAGTCCTTTTACTTTATTGAAATAAAGGGAGAGGCCATGGGGCATTCCCCTGGGATCTCTCAAATTTTTTGAGGATGCAGCCTCCTTTTTATCCCAACTTCCTGGCTGCATTCCCCTTCTCTCTTTCCCCATTTCTGAGGCACTTGAGAGGCACAGACTGCCCAGAACACCTGATACCAAAGATTCCCCCCTAATGTACAACTCTCCCTTTTAATTTTTAATTTTTATGGAATTTAGGGGTTTTTCTTCCCCATTGTTTCTTTCATCTTCCAATGTCTAATTTCATTTATCGGCAAAGCTAAAGTTTATTTGTAAAAGCAAATATCGTTTTCCATTCATCAATCAGTGGAATCCTTCCCAATGTTTCTTTTATCTCCCATTGCTGGTTTTATCTTCCAGGAGACCCACAGCTTGTTTATAAAGACAAATCTGCTGTTCCTCTCATGGCTGTGACTGCATCGCTGGCTGTCTTTTCAGCAATTTATCTGTAATCTTTTCTTCATCTCTTTTGGTTTTAACTATTCCAGATGATTCTTAACCAGTGTTTCTTGGGCATGGACACATTCCTAGAGAAGACCTGTTGTAATTCCCATCCCTGGAGGTGTCCAAGGAATGACTCAGGTGACACTGAGAGCTCTGGGCTGGTTGACAAGGCTGTGATGGGTCAAAAGTTGGGCTTGATCTTAGAGGTGTTTTCCAAGATTTAGCTCCAGCTGCATTATCTGAGCATGGCCAAGCTTCTCCTCTGGAATTTGCTAGCTGAAAATCAAAGATAAAAACACTGGTTTTCTTCCCAAAGTCAGTCCTGGGAGGGCAACCATCAGAGAAACAACAGTGGTGGAAATGTTCAGAGGTTGCTGCTGCTCTGGGTGTCTTTGTCATTCAGAGCTCCCTGCTCTCCTCTCATGCCCATCGAGCTGTTTGTCTAGAGCCTTAATGAGTTTCCTGTATCTTTTCAAAATGTAAATTGTAACCAATTTTCAAGTCATTCGTTATAAAGTCAGTCACTGCAGCCCCTCTTTAATTTCACCTGTCCCTTCCCATGTTTCCATTAAACCCCAGTTAATTACAAATTAATCTCATTCTCAGGGCATCAGCTGCATTTGTAATAAATGTCTCTCAAAGTCTGTGACTCAGCTGACAGCACAGAGCAGTGACCAAGACCTGGATGAACAGGATTTCCAGTCCAAATTAACAAAGAATTGTTCTCCTGTCTCCAAAAATCCACCAGCACAAGGGGGAAAGCAAACCAGAGATGCCAAAATGGAATTTGATTTCTTTGCTGCAGGTGAAGAAAAGGGGAGCAGTTGTGACCCAGCAGTACCTCCCTCAGGTTGTCCCCAGGGGACTTGCAGCTGTAATGGCTTTGCTGCCTGAGGGGAGGCTTTTAGCTGCAAAAATCCACTTTTCCAGCCAACTCCCATAAATCCAGAGCATTTAGTTGGATTGCAGACTCCCATTGCTTAATGGGAACATTGCTCACCATTTCACATCCTGGTTTTGGCATGAGCAGCTGGAGGCATGGGCTGCATTCCTCTTCCTGGGTGCAGCACAGAAGAAATCACTTTTATTTTGGCTTGGCTGGAGACTGAACTGTGGGGTGCCTGTTTGTGGCATTCACATTCCCTGAACAAATTCCTTCACCCAGGGTTTTTCTCCTGGGAAGCTGAAAAGCAGCAAGAGAGGCCTCAGAGAAAAGGAAAACAATTCTTATCTCATTTGCTTCTCCTGTGTTGTGCTCATGTGGAATGTGTTTGGAGATTGTTCACCCACAGGTGATTGTTCCATTGGATTCTGCTGGGAGTTGTTTTCACTCTTTGGCCAATCAGGGCCAAGCTGTGTTGGGACTCTGGAAAGAGTCAGGAGTTTTCATTATTATCTTTTTAGCCTTCTCTAAGTATCCTGTCTGTATTCTTTAGTATAGTATTCTTTAATATAATATAATAAAGTAATAAATTAGCCTTCTGATAAGATGGAGTCAGATGCATCATTCCTTCCCTCATCAGGGTGGCCGTGTGTTGTCATCTTATTGCAGGGGTTCCATGCTGGTATCTCCTTATTGCAAAAGTTCCAAACCTCCTTGGTGTTTCTCATGGGCAGCTCCTCAGAGCACTAACTCTCTCCTCTTCACAAAGCAGCCACTGACTGCAGTGCCCCTCTCACCCAGCCACCCCACTCTTTTATAGCACTCTTCTTCTCACTGGTTCCAGCTGTGGCCCATTAAAGTCAGGCCTGTTCCTAATCTTTGATAATTGGCCCAGCTGCAACTCCTTAGGGGTAAGATTACTTTCTACACTGTCTTTATTTTCTTGTATTCTATCCCCCTATAGCCATGCATTTACAGTACCTGTTGTCTTTGGGGCAAAGCCTCCCCTCCTCTAAAGGCTTTCCCCCACTGTTCTCAGCATCCCTCTACCTCTGCCTTCCCTCTGTGCTCATGGTGGAACGGACCAGGGAGTGGATCCTGGCTTCTGACAGCCTTTTTATCAGCAGGAGATGTGTCTGTGGCAGGACAGCATTATTGGGGTAAGCCAAGGGTGGGAGTTCACCTGCCTGCATTCATCTCCCTTCCAGGCTTCTTCAGTGGGGCTGGACAAGCCCAGGTCCTCCTGCTCCCTGCCCTGGTGGTGCCAGACTTCACTTAATGTGTCTGTCCATCCTTCTGTCTTGCACATGAACAACTTGGCTGATAGAAGGGTCTCTTTGAATTAGGTTTTCTAAGTTTTTGGAGATTTATATCACACTTGAGATAGCTCAGCTACTTCAGATGGCATAAAATCAGCAGGATGGCTTTTGAGGCAGTGTTGGAAACAGAAAAGTTTTAATAAAAGGCAAAATAACAAAGCTCTTGACAGAGAAAAACTGAGCTAGGGCAAGAGCTTCTTGCTCTTGGTAAAACACCTCACAAAAGTGATTTCTTTTTGTTCTCTTCTTTTTCTAGTAAATTGCTTAGGTGGGACTTTTTGGTTTCTGTCCAATTGGCCATCCTTAAGTTTGAGGTGAAGTCCCCCAGGTCCTATGAGGTGTCTTTTTACCTAATGGAGGAGAGAAACTTCTGGGCTTCTTTTCCTTTTTTAAGGAGTCAAAGGATAATTTTGTCGCTCCATCAACAGGGGGCACATTCCTACACTTGGCCAGTTGTGGTCTTGCCTTGTGAGATCCAATTTCTCTTTTCAGCTTCATAATTAAAATTATAGAGAAGGGAGAGCCTGACTCCCCTCAGAGGTGTGTGATAAAAGGATGGGAAGCAACAGGCCTTGGCTGCAGCAAGGGCAATTCTGTTGTGGTGTTGTGAGGTGAGAGATGAGAATTTGACCCCAAGTTCTCAGAAGACTGATATATTATATTATATTATATTATATTATATTATATTATATTATATTATATTATATTATATTATATTATATTATATTATATTATATTATATTATATTATATTATATTATATTATATTATATATTGATATACTAAAGCTATACTAAAGAAAGAGAAAGGAGACATCAGAAGGCTAGACAAGAATGAATAATAAAAACCTTGGACTGGGATTGGTCATTAATTAAAAACAATTCACATGAAGCCAATCAAAGATGCACCTGTTGGTAAAGCATCTCCAGAGCACATTCCAAGCAATCAGATAATTATTGTTTACATTTCTTTTCTGAGGCTTCTCAGCTCCTCAGGAGAAAAGTCCTGGTGAAGGGATTTTTCAGAAAATGTCATGGTGACATAGTTCCATAAGGCAATGAACAATGTTTGCACTGGGAGGATGGAGAAATGCTGGACCACGAGCCCAGAGGGGTGGGGGCATTGCTTCCCTTGGAGGTGTTCTGTCAGAATTCAGGACGTCCCTCTGTCTGTCCTGGATTGCCAGAACCCCTGCCAGGGGCTCAGAGCCCTTGGCACAGAGCCCAGGACACCTGTGGGTTTGATTATGACCCATGGAAAAAATTACCAACCTCATATGAGGATCTGCAAGCCACGAAAGTCTAAGTAGAATAATAGTTAGTTTATCATGGGGTGAAAAATAGATTTTTGGGGTTTTTAGAATGGGGGTTCAGGAGGCAAGATGGAGGAATCTGGGCATGTCCAGCCTTTCTGTTTCTTCTTCTTGGCCTCCATCTTCTGCTGTGATGGTGGCACTTTTGGATTGGTTTAGAGTAGAAGCTCACTGTCTAACATAGGTGATGGGTATTGGAAGTTATGGTAAATAATGTACAGGTAGTTTTTAGTATAAAAAGATAACACTGCCCCAGGGGCAGGCAGACCTGAATGGACCTCAGCAGGCCAGAAACAGAATTTTATAGATAAGAAACAATAAACAACCTTGAGAATGAGAACTGAAGAGTTCTGACTCCTTCTTTGACTGCCAGGCTGGGAAAAAAGATTTTCTAACACATCTCGGGGTCACTCTGAGCAGCAGAACCCCGAGAGTGTCCCACACTCAGCTGGACAAGCCTGAATTTTGATGCAATTCTGCAAATGCCCATGAATCAGAACAGAAAGAATTGCATGTACAAGCTGAGATGAGTGTGGATGCAGCCTGCAGAGTCTCCTTATCTGTCTTTGAAATGCCACTGCTCCACGCTGCCAGCAGCCACCAGGAATATTCGCTTTTCTCCTCGGACTGCGTGGAGCACACTGATAATTCTGGGAGCAGCAAGGCTGCTTTCATCTTCCTGCAGCTAATCCAAACAGATCACGTTGTTAGGGGGAGTCAGGAGAGAACAGGAGAAGACAGAGTATCTTTATTTAAAAATAAATTAAAGAAATCCTTAAAATCAAAGCTCTTAGCAGGGGTTCAGCAGGATCAGGAGGCAGCAGTCCTTGCTGGTGCTGGATTTATTGCCTGTGTTAAATGTCTGGGCTGAATTGCCTCATCTTCCCACAAATGGAGCTGCTCCTACCTCGTGTTGGTTGGGCAGTGGGGAAAAGGGAGCAGAGCTGTCTGTGCTGTCCCTGCTCTGTGGATAACAGAGGGAGCAGGAATTGTGAGGACTGTCAGGCTGGATTAGGCTCGAGGCACACAGAATCCAGTTCCTTGCTTGCTTTGCTGATCAGCACAGCAGGTTTCCAGGAATCATTTTAAAAGCATTTCAGAGGAAAAAATTGTTCATTTTGTTCCCCTTTTCCCCAAAATATTGCCCTGACTGCTATCCTTCCACAAAAATTCAGGAAGATTTCCAAGAGTCTCTGCAGGGCTGTGAGCTGCTGGTGGTGGTGTAGACCCACAGTAAGTTGTAGGGACAAGTGATTGAGGTTGTCACAGCAGCCTGGGCTGTGGGAACAACCTGGGGAAGACAGCTGGGATCCCCCAGGGAAGTGGGAAAAGGTCAGAACTGGCACATGGGCTTTGCCAGAGGTACCAGGAGTCTTCTGCTGCCTCTGTGTATTTTGAATGAGGAAAGCCTGGAACCTTTAGGTGTTGGACTTGGATGATCTTTGTGGGTCCCTTCCAATTCAGGATTTTCCATGATATTCTAAAGGAAAGGGCAGGGAAACCCAGGCTACAAATGTCCCTCAAAAGCAGCCAGGAAAACACCTTTGCAGGGATCTGTCTCCAACAGAGGTCATGGTGCTCAGAAATTATCTTTGCTCTGTGTTGCAGATCCTAAAGTAGCTAAACTGGATCCCTTCAAGGAGAGATACAGAACCAGTAACCCCATGAACAAGGTTCACTGGAGTTCATCTCCCATTGGCAACCAAGTAATGGAATCACAGACTGGTTTGGGTTGGAAGACACCTTAAAGATCATCCCATTGCACCCCCTGCCATGAAGGGACACTTTCCACAATCCCAGGTGGTTCCAAATCCCCTCCAACCTGGCCTTGGACATTTCCAGAGATCCAGAGGCAGCCACAGCTTCTCTGGGCACCCTGTGCCAGGGCCTCACCCCTTTTACAGTCAGCAATTAAATAATTCTAATCAATCTAAATCCATTCTCCACTGAGCCTGTGTTTGTGCCCCCTCCCAAGGGATTTAAAGGAATGCCTCCTGTAAGTCTCTAAGTGAAGGGGAGGGTGTGGATACCTTGTGAATATCTGTGGGATTGAGGAAAGTGGATTCCCAGGGCTCCCACAGGCACTTCCCATCCCACTGCTGGGCATTATCCCAACCCTAAGCCAGGGGAAAAGTGGGGAGATGAGCTCAGTGTGGCTGCTGGAGGATTTCCTGGATTATTGATGAATACATCAGGGGCATGGGGACAGGAACTGTCTGTAGTGCCATTAGTGCAGGGCTGGAGGATGAATCCATGGCCAGAGATGACTGCACAGGTTACTTTGTCTTCTCTTTGATTTAAGCACTGTACAATTAGTCCAGAGCTTGAAAATTATGCTATTAAACATTGTGCTGTCCTTTTTAATGGATGGCTACTGGGAGAACTTCCTGGAAGATTTCCAATATTCCTGTTTCCATAGGAAGTGTGCAAAAGGAGAAGGGCTGCCTAAGATCCCACCTATTCACCCCAAATCAGCATCACCTCTCCTGCTGCATCCCTAATAATTGTCTGTGTGCTTGAAAGCCACGTGCCCTGTCCCACCTCCAAACTCTTCCAGTTCATCATTGTCCCTGTCACAGCAAGGGTTTCCTTTATTCCTGACCTAAATCTTCCTGCAGACAATATAAGCCCAAGATCATCCCCATCCCATGATGAATATTCATCATTTTCTCTCCCATAACGAAGGTCAGTGTTCTTTAATAAGAGAGAAGAAAGGCACACAGGAGGTCCATTTAATAACAGAGGTGACTGGTACATAAAGCAGGGAGATATTATAATTAATATCACAAGGGTGGGAATGTGCTCAGGAAAATCCTGGCAACCAGGAGGAAGGGATGCCATGAAGTTTTAGCTTCGAGAAGTTAAAAAAAGCTTTGACTGAAGTTAATGGAAATTCTGCCTGCATAAGAAACACAGGTGGAAGGGAAAATCGGCTTATTTTAATCAAAGCAAGAGGGGAAAAAAAAACCAACCCTAATTTAAATCAGTCCAAGTGATTGCAGGCTTAATTCTCTCCCCTTATTAGACTCTTCAATCCTAACCCTACAGGCCTAAGAGATCTCTTTGCACTGGAGGCACAGGAATTGGATTTGTATGCACGCTGACCTGGAAGGGATGGAGTGAATCCATCCTCTGTCTGTGGGGAGGATTCCCAATTAAATCTGCTGGGAAAGATGATTACATGACCCCAGCCTTGTCTGGAAGCGGGATGGCTGGGGAGGTTCCTCTCTGTCAGTGCTCTGAGGTGCTGGATAATTGCTATGGATGGAAAAAGGAGGAGGAGGAGGAGGTGCTTTGCTCCTGTTCTGAGCTGGAGGGAAAGGAGGGATGAAGCATCCATGAGGACAGGCTGGGAGAATTGGGATTGTTCAGCCTGGAGAAGAGGAGGCTTTAGGGTTCTAATTGCAGCCTTCCAGGACCTAAAGAGGCTCCAGGAGAGGTGGAGATGGACTTTGGACAAGGGATGGAGGCACAGGACAAAGAAGAACGGCTTCAAATGGAGAGAGAGTAGGTTTAGAATGGCTACTAAGAAGAAATTGTTCCATGTGAAGGTGGTGGCCCTGGCACTGGTTGCCCAAGGAAGCTGTGGCTGCCCCTGGATCCCTGGAAGTGCCCAAGGCCTGAATGGGGCTTGGAGCACCCTGGAATTATGGAAGGTGTTCCTGCATGGCAGGGGTTGGAACAAGATGGTCTTTAGGGTCCCTTCCAACCCAAACCATTCCATGATTCTGTGATGAAGTTTCAAAAGGAGGGTGGGGAAAATCAATCAGGACATGTTTACTTTATTAAAAAAAATTAAAACTAATTCCCAAAATGTCATTATTAAAAAAAAAAAACCCCGAACCTCACAGCTTTAGTTTTCTTTTCCTCCCTCCTGCAATTTTTATCTGCTCTGCAAAAAGACAGAAGGAAGGAAAAGGATGCCAGGTAAGTGTTACTTTAGAAAGCCCTGATAAAAACCCCTGATTTACCTTGATTTTAATGGGGTTCAGCCAAAATTCCTAGCAGGACATAAATGTGAACTCATTCCTTTCCTTCCCATTTCACTTTTTTTTCCATCCCAGAAATGACACAGGCAGAGAGGTTGGAAGCAGCCAATTCCCATGAATAAGTGGAGGAGAGACCCCATTTCATCCTGGCAGTCATTCCTGAACTGGGGCCAATTCATTAGGCAGAGATCTCCTCATCCCTGAGCAGAACAGCCTGTTCTGCCTGCCCCGAGTGCCTTCTGCTCTCCCAGCACTGCAGAGGTTGCTGCTTGGAGAGGGACAGCCTTGGTGAGATATTTATATGGATTTGGGTGTGGAAAATTTAAAAAAAAGAAAGCTCATTTTGTTGCAAAATGTTTAATTTTTTACTGCTCCCATCCACCTTCTTCCCCATCCACAGAAAGCATCTGACCCAGGACGATTCATCCAAAAGAATGGTGTGTTTGCAGTTATATTATTTTTTCTTCTTTAGTTTGTTTTTGGGGTTTTTTTAGGGATTGTTTTTCAACAGAAAAGCAAAACTATCCCAAAGATGATTTGTCCTGCCCTCATCCCTGTCCCTTTGCAGCCTGGGCTTGGGCAACCTCTCCAAGGTTGCTGCTTGGAGAGGGACAGCCTTGGTGAGATATTTGTATGGATTTGTGTGTGGAAAATTAAAAAAAAAGGCTCATTTTGTTGCAAAATTTTAAATTTTTCACTGCTCCCATCCACCTTCTTCTCCATTTTAAAAACCCTCTCCAAGGCTGCTGCTTGGAGAGGGACAGCCTTGGTGAGATATTTGTATGGATTTGTGTGTGGAAAATTAAAAAAAAAGGCTCATTTTGTTGCAATTTAAAAAATTTTTCACTGCTCCCATCCACCTTCTTCCCCATCCACAGAAATCATCCAGCCCGGGAGGATTCATCCAAAAGAATGGTGTGTTTGCAGTTATATTATTTTTTCTTCTTTAGTTTGTTTTTGGGGTTTTTTAGGGATTGTTTTTCAACAGAAAAGCAAAACTATAATTGAGAAAAAAGATTATTTGTCCTGCCCTCATCCCTGTCCCTTTGCAGCCTGGGCTTGGGCAACCTCTCCAAGGTTGCTGCTTGGATAGGGACAGCCTCGGTGAGATATTTATATGGATTTGTGTGTGGAAAATTTAAAAAAAGGCTCATTTTGTTGCTAAATTTTAAAATTTTTCACGGCTCCCATCCATCTTCTTCCCCTTGTGTGGAAAAGAAAAATAAAAAAGGCTCATTTTGTTGCAATTTAAAAAATTTTTTACTGCTCCCATCCACCTTCTTCCCCGTCCACAGAAAACATCTGACCCAGGAGGATTCATCCAAAAGAATGGTGTGTTTGCAGTTATATTATTTTTTCTTCTTTGGTTTCTTTTGGGGTTTTTTAGGGATTGTTTTTCAACAGAAAAGCAAAACTATAATTGAGAAAAAAGATCATTTGTCCTGCCCTCATCCCTGTCCTTTTGCAGCCTGGGCTTGGGCAACCTCTCCAAGGCTGCTGCTTGGAGAGGGACAGCCTTGGTGAGATATTTGTATGGATTTGTGTGTGGAAAATTAAAAAAAAGGCTCATTTTGTTGCAAATTTAAAATTTTTCACGGCTCCCATCCACCTTCTTCCCCTTGTGTGGAAAAGAAAAATAAGAAAGGCTCATTTTGTTGCAATTTAAAAAATTTTTTACTGCTCACATCCACCTTCTTCCCCATCCACAGAAATCATACAGCCCGGGAGGATTCATCCAAAAGAATGGTGTGTTTGCAGTTATATTATTTTTTCTTCTTTATTTTGTTTTTGGGGTTTTTTAGGGATTGTTTTTCAACAGAAAAGCAAAACTATCCCTGAGAAAAAAGATGATTTGTCCTGCCCTCATCCCTGTCCCTTTGCAGCCTGGGCTTGGGCAACCTCTCCAAGGTTGCTGCTTGGAGAGGGACAGCCTTGGTGAGATATTTATATGGATTTGTGTGTGGAAAATTAAAAAAAAAGGCTCATTTTGTTGCAAAATTTTTAAATTTTTCACTGCTCCCATCCACCTTCTTCTCCTTGTGGGGAAAAGAAAAATAAGAAAGGCTCATTTTGTTGCAATTTAAAAAATTTTTTACTGCTCACATCCACCTTCTTCCCCATCCACAGAAAGCATCCGACCCAGGAGGATTCATCCACAAAGAATGCTCTGTTTGCAGTTATATTATTTTTTCTTCTTTGGTTTGTTTTGGGGGTTTATTTAGGTGTTGTTTTTCAACAGAAAAGCAAAACTATAATTGAGAAAAAAGATGATTTCTCCTGCCCTCATCCCTGTCCCTTTGCAGCCTGGGCTTGGGCAACCTCTCCAAGGTTGCTGCTTGGAGAGGGACAGCCTCGGTGAGATATTTATATGGATTTGTGTGTGGAAAATTAAAAAAAAGGCTCATTTTGTTGCTAAATTTTAAAAATTTTCACTGCTCCCATCCACCTTCTTCCCCTTGTGTGGAAAAGAAAAATAAGAAAGGCTCATTTTGTTGCAATTTAAAAAATTTTTGCTGCTCCCATCCACCTTCTTCCCCGTCCACAGAAAGCATCCGACCCAGGAGAATTCATCCAAAAAGAACGGTGTGTTTGCAGTTATATTATTTTTTCTTCTTTGGTTTGTTTTTGGGGTTTTTTTAGGGATTGCTTTTCAACAGAAAAGCAAAACTATAATTGAGAAAAAAGATGATTTGTCCTGCCCTCATCCCTGTCCCTTTGCAGCCTGGGCTTGGGCAATCTCTCCAAGGCTGCTGCTTGGAGAGGGACAGCCTTGGTGAGATATTTGTATGGATTTGTGTGTGGAAAATTAAAAAAAAGGCTCATTTTGTTGCTAAATTTTAAAAATTTTCACTGCTCCCATCCACCTTCTTCCCCTTGTGTGGAAAAGAAAAATAAGAAAGGCTCATTTTGTTGCAATTTAAAAAATTTTTTACTGCTCCCATCCACCTTCTTCCCCATCCACAGAAAGCATCTGACCCGGGAGGATTCATCCAAAAGAATGGTGTGTTTGCAGTTATATTATTTTTTCTTCTTTAGTTTGTTTTTGGGGTTTTTTTAGGGATTGTTTTTCAACAGAAAAGCAAAACTATCCCAAAGATGATTTGTCCTGCCCTCATCCCTGTCCCTTTGCAGCCTGGGCTTGGGCAACCTCTCCAAGGTTGCTGCTTGGAGAGGGACAGCCTTGGTGAGATATTTGTATGGATTTGTGTGTGGAAAATTTAAAAAAAGGTCATTTTGTTGCAAATTTTTAAATTTTTCCCTGCTCCCATCCACCTTCTTCCCCTTGTGTGGAAAAGAAAAATAAAAAAGGCTCATTTTGTTGCAATTTAAAAAAATTTTTGCTGCTCCCTTCCACCTTCTTCCCCGTCCACAGAAAACATCTGACCCAGGAGGATTCATCCAAAAGAATGGTGTGTTTGCAGTTATATCATTTTTTCTTCTTTGGTTTGTTTTGGGGTTTTTTTAGGGATTGTTTTTCAACAGAAAAGCAAAACTATCCCAAAGATGATTTGTCCTGCCCTCATCCCTGTCCCTTTGCAGCCTGGGGTTGGGCAACCTCTCCAAGGTTGCCGCTTGGAGAGGGACAGCCTTGGTGAGATATTTATATGGATTTGTGTGTGGAAAATTTAAAAAAAGGCTCATTTTGTTGCAATTTAAAAAATTTTTCACTGCTCCCATCCACCTTCTTCCCCGTCCACAGAAAGCATCTGACCCAGAGGGATTCATCCAAAAGAATGGTGTGTTTGCAGTTATATTATTTTTTCTTCTTTGGTTTGTTTTGGGGGTTTATTTAGGGATTGTTTTTCAACAGAAAAGCAAAACTATCCCAAAGATGATTTGTCCTGCCCTCATCCCTGTCCCTTTGCAGCCTGGGCTTGGGCAACCTCTCCACGGTTGCTGCTTGGAGAGGGACAGCCTTGGTGAGACATTTGTATGGATTTGTGTGTGGAAAATTAGAAAAAAAACGCTCATTTTGTTGCAAAATTTTTAATTTTTCACCGCTCCCATCCACAGAAATCATCCGACCCCGGAGAATTCATCCACAAAGAATAGTGTATTTGCAGTTATATTACTTTTTCTCTTTGGTTTGTTTTGGGGTTTTTTTAGGGATTGTTTTTCAACAGAAAAGCAAAACTATAATTGAGAAAAAAGCTGATTTGTCCTGTGCTCATCCCTGTCCCTCTGCAGCCTGGGCTCTGCAGTGCCAGCCCCAGCCCTGCCGTGTCCCCCCGGTGCCAGCAGCCAAGAAGGGCCGGGAGGACCGGGCTCGGGGGCTTCCCCAGTGATGGATTTTGCTGCCATCCCGTGGTCGCTGCCCTTTGGAGCCGCCGGACCGGTCTCAAGGCAGGCACTTGATGGTGTGGCCGTGACCTCCCCAGAACAGGAGCTGGACAAACTCCCAAAAGCCAGCAGAGAAAGGGATGGGGATTTCTCCTCCCGTTGTGCTGAAACACAAGGACAGCTCGTGGAGGGGCAGGTGCTGGAACAAGGAACTCAACAAAGGTGCTCCATCACCTTTCAGCACAAGAATGCCATTGGGATCCTGTTTCCATCTGTATTTATCCCCAGTTTCTCACAGAATTATGGACCCATGGGATCTCCTGAGATGGAAGGGACCCACAACCATCATCAAGTCGAACTCCTGGCCCTGTGTTGTCCTTTCAGGGTCCTGTCAGTGATGGAGTTGTGCTCACCCTTTCTCCCATGGCACTCCTGAGTCACTCAGCCTTTCCTGACTTTTCCTTTGCTTGCAGAGAGAGGAAAAACATCCTGGGTTAGGTTTTAGCCCTTCCCAACAAGAAAGACTGAGGGGCTGGAGCTGTCCAGGGAAGGGAACAGAGCTGGGGAAGGGTCTGGAGCCCCAGGAGCAGCTGAGGGAGCTGGGCAGGGGCTCAGCCTGGAGCAAAGGAGGCTCAGGGGGGCCCTTGTGGCTCTGCACAGCTCCTGACAGGAGGGGACAGCCGGGGGGGTCGGGCTGTGCTCCAGGGAACAGGGACAGGAGCAGAGGGAACGGCCTCAGGCTGGGCCAGGGGAGGTTTAGATTGGATATTTGGGGAAATTTCTTCATGGAAAGGCTTGTCCAGTCCTGGCATAGCTGCCCAGGGAGGTGACAGAGTCACCATCCCTGAAAGTGTTCAAAAAACTTGTGAATGTGGCACTTGGGGGTGATTTAGGGGTGGCTGTGGCAGTGCTGGGGGAAAGGTTGGATTTGCTGATCTCAGAGGGCTTTTCCAACCTTAACAATTCTGGGATTCCATGGTTCTGGGGATTCCATGGTTTAGGGGTTCTGTCTGTCTGCTCACTCGTTGCTTTAATGCATCAGGTCTTTGGTGTGAACCAGGCTGAACCTTTATCTCCACAACACAGTCTGGATCAGAGGGAAGCAGAAAATGCAACAGGAGCTGGAGGAGAGCAGCCACTGCCACCTCCTGGCTCATGGAGTGACCTAAACAGCTCCATGATTTTGGCCCAGGTCCCTTAAATGAGCTCTTGGCTGGATCCCAGCATGGACCAGGAGCTCTCCCACCCTTGTGAGGGATTTCTGGGTTCTGACTGTCAGTGATCTATCCAAGGCTTGTTCTTTCCATCGAGTCCAGGTGACCCTTCCTCATACATTCCAACACCCTGAACCCCAAAATCAGCCTCAAACATCCCAGAGGATCTGATCCCACTGCCACTGCAAGTGTCTGGGCCATCATTTTCCAGTCAGTGCTTGAGTGGCTGGTGTGGATTCAGTGTGTCAGAGCAGAGACTCCACAAAAAGCAACATTTCCTGCATGCAGCACCACATTTCAGCATTGAGGATAATTCTGTATTCCCATCTGCTTTATTTTAAGCAGCCCCAGGGATGGAAAGAGCCACCTTAAGAAAATACAGCCAGCACTCTCCTGCTCCAGCCACCCACGGGCTGACAGATTAAATCTCGTTTGCTTGTGCCAGAGTCTTGCTCACTTGTTTGTCATTATCTGGAGTTTTGTTAGGCTGTGTTAAAAAACAAAATCAGCAAAACAAAACTTTTTTTTTTACCTTTTTAAATTTTTTTTTTCCTTTTAATAAAAATAGAAGCTGTGTCAGGGATGGAGAAAAGTGCAGGCACACTCTTGGGGAGCAGCAGGGATCTGGTCCTGCCAAGGATGTGGGGATGGGAAGGTCTGGAAGACTGACAGGAGGAACTTCTGGCCATGCCTCACCTTGGGTACTCACCCATCCCCACAGCCTGGCTCCAGGGCCTGCATGGACACCTCTAATGGCATTTTTTTAAAAATTCCTTCCAAAATTTGCTGTTATCTTTGGAGTTCTCTTATCATGCACATCTTCTTCCACCCACGTTGGACACCAGAACGATCTCACAGTGAATTACATCCTTCTCCATTCAAATTCAAGTGGAAGAAATCCAGTGAAGAGCTGAGCAGACACATTTTTCCACCCTACATCAGCTTTCCATGCTGGATTCACATCTCCCTTTCTTCCCCCTTTTTCTCCTCCCTTTCTGTTTTGGTTTTTGGTTTTTGTTTTTTTTTTTTTCCTTCTTGCTGCACATCCTGATCTAGAGAATAAATCAGAAGGGCTGAACTTCATGACTTGGGAAGCCACCACTCCCCAGACCATGGAATCACAGAATCCTGGAATGGTTTGGGTTGGAAGGGACCTCAAAGATCATCCAATTCCACCCCCTGCCATGGGCAGGGACACCTTCAATATCCCAGGTTGCTCCAAACCCCCTCCAGCCTGGCCTTGGACACTTCTAGGGATCCAGAGGCAGCCACAGCTTCTCTGGGCACCCTGTGCCAGGGCCTGCCCACCCTGACAGGGAAGAATTTCTTCCCAAAATCCAAACTAAATCGACCTTCTTTCAGTGTGAAATGCCAGCTTTTCATAACCTCACCATTTGCTGCAATATTTTTGACAGTTCCAAAAATATTCAGGCCAGAAGAGCCCAAATGTTCCTGCAGCTCGCACAGATCAGCCTGGACTCAATCCTCTGGGATCTGTGAGGTCATCTGAGTGCCCATGGGAAGTGTCCCAAAGCACAGCCAGCATCCCCTCTGTGGCTGCAGGAGGGGTGACAAACTGGTAGAGGAAAGGTGAAGGTCTAGGGTGGATCCAAATTGTGTCTACAACCCCTAAAGGAGGGTTCCAGAGAACCCTCTTGGAAGTGCACAGGGAAAGACAGGAGGTGACAGATCCAGTGAGAGGCAAGGGAGAAGTCTCCACTGTGAGAGTGGTCAAACACAGGAGAAGGGAGATCAAAGGGGCTGTGGATTCTCCATCCTTGGAAAAACTCAAAATTCTGCTGGACATAACCAAGGGCAATAAACGGGTGTTAGAACAGGACTCATCTTTGGTCCAAAAGTTGAACTGGAGGCCTCAAAAACCCTCCTCCCACCTCAGTTATTCTGCAGTTTTTTCACACAGAACAGATGGAGGAACGTGAAATTATTCACATCCAATTTCTTGCAAAACAAGACAGGGAAAGGGTTGTCCAGACTGCCCAGGGCAGTGGTGGAGTCACCATCCCTGGGAGTGTTCCAAAACCAGGTGGATATGGCACTGAGGATGTGGATTAGTGGTGAACGTGGTGGTGGTGCTGGTGTGGCTCGGTGATCTTTGAGATCTTGACCAGATTCTGTCATTCTGTGCCTCCATGGTGAGTTCTCCCACCCAAATCTAAGCCTGGGTGACCTTCTCAGGGGCATGGGGTGAGTTTCTGGCAGGGCTGGCCACGGAATCCAGGCATTGAATTCCAGAGGGCAGAAATTCCACCTGGATGTGCTGTAGGAAAGACAATTTCAATCAAGAGCAAGGGCAGTTTTAGGACCATATAACTGCCTGTGGTACATAAACCTCTGCAGCACAATTTTCAAATCATCCTTTTTTACTCAAGGCAAGCAAAAATCCACAAGTAAAATCAACTTTTCCCTTTTTCACCCCTCCCAAATAAACTGAATGAAAATGACAGTGAACAACCTGCACAGAATTTAAGAGTTGAAGCTGTACTCATCTCTGGTTTTGTGGGTAACACCTGAGAGCACCTGCAGAGTTACACTTTTATCACCAGGGGAAAGGGACAAATGCAGCCTCTGGATAAGCTCAAGCACAGAGCATCCTGTTTTTTCTTCACAGCCCATTGCAGTGTCATTACATCCACTCAAATAAATTGCCCAACAATCAGGACCTGCCTCCTATTGACCTCTGGGGACTGAAGACAATGGAAGCTCCAGTGCTTGGATCAGGCTATAATGAGAAGATTGATGGTTTTGGGAAGACTTGCTGACTGCAGCTTGGACCAATCCACCAGGAGCTGGGTTTGAGGGCTGGGATTTGCTGCAGCTGCTTCTCTCCAAATGGTTTTCCCATGGAGAGGCTTTGTTGGGAGCAAACATCTTCCAGCATCCTACTGCTCTTGGCTGGAGCAATTCCACTTGAAATAACCTCCCTGGCTGTGCTGCTGTGTGAAGAGAGATTTATTTTCATGCATAAGAATGCATGAAAAGGAAACTGCCAGAAAACAACTTTTTTTTTTTTTAATTTTTTATTTTTAATTTGTTTCCTTTTTAAAATTATTTTAATAAATTTTATGAACACAGACTTATGGTTCCAGTTATACCAACAGTAAATCCTTGACTTTATGTGCAGAATGGAATCATTTAGGTTGGAAAAGCCTTCCAAGATTATTGAGTCCAGCCATTAACCCAGCACTGCCAAGGCCACCACTTAAATGCATCTCTAGATATAAAAATAAGGGGTGGTTCCACTTTGCCCATACAAAGTGGTTTTCGTGCAATTCCATTAAATCTGTGTCTGCAGTGATTTCACCTGATTTGCACCTTTCTCCATTGTCAGAAATGTCATTTTCCCACCCCAGGCTGATGTGACAGATGTGTGACCATGGCTCCCACACCAAGGGTGGGCACATCCCAGCTGCAGCCAAACTTGGATGTCCCAAACCTCCCCCAAAACTGTGCAGCCACCACTGCTGAAAATGTTCATCCCACCTGGAAAAGGCTCTGGGCAACAGCTCTGACCTTCAAGTTGACCCAGAGGGTTGGACTGAAGAACTCAGAGGTCCCTCCCAACCTCAGTCCTTCAATATTTTGTGAAAGTGACCTTGAAAATGGCAGAATACCACTGAGTCAAGGATTTAAAGGGAAAAAAAAACCCATACAGACTTGCATTTAAATCCCTTTGAACTTCTCCAAGATCAGCCAGAAGCTCTGATCTGATTTGATATTATTTCTTTTTTTCTCACTTTACAGCCTTGACTTGAACTGAACTAAAACCCATGGAACTGTTAATTGAAAACTGAGTGTCAACAGCAGTTCAGTGCAGAAAGAGTTTCAATTAAAAGCAATCTCTTCTTGCCATCCAAAGTAATATTTTCCCCTCCTGGCTAAATTTTAAGTGAAGCACAAAGTGCTTGCTTGTCAATGCTTTAATGGGATCTGAGCTATTGTGTGGGAAAACTTCCTTTCACTCAGAGGCCAAGCAGCTTTTCATTTCTCAGAGCTGAAAGCAGAGGAATGAGGGGTTTTTTTTTGGTGTGATGTGGCTGATCTGCTTTTCTCTTCTGGGCTGTGTGGGTGAGGAGTGAGGTGTGATGAAGAACACTATCCAAAACTCAGGGCTGGGTGGGAATCAGTGTTTCTCACTCCCTACCACTATGGATGGACCTCCATCGACTCCCTACCACCATGGATGGACCTCTGTCCATTCCCTACCACCATGGATGGACCTCTGTCCACTCCCTGCCACCATGGATGGACCTCCATCCACTGCCTGCCACCATGGATGGACCTCTGTTCATTCCCTACCACCATGGATGGACCTCCATCCACTCCCTGCCACCATGGATGGACCTCTGTCCACTCCCTGCCACCATGGATGGACCTCCATCCACTCCCTGCCACCATGGATGGACCTCTGTCCATTCCCGACCACCATGGATGGGCCTCCATCCACTCCTCTCCAGGTTGGTGCTCTGGTATTTATCCAGGATGGTTGAGCTGAGTGGGGACAACGTGGCCAGAAGGTCCCCAGGTGCCCACAGAAAGCTTCAGTTGGGTTTTTTGGCCAATTGATGCTGGGTGGGACACCCAGGGACACGAATTCTGGAGGGTTCCCAGAAGAGGGGAGCAGAGGAGAAAGAGATATTGGGAGGGTGGTGAGATACAAGAGGGGAGCTGGCTCTGGGGGTGTGGGGAAGGATGCCATCAAACCTGGTGGCATCTCCTGGGAAAGGGGGGCTTCTTGCAGCAGGAAGGTTTTGGGTCACTTTCCCTGATGCAATCCAGGATGGAGATCATGTGAGAGTGAATTGGATTTGGGAGGAGAAGAAACAGCCTCAAATTGTGCCAGGGCAGGTTTAAGTTGGATATTAGGGAAAAATTCTTTGCAGAAATGGTTGACCAGCCCTGGCACAGGCTGCCCAGGGCAGTGGTGTGGCAGAGTCTGTAATTAAATCATCCTCACAGCTTCCAAAGATCTGTCCTTGCATCCTGCTCCCTCCAGAGCCAGCCTGGGTGTCCTTGCATCAATCCCTTCTCCTCTTGGTCCCCAGACACAGTGAGGATGTAACAGGGTGTCACCTTCCCAGCTCAGTGTAAAAACCTCTAATTGAAACCTTAAGAGCATTCCCAGATTTCTTTTCTCTTTAGGGTGTCTAAAACACCCTAAAAGGAAGTGGTGAAAAGTGACAGCTGATGAATAAACTGCTCCTCATCACTGGGAAATGGAGAAAATGCTCTGCCTGCTGTTTTAGGGCTTCCACGTAAAAAGCATTTGGGAGAAAGTTGTGGGGGCTGTGAGGTGTTCAAAAACAGGAGATCGTTTTAGGAACAAACCCACTGAATGCTTCTTTGTGCACCAGCTCCCCTCCCTGCTTTGTTTTCTGATCAGCACTAAAATGGTCCTTAGCATGAAATTAAGGAGGTGAGGTTCACAGCAGCGCTGCTCCCAGGCGAGCAAAAGGGATTTGAAGGTTGTGTTAGGACCTCTTTTTTCATGTTTTAACTAATTCTGTTTAACCATTAACTTTGTGCATGCTCTGCTCTGTATTTTCTGGCCAGATGTGCTCAGCATGCTCAGATCTGCTGTGGCTCTGGGCTTCCAGACTCGTGTATGTGTGGGAACAACCCCAAATGCAGGGAGTAATCAGGAAATGTGAGGCTACACCAGTCCTGGGAGCACCAGGCTTGGCCAACAGAGCTGCTTTTATCACTGTGGGGGCATTTCTGCTGTGCACAGGGCAGCCAGTGCTGGGGAAAGTCAGAATTGCTGTGCTATAAATGTGTGATATGGTAATTTTTTTTCCCCTTTTAAGTGAAAGGAAATCACTTGGAATTGGGAAGATGTGGAAGCTTGAGCTGAAACTTGCACCCAGTGCACAGTCCTGCTGCTTTTTGTTTTGCAGAGTGAAGGAATTTCTAATACTGGGGAAATGTGGCAGCAAGCATTATTATCTGGCACTCCTTACTATTTATTTATTTATTTATTTATTTAAATCCATTAACCCTTTCATAAGCAAGTGGGAACAGCATTTCCTATCTCTCTCTGTTTGCTCATCTCTAAAATGGGGAGATGGCACCTACAGGTTCCCTCACAAGATCTTGAGATCCTGCAGAGGATGGGCTACCCCAAGAATCCCCTCCCTTTTTCTGAGCTGGTCTCTGTTCTAATTTTGTGTTTGGATTCTTTTTGTCCTTCTTTACTTCAAAGGTGTTCAGGAGATGAGCCAGGCGTAACCGACTGAGATTTATCTCTGCGTGCATTCAGCAACACCCATAAATCACTGCTGAGGTAGGCAAAGCATTGAGAACAGGATCATTTCCATTTTATTTTGCTACAAAGCCTCCTGGAGGAGTCGTGGCAGGTTGCCTTTGTGCTGAAAGACACGGTGAAGTTGATAAAGAAATTCCACCAAGAGCTGATGTCGAGAGAAAATCTTTGCGAGACAGACGGGACTGGGAGCACTGCATGCAGATAAATGATACCAGCAGAGCTCAAAAACAGCCTCAACAGTTGCTGCCTGTCCTGTGGCTCGTAAAGAGGATGGTGATTGCTCTGGATGGTACCCCTGAGTCGTGTTTGTCATGGCAGAGCTCAGGCTGGTGTTTGGCACATTGGTGTGGGCAGGAAATGATGGGGAATTGGGCAGATGTCCCCTGGTCCTTGGTGTTGATCTAACCTGGGCCCTTCTGTGGGCAGGATTTGCCTGTAAATCACAGGAGATATTTCTGCCTGTTGTTTTGGGCAAGGTTCAGCAGGTTGATGTCCATCTGTCCAGTATTATCCTGGCATGATCCATCCAGCGTGTTCAGACACCAGTCGAGGAGCATCAGGGCACAAGAGGGAAACAGACCTTGTGCAGCAGGCTTGGGATTTCCAGATCTTTGAGTTTTTGAGCCAAGGATTCTCCCTGCCAAACCAGGCAGGCAATTCCCTCCATTCCCAGTAACTTCCCATCACATTGCAGCACCCTCTGTGGTTTGGTTTGCAGACAGGTTTGTTAACCAAAGGATGTGGGAGACCTTCCCCTGTGAAGTCCTTGCTAAGTGTCACTGGAAGTGTCCAAGGACAGGCTGGACAGGGCTTGGAGCACCCCGGGCTCATGGAAGGTGTCCCTGCCCATGGCAGGGGGTGGCACTGGCTGATTTTTAATGTCCCTTCCAACCCAAACCATTCCACGACTCTACACATGTAAAATTAAAGTTAAATAGTCCAACACTTGTTCAAGAAAAACAAGCCATCAACCAGCCCAAACCTTCTCATTTTTATGTTTTTCAGGATTCTCACTTCCTTACAACCTTGGCAGGGCTGCAAGATATGATCCAGCTGATGATTCACAGCTCTCTGGTGCTCCCAGCACATCAGTTCTGTCACAGCACCAGGGTCACAGAGGTGTCACAAAATCAGTGACTCCTTTCACTGAGCTGCTCCTCCAATACCTAAAGGAGCTCCAAGAGAGCTGGAGAGGGACTTTGGGCAAGGACAGAGGGAAGATTTAGATTAGAGATTGGGAAGAAGATAAAACCTTGGTGTCTAAGTGCAATTCATCTTCTGGAGTCACCCTGGGACCTGCTGTGAGCAAGGCTCCTCACCAGCCTTCCTTGGGGACATTCAGGAGCCCAAAGGACAAGACAAGAAATGGGCTGAGAGAGCTCTGCCAGTGAGTGACCCCAGAGCTGTGTCCTGGGAAAAGCCGCTTGTCACTGTCCCAGACTTTGCAGCTCTCACATGGTCCTGAAGCCACCCGCCGTGGGCTGCTGTCCAGCCTGCCTTTAGACAGACCTTGGTTTGCACTGAGGAGGTTTAGGTTGGAAATTAGGAAGAATTTCTTCACTGTAAAGGTGCAGGCTGTCCAGAGCAGCCGTGGAGTCCCCATCCCTTCGAGGGATTTAAAAGATGTGTGGATGTGGCACTTGGGGACATGGTTTAATGGTAGCCTTGGCAGTGCTGATTGCACTGGATGATCCTAGAGGGCCTTTCCAGCCTAAGCAATTCCCTGGTTCTGTTGTCTGGACTCTCCTCTGGTGGGTCAGCTCTTGCCAGAGGTGTGAGGAGCTCACAGCAGCCCTGCCCATCTCCTGGCGCTGAGCACGCACACGAGGGACACCAAACATGGAAACTCTCCCAGGAAACCCCCAGCTGATATCCCAGGCAACTTTCAGCCCTGTTTTCTTTAAAGCATTCATGAGCCTTTCAGTCATAGTGATATGCCATCAAATTTTGATGTCTAAACGAAGGAGCAATCATCTCCTCACTTCCCTTTTAGAGCAGCTGAGGCTTTCAGTAACATTATCCTGCTGTGTTTTGACATCTGGCTTGTCAGCAAGAACATTATCTACCCCAATATGTTTTTTTCCAGGAGCAAAACTTTGACATCAATTCCCTGTCAGGCTGGAGAGATCCTGCAGTGTGCAACACCTCCTGCTCCCAAATAGTAAACACCCCCCCAGACACAGGGCTTGGAGCCTCTGTGCTGTCCCCAGACCAGCTGAGATTGGAGATCCTGCCCCAAGTGACTGCCCTTGGACTGTGCCATAAATCCCAGGAATCTCGTTGGTCCCTCTTTGGGGACAGGGTGGTTTCTTTCAGTGCCACCACCACCATCATCACCAGTGAGGGGTTTTGCCAAATCTGAGACACCCACACCAGTGTCCACAGCACAAGGGTGTGGTTTGGTGGCCTGATCCTTGTGCCAGAAGCCACCTGAGGTGCCCTCAGGAATGTGGGAGGCTGTCAGGTGTGACACAGGTGGGAAAGGTGGGGTTTCCAGCTCTGATTGCACAGCCAGGCCCAGTTGCCATCTCCAAGCCTTGCTGTTGGCCAGTTTTTAATGAGTGATTTTCAACCTCTGTGGATGCAGGTGTGTCCCTGGGATATTTCCCACCTTGGGATGGACCACCAGAAGAAGATCAGCTTGCTGATCACTTATCTTTGCATTTTCTTTTCCACAAAATTGTTCAGGAACAGTGTGTAGCACCTCAAAATCTTCCCACCTCATCATCTTCCTGCCACAGTGGCATTTCTGGGACTCACAGCCATCCACCTCCTGCCATCAGTGCTGCTGCCAGGAGGGATTTAACATCTCCAGTGGCTTCCATGGACTCCCAGGGCACTGCTGGCCCCCTTCCACCCCTCTCTGCACCTTGGGCCAAGTGCAGCTGAGTTGGCATCTTTGGTCTGTCGTCACTTTATCCTGGAAGGCCTTGGCAGTGCTGGGATTTGCCAAGAGCAGGGATCTCAGGAGCGACTCTGCCAAGCCCAGATGGCATTTCTGCTTCCCTTCTCCTCCAGGCTCCTCTCCATGCCCTGGCCAGCACACAGGGTGGGTGTCTTCATATCCCAGTTTGAATCCTGTAGATTCAGGATAAACCTCCACATCCTTCTGCCCTGTCTGGCTTTGAAAAGACAGGTGTGTGCTGAGGAAGGCAGGAGCCTCCCTTGAAATGGAAAATGTAAACCCTCCCTCTGAATTATTATAATTTTGAAATTAAGGGGCTCTCAGGCAAAGATATGGGAAGAGGAATAACAGTTGTTTATTAGGAAAATTAAAAATACAAATGCAGTAGTACAAAAAAAGAAAACAAATCACTGCCAGAGTGAGAGCAGTCCCTGCCCCCCTGTGTGTCAGGGGGTGGCACAGCCCCATCCCATGGGGGCTCAGCCCTCCTGCAGTGCCAGCTGTGGCTCTGCTGGAGCAGGGATCCTGCACAAGGGGGGAGTTTTCCTCTGCAGCTCCAGGGCTGCTGGAGATGGGCCTGGGCTCCCTCTGGCAATGCAGGGCAGCAGAAGCTGCTCCTCTGGCAATGCACTGGGCAAAGGCTGCTGGGCTGTCCCAAAGCTCAGATTGGATCCAGGTAGGAATGCTTGGCTCCTCCCCTGGGCGGAGCATCTCCCCATGGGATGATGGAATTGGATCAGCCATGCAGGGACACTCACTGGCCATGGACAGAAGAGAATTAATAATGAATGGCCCATGAACAGCAGAGATCTCCTGGAGGGAGGATTGGTTGTGGAAGAGATAAAGAAAAACTGCCCAATGAACAGCAGAGAACTGCCCCACCTCTGACAGATAATAATAGAATCTACACACCCAGCTAAATCTTTCAACCTAAGACGTGCCCAAAGACCATCAGGGGTTAGAGCTGTGCTCAGTCCTGTCCCATGGCAATCCTGTCCCCTTTTCCATCAGTCTGGACATTTGCCCCGTGTCTGATTGCTGGGGGAAGCCCTCTCCCACCTGGGAGTGTCAATACTTGGGGCAGAATTTCAGGGCCATCTCAGAATCCCAGAGTGGCTTGGGATAGAAGGGACATTAAAGATCATCCAATGACCTGAATTTAAGGATGGTGAGGCCCTGGTAAAGGGTGCCCAGAGAATCTGTGGCTGCCCCTGGATCCCTGCAAGTGTCCAAGGCCAGGTTGGATGGAGCTTGGAGTGCTCTGGGACAGTGGAAGGTGTCCCAGGCAGGGGTGGCACTGGATGGTCTCTAAGGTCCCTTCCAACCCAAACCATTCCATGATTCCAAGACACCCTTTGGGAAGGAGGACACGTGGGGCCAGCTGTGTGTTCCACCCCTGTGCCTCGTTGCCCTCCAGCATTCCCAACCAGGGATATTTTGTTCTGTCTGAAGCTTCTCCCACTCACCAGCCCGGAGTGTTTTCTCCTCCTAACGAGATGTGAAGGCAGGCAGGCCCTTTGCTGGTGCACACAGCTATTTTTGGCTGCAGGAGGACTGACTGTAGCTCCTTCTAATTGCATAAGCATTTGTATAATTCATTGGCGCTGGATTTCCTCTCTGGGAGCCCGGGCACACGGAATGCAGAAGGACTCGAGCGTTTCCTCTCCGTCCTTTCTTTCCTCTCCAGCGACTGTTCTGCAGGCAGTGGGTTTAGTGCCAGGTCAAATCCCCTCTGCTGGCAGGAAACGCTCTGTTTCATCCCTTTCCCAGTTTCTTGGGGAGTTCAGGGCAAACCCAGGAGGATCTGAGAAAGCCTTTCCTCCCACAGATTGCAGAGCACATGCCTGGGAGCGGCGGATGGGGAGCTGGAAGCCGAGCAGCCCAACAAACTCCCGGGGAAGAGCTTCTGAAATGGCACGGGTGGGTTTGGTGCTGGCAGTGACTCACGCATCCGGAGCTTTGGCATCTCCAAACAGCTCCGAAAAACAAACCTGGGGCCACCCCTCCCTCCTTGGTGGCACAGGCCGGGGACATGTGGCACCCAGAGACCTTTTTGTGGCCTTTCCACACTTAAAGGGAGCTCCCAGGAGCTCCCATTGTCCAATTCCATTGTCCCATTCCAGCTTTAGCCCATGCAGTCCCATCCTTGTTTTTCTCTCTCCAGCCCATGTTGTTTGTGCTCTTGGGCTGAGATTTGGATCATTTGTCCTTGGTGCCCAGCTGGAGCAGGAATTGTTTTGTCTCCCTGCTCTGTGCACAGAGCTCAGCATCCCCTGATATGAAGCCCAGGAGAGATGGGGACAGACTTTTAGTTGGGTCTGTAGGAACAGGATGAGGGTTGATGGTTTTAAACTAAAAAGAGGAGATATTTAGATGAGATATTAGGGTGAAATTTTTTACAATGAGGATGTTAAAACATTGGTGTGAGAAGTTTCCATCCCTGGGAACATTCAAGGCTGGTTGGATGAGGCTTGGAGTAACCTGGGATAGGGGAAGGTGCCCCTGCCCATGGATGGGGGGTGGAACAAGATGAGCTTTAAAGCCTCTCCCAACCCAAACCATTCCTTGACTCCATGATTTTATGATTCTGTGACTCTGTGCCTGCTGGGGAGGCTTTTGAGGAGGAAAATGTAAATCTTTGCCTGGGGAACATGAAAGCTGGAGTCTGGCTGATGATGATCATCCCCTGTGAGTGGTGATGCCTGGAAGGGCTCTTATCCCCTTAGGATCATCCCTTTGCTGGATATTTTCACTCCAGACATTGCAAACTGGCCAACAGGTGGCAAAGATCAGAGCAGAGGAGTGGGCTGAGCAGGAGGGGAGTGACACAGACAACTCTCCTTCCCTTGGCAGCCTGGAAAAAAAAATAAAAGATTAAATGATAATAAAGCAGAGATTAGTGATCATCAGCCCTGCTGTCAGCACCCAGCAGGAGAGCACCCAGTGTGGGCTGGAGGCACGCCTGGAGCTAAAATGAGCTCTGCAGCTGCTGCCACCGGGATATTTTGGGGATATTTTGGGTGACAAGAGGAGTCTGTCTGTGAGTGCACCGAGATGTGTTCCATTAATGCTCTGCCTCCCCTTCCCTCATCACACGTTCACCCAGCATGCCAAGGGCAACAAAAACTCGGATTTAACACCTCCAAAGTGATGGGATTGCCTAAAACAATCCACAGCAGGCTTGAGACTGAAACAGGGCTTTGGGTAGGCTGTGGGATGGGGCTGAGACAAAATCCACCCAAGTGCTGACTTGGTGCACGACAAAAGAGTTCAAAGCGCTCGCTTTGTTTTAAAAAACAAAAGTTTTGCAGATCCCAGAGCATTGTATTTTTAGGCATCTGAGGCAAATAATTGCTGTGGAAGAGGAGACTTGCTGGCTTCGTGACAGGGAAAAAAAGTACCTGCCTGTCTTGCCAGCTGCCTCCTTCTAACAATGCTCCATGTGGTGCTGGGGGACCTGAGCCTTCCTCCACCCCAAAAAATACTCATCAGTGGCTTAATTACACCTGGATCCTGGTCATTTGTGCCCCTGGTTCTTCATACTTGAAACCTTGATGTCTATTTTAATTTTTAAAATGTTAATTTTAATTTAATGTTATTTTTAAAAGTCCATTTGAAATTTTTTATGTTTTATTTTTTAAATTGCAGAGATACCTGCTGCCTGTTCTCCCTTGCCTGCAGCCTGGATGAAGGGGGCTCAGTCCCTTCCCTTTGGCAGTTTCATCCTTTGGCTTTGGCTACCCCAAATTCCACTGGGATTCCCTTGGGAAGAATAAAGCATTGTGCTTTTAGGATAGTTTTCAGGCAGCAAAAGTGTTAAAAGTCAGGTTTACCTGTCCAGAGGTGTCAGGGGGATGTTGAGACGCAAATTCAGCTCAGCTGAGGGGGCTAAAAGTCCATCTGAATTTTTGGATGTCCTAGTGGATATAAACAGGCTGCCCTGGAATCTGAAGAAGGCGTAGACAAACCTGTAGGACTGTGCAGGAAATTCCTGTATACAGGAAAGGACAGGAAATCCCAGAGCAAGGACAAAACAACTCATGGGAGGAGCAAATGAGGAGGGAAAATGAGCAGCCACTTTCTCCCTAGGCTGAGGTTTCATTCTCAATTCTTTTATTTGCAGCCTTGTGCTATTTCAAGGCCACTTGGTGAAATTTGTGAAGAGGATGAGAAAATCCTGGAAAGCACAGGAGCTGTTCTGCCATGGCTCAGCTTCTCTCTTGCTTCAGTGAGTGCCACGTATTTTGGGAATACCCACTCTGCTGGATGTGCTGGGAGCCTCAAATTGAGTGGAAGGTGATGCAAATTGACTCTCTCCTACCTATGGAGAACTTCTAAAAGCAGTGAAACCTCTGAGGGGAGAAGGGAGGGCAGAGATGCAGCTGCTGTGAAGATGTTTTGACCTGCAGCAGTGCTCAGAGTCACAGAGGTGACACGAGGGAGCAAACACAGAGCACAGGAGGGGCAGCACGGAGTCCTCTGCTCACTGAGGGGCAGCTTCACCTGGAACTGATGCCTTGTGGAGGCTGACCTGGAACAGAGGCTGGACAGAGCTAAAGAATAAAGCAGGGATTTATTAGGAGGTCTCAATGAATCCACCTTGGGCAGCACAAGAGCCCAGCCAGGGCTGCACCCAAGATATGAACCAAAATGGTCACAAAATGAACCCAAGATGAACCAAAATGGTCACAAAATGCACAACTGGTCACAGGGTCTCTAATTTTTATAAGTTCTGCTCCATTTGCATATTGGAGTTCATTGTCCCATTCCAGCTTTAGCCCATGCAGTCCCATCCTTGTTTTTCTCTCTCCAGCCCACGTTGTTTGTGCTCTTGGGCTGAGATTTGGATCATTTGTCCTTGGTCCCCAGCTGGAGCAGGAATTGTTTTGTCTCCCTGCTCTGTGCACAGAGCTCACCATCCCCTCATATGAAACCCAGACCCACACACTAAAGCAGCACAGAATCTGAAAAATAGAAAAACCAAAACCTGAGGCATCAGAATAATGTCACTTCCCATGGAAATGAGCTTTAAAGGGGCTGGAAGGGGCTTGTTCCTGAGTGGGTGTCAGAGGAAGAGAGGCTGGAAATGGGATTTACTGTGCACCAGGAGAGTGTAAAGTCTCTGTGCTTTGGTCCAGCTCCTCAGGGGATACCTTGCAGTGACACCCCTGTCCTGTGTGTTTATACCACTTTTTTAAGGATGATGAGATGTCCTGTTGACTTTGAGGCTCTTTGACTGTGAAGGGCTTTGTCTGTGGGCAGATCTGCTAGAAAGTGGTGGCCTCTCTCCCTGTGGCCCCTCTCTTCCCACTGTAGAATCAGAGAATTCCTTGGTTTGGAAAAGAGCTCCAAAATCACCCAGTCCAGCCATTCCCTCAGCACTGCCAGGGCCACCACTGACCATGTCCCCAAGTGCCACATCCACATGGCTTCTAAATCCCTCCAGGGATGGGGACTCCACCACTGCCCTGGAGAGCTGTGCCAGGGCTGGACAACCCTTTCCATGAAGAAATTTTCCCAAATATCCAATCTGAGCCTCCCCTGCCCCAGCCTGAGGCCGTTCCCTCTCCTCCTGTCCCTGTTCCCTGGGAGCAGAGCCCGACCCCCCTGTCTGTCCCCTCCTGTCAGGGACAGCAAGAAGACCCTTCCAGGGCTCTGAGCACTTCCCATGTCCCACCCAAAAGCATGGAGACATGGAAACACTCCAGCCTCTCCAGCAGTCAGGCTCTGGGGGCTCTGCAAACACAGGCAGGGTGTCAGCTGGACGTGGCCAACATCCCCTTGTGTGGTATTTGCTGGGTCCCCAGGATGAAGGAGGAATTGATGAATCTGACTCCAGGTTCTTAGAAGGCTCATTTATATTATATTATATTATATTATATTATATTATATTATATTATATTATATTATATTATATTATATTATATTATATTATATTATATTATATTATATTATATTATATTATGCTATGCTAAAACTATACTAAAGAATAGAGAAAGCATCTTACAGAAGGTGACAAAAGAATGAGAAGAAACTCGTGACTGCTTCCAGAGTCCCAACACAGCTGATGGTGATTGGTCATTAAATCAAAACAATTCACATGAAACCAATCAAACAACCACCTGTTGGATAAACAATCTCCAACCACGTTCCAAAGCAGCAAAGCAGGGAGAAGCAATAAGATAATTATTGTTTTCCTTTTTCTCTGAAGCTTCTCAGCTTCCCAGAAGAAGAAATCCTGGGCAAGGGGAATTTTCAGAAAATATGACAGTGAAACCCTTGTCTGTTTGATGTCCCTGCAGGAGAATGAACAAATATGTGGAGACCCAGAGTCAAGAGGAGAAAATAAAAGAGATGTCCAAAGCCACTCTCAGTCGGAAATTATCCATCCAGGCAGGTTCTGATCTGGTTGTTTTATTAATAATGCCTTTGCTAATTAACTGTGGTTCATTCCCCTGCCTTGTCTGTGGACAGATCTAACAGTGCATTAACAAACTCTCCAGCTTAATTAATCCTCCTGTTTAAACAGAGCAGAGCAAGCAAGGCTTGGCTGGCTCAGCAGCCACAGGGGAGATGTGGTCAGAGCATCATCCAAGAGGATGGGAGGGAAAAACTTCCATGCAAAGTGCCTCTATCCACCAGGTGCAAAGCTGACAGGGAGAGGTGTTCTTGCATCCAAAAAACACAGCATGATCCATGTCCAAACAGAGGCTTTATGCATATTTCACACAGCAGGATGTACCTTCCAGAGAGGACAAGGTTTTATTAAGTGCTGGAGGCTGTTTTTTTGTTTCTGGGAAGCTGAGTGCTCCCAGTTGTCAGCACAAAAGCAGCGATCCCATCTCTGTGTCCCTTGTCCCTCCTCCTGTCCCTGCTCCCCCTTCCCCTGCCCTGTGAATTGCCATCTGCAGCCCAGCCTGGGACAGCCTGGCCTCAGATGAACGCCAGGGAAAGGCTCTTACATAAAACCTCTTCATCCATAATGGATGAACGGCATCAAAATTCAACGGCAGCCTCCGGAGCCTTTCCGGTGCCTCGCCTACAAATTTCTCCAAGAGGCTGGAAAAACTCAATTTAGCACTGCACAGTGATTAGAGAGGAATCTGGGAATTCTGCCTCCCTCCTGCCTAGGGAGTCTCCATCCTCAAAGGGTCTTTTAATGTAATCAAGTCCTTTTTCAACAGGAAAATGATGTTTTGGCCTGGGTGTGCAGAAGTCCAGCGCTGGGCTCGTTCAGCCCTGGAGAGCTGGGATGTGGGTTGGCAGCTGGGAATGGTGGTGCAAATAAAAACCACCAGTGGCAGGAGATCCTGGCACCTTCCCATGGTTTTTCAGCTGCTGTCTGGTCACAAAAAGGCACTTCCAGGCCTGAAATGTCCCTTTAAGCTTTATGGTGAAGTGTGGGAGTGGAGGAGGATGGGAATTTCAGTGCTTTCATCTCAAATTGCTCAGCTTTGACAGCAGCGTGGAGAATCCCTGATTTTTCCATCTTTAGATCTCTCTCTGCTGGTCAAGGTTTGTAGGTAGAGGCAGGACTATCTGTTAAACCACCAGGGAAAGAAATCAAGCTGGTTTTAAGGTAAATGTTGGGGTTTGAAATAGAACCAGCAGATCTCCAAACTGAGACTGATCCTCTGGGGAGAGGTTTGTGCCTCTGGAGGAGCGATGGTGATCAATGGAGGAGAGCATGGAGGGGAAAGGGAAAAAAAGGGTTAATAGAGAAAAGGAAAAGGACCATATATTAAAAGGATAATAGAAGGGAGATTATAATGAAGGATAAACAGAAGAGTTTGTAGCTTTTGGTTTCAGAAGTTATGAATTTTAGTTGCTGAGTTCCTTTGCACCAAGCAGGGGGTGGGGCAAATATTTCCCATTAAAACTCATCAAGGGAAGATGGAGAATCACAGAATGGTTTAGGTTGGAAGGGATCCTTAAAGATCATCCATTCCCACTCCTTGCCATGGGCAGAAACACCTTCCATAATTCCAGGTGGCTCCAAGCCCTGTCCAGCCTGGCCTTGGGCACTTCCAGGGATCCAGGGGCAGCCACAGCTTCTCTGGGCACCCTGTGCCAGGGCCTCAGCACCCTCACAGGGAATGGTTTATTCCCAATATCCCATCCATCCCTGCCCTCTGGCAGTGGGAGCCATTCCCTGTGTCCTGTCCCTCCATCCCTTGTCCCCAGTCCCTCTCCAGCTCTCCTGGAGCCCCTTTAGGCCCTGGAAAGTGCTGGAATTTCTCCCTGGAGCCTTCCCTTCCCCAGGCTGAATTTGGGGGGTTGGAGCACAGCCCCTGTGGAGCTCCAGCACCTCTGGCTGAGCAAGCAGAGCTCAGGCCCTGGCTGTGCTGTCCCACCCTGCTGGTTTGGGTATTTTCCATATTTTCCATCCTTTCCACCCACCTCTCACTCACAGCCCCTTGGCGATGCCACATTCCCTGCCCTGAGCTCTGCTGGCTGCAGACTCACCCAGCACTGACAAATAAATGCAGAAAAGTGCACGAGTCCCACTCTGGGATGGTGGGAGCCACGTTTTTTGTCTCATCTCAGCCAAAAAGGAGCTGCATTTGTCAGAGCAGCAGCTCAGATCTGTGCTGGAGCAGAACCTGAGCTCCTGGCAATGGGAGATGCAACCAAAAGAGCTCATCTGGTTGTCAGAAACATTCCCTGAATTCCTGTTAATACAGCCATCAATTCAGCTGGAAAGATGCAGAAGCTGAAACATTTTGACAACTGAAACATTTTAGCAGTCTTGCATGAAAATGCTTCAATTTTCTCATTTACAAGTTCCATTTAATTTTTTTCAGCATACTTTGTTTTAAAAGGTTCTCCAAAACGCCCTCTGGGGTAAAAAATAAAATAAAAATAAAATAAAATAAAATAAAATAAAATAAAATAAAATAAAATAAAATAATCTGAAATGAAATAAATAAAAGAAAATAAAAATCTAAAACGTAATTAAATGAAATAGAACAAAATAAAATAAAAGATAATAAATCTAAAATGAGATGAAATGAAATAAATAGGATAAAATAAAATAAAAATCTAAAATAAAATTAATTAGAATAGAATAAAATAAAATAAAATTGATAATCTAAAAAGAAAATAAAAATCTAAAATGAAATAAAATGAAATAGAGCAAAATAAAAGATAATAAATCTAAAATGATATGAAATGAAATAAATAGGATAAAATAAAATAAAAATCTAAAATAAAATGAAATAGAATAGAATAAAATAAAATAAATAATCTAAAATGAAAGGAAATGACATGAAATGAAATGAAATAAAATAAAATAAAATAATCTGAAATTAAATAAATAAAAGAAAATAAAAATCTAAAATAAAATGAAATAGAATAGAATAAAATAAAATAAAATTAATAATCTAAAATGAAATGAAATGACATGACATAAAATGAAATGAACTAAAATAAAATAAAATAAAATAAAATAAAATAAAATAAAATAAAATAACAGGTATTTTTAGATACCAGGTGCTTTTTAAGAATTTGATCCTCAGTGTCACAAATGATCAATTTTAAATTTTTTTTTCCAAGTGTGGTTATAGGGACAGCTCTGATAAACACATTTAGACCAGAAGAAGCAGGACATTTGGCCAGCAGGAAGAATTTCTTCATGGAAAGGGTTGGTCAGGCATTGGAACTGCCCAGGGAGGTTTGGATTCCCCATCCCTGGAGGTGTCCAAGGAACACCTGGAGGTGGCACTCAGTGCTCTGGGCTGGTGACAAGGTGGGGACTGGCCACAGGTTGGATTTGGTGATCTTGGAGGTTTTTCCCAACCTAAATAATTCCACGGTTCCATGACTGTGTGCAGAGGTTTCTGTTGTTAAGGGCAGAGCTGGACCTTGGCAGGTCTCAGCCATGGATGGAGCCACCCCAGGCACACAACAAAGTGACACAACACAATAAATTCACAGCCTCCCTTATTTCCTTCCATCCCTAAACCTCATGGAAGCCCTTGTAGGTACTTGGTTGCACTCATAAAAATCTTTGTTTTTAACAGGGACAGGAGATGAGCACCAGAGGAGCTCATTCACCACCTCAGCTTGGGGACATGTGAATTTTTTTTTTTTTTTTTTTGGAAAGACATTTGCTCTGCAACACCCCTGCACTGAACGTGGGCACAGGACTAGTGCTGGATATTAAAAATTCAGCTTGCTGCACAGAGCCTGGGGCTTTCAGAGCCACTCAGAGCTTCCTGTGACCCTTCCTCTTGCTTTTCTGGGAGTGTGCAGCTCCCCCAGGACTGCTGGCAGCTCGCAGTGGAGCACTGAGGAGGTTTTGGTGATGCAGCTCTGCTGTCTTCCCTGCAATGATGGGTTTCTCATGGGACCTCTGCTAAGTCTTGCCTCCTGTGGCTGCAGGAATTTTCTCCAAGGGCAAATCCTTTCTGCAGATTCAGCTTCCAGCTTTTATTATGAGCTAATAGCTGAGGCCAGTTTGGGATGGAGCAAAGTGTGGTGTTTGTGAGGGTCCCAGGACAAGGTGGGAGATGAGGAATTTGACTCCATGTTCTCAGAAGGCTGATATATTATATTATATTATATTATATTATATTATATTATATTATATTATATTATATTATATTATATTATATTATATTATATTATATTATATTACCATACCATTTCATATCATATATCAAGGAATACTATACTAAAACTATACTAAGGAAGGCTTTACAAGAATAAATAATAAAAACTCATGACTGACTCCTCAACTCCTCAGAGTCCAACACAGGAGATAGGGATTGGTCATTAATTAAAAACAATTGACATGAAACCAATCAGCCATGCACCTGTTGGTAAAAAAAAATGTCCAGCCCACATTCCAAAGCAGCAAAAAAGGGAGAAGCAATCAGATAATTATTATTTACAATTTTCTCTGAGGCTTCTCGGCTTCCCAGGAGAAGAAATCCTGGCAAAGGGATTTTTCAGAAAATATCAGAGTGATAGCAAAGCTTGAAGGGCTGAAGGCTGGGGTTCAAAAAAGGGAGATTAAACAACACAAAATGCACTCAGGAGGTGATGGAGGGTAGGGGAAAGGGCTCCAGCATTTCCCCAGAGAGAAATTTGGATACTGGACTGGGAGGAGGCTAAAATACTAAATACAGAAGCTGGTAGGATGAAGATGCAAAGATAAAAAAGCTCATGAGATGGTGTTGAATGTGATCGTGAGGTTGAAATGGTGAGAATGTGGGCACAGTCCTCTGAGCCACCGTGGGTCACCAAGTCCAGGTGACAGAAAGAGACTTTGGGGCTGGGGTGGGCAGAACTGCTCAGGGGATCTGGGACAGAGTCTCTGCATCTCAGCTCTCCACCTGAAGCACATTAAAATCTTGTGCCAGTGACCCCACCTGAGAACAGCCCAGGAGATGGGTCCCAAACACAGCAAAGGCTCAAAAAGCAAAGATTTGGGCTGCTAGGGAAAAAACAAAGAAAACAAACCCAAGCAGCAAAGCCCATTATGCCCAAACCCCAGCTGAAGGTGACAGTTTGTAGATGAAATCCACTGAGGTGCTGGGAAGGGAAAATAAAGCAAAAAAAACCCTCCAGTGCTCTGGGCCTTTTAAGATGTATTTTTGCACAATAGCTGTCTTTTGAAATGTAAAAAGGAATAAGGGGATTCACAGGATGAGCTGGAGGGTTCTCCCTCTCCAGTTGTGAGGAGATGAAAGCAAAAGCACTGAAATCTTTCATTCAGGGAGGCAGGAGCAGTTAAGGTGATTAACTGTTCCTCATGAAATACTGCCCAATCCTGGGCTGGGGGTTTTGGCCAGCCCAAAAAGGAGCTGGTGAGTTGTTTTCACAGAGCTGGTGAGATAAGGGTGGCCAGGCCAGGGAGGGGGAACACCTGAAATGTGTATTTTGCCAAGAATGCTCATGAAACAACGAAGACCCAAAGGAGTCACAGTTAAAATCACACATTGCTTGTAATGAGTTTGTTCTGTGGTGCCATGGATCATTGATTTGTACAAACACAGCATCCATCACAGCCCAGCAAAGGCTGCTGAGGGCCATGCTTTGCTCTTTGGTTTTATTTCCCCTCCTCCCTGGCTTCCTGGCTGCATTCACCATTTAAAATCACACAAAACAGGCCAATTTCAAATCTGCTGTGCCCACAGGTCTTTGGGGGTGAAATCTGTGTGGTGGGAGTCACTGAGGTGAACTCACAAAGTGTCTGTGAGTGTTGGGAGATCAGGGCACCCCAAATCCTTTGTGGGGGCAGCAATAATTGTGAATTCGATCCAAACTTTTGTCCTGAGTCCACTGCAAGGTGTGAAAAGGGCCAGGAATAAAACAGTGAAGTCATTAAGGCTGAAAAAGGCACTGAGAAACATCCATGGGTATCACCTCAGGTTCCTCTGGGCAGGTCTGGGTGTTTGGAGGATTCACTTTGCTCAACAAGAAATGCCTGGCTGGAAAATGCATCTCTGAGCTCCTGACCCTGAGCTCCTGCTGTGGCCCATGGGGTGAAAAAGTCACTGAAAGGACAATTTGTGGGACTTCTGATGTGTGTCTGACTGTGCCCAGGAAATGTAGGTTTGGTTTTGTTGGCAGTGGGGACACCCATGGTAAAATGCTTGAGATGGGGCACAGGGATCCTGCCCCAAAACAGCAGCAGCTTCTCTGCCTCTGCTCCCAAACAGCTCCTGAGCCCCACATTGGATGGAAGGGGAGTTGTTTCAAAGAGGAATCCAGAGCAAAAGAGATTTGGGTTGTTTTTTTTCCTGTTGTGCACAAAATGATGCTTTTTCAACCTAAAACCAAGCATGTATTTGCTATTGTTGTTGCATCATTGCTGGTGTGATCTTATCATGGAATCATGGAATGGTTTGGGTTGCAAGGAACCTTAAGGATGATCTTGTTCCAACCCCCTGCCATGGGCAGGGACACCTTCCACTATCCCAGGGTGCTCCCAGCCCTGCCCAGCCTGGCCTTGGGCACTTCCAGGGATCCAGGGGCAGCCACAGCTGCTCTGGGCACCCTGTGCCAGAACCTCGGCACCCTCACAGGGAATGATTTATTCCCAATATCCCATCCATCCCTGCCCTCTGGCAGTGGGAGCCATTCCCTGTGTCCTGTCCCTCCATCCATTGTCCCCAGTCCCTCTCCAGCTCTCCTGGAGCCCCTTTAGGCCCTGCCAGGGGCTCTGAGCTCTCCCTGGAGCCTTTTCCAGGTGAGCACCCCCAGCTCTCCCAGCCTGGCTCCAGAGCAGAGGGGCTCCAGCCCTGGAGCATCTCCATGGATTCCTCTGGAGTCATTCCAAGTCTGTGTCTGAGAAGTGACACCACAGCCACAGTGGGATTTGTTTCTCTGGTATTTGTGGGATTTGTGGTATCTGTTTCTCTGAAGAGAAACTTCCCCTGATTCCACTGGAGAAGACCTGGGGTCCCTGAGCCATCTCCAAGCAGAGGCTTTGTGGGAAGCTCTCCTCTCCCTCTGATGGAGACAGTGCTGGAGGCCAGCTGGGAGAGCCCAGAGCCTTTCCCAGGGCAGTGTTTGGGGAGCTGAACCCACTCCCAGGGACTGCTCACTACCAGAGTTAACTTGGGTGCTTATTTTTGTGAGCAGGGAGTGGAAGGCTCTGTGGGAACTGGAGACAGCACGGTGTGATTGGCAGGGCGTGGGAGACATGGATCCAGAAATCTGTGCCTAGACATAATTGCTCAAAAGGGTTTTTTTTTTTTTTCCTTAATTCCATCCCAATTAATGTTATCTATCCCAGCATCTCTGGGTGAGCCCCTTGAGGACTGGAGAAAATCACTTGCTGCATGCTGTGGGAAAACAGCACACAGGGAACAGGAATGGTGATTGAAATGTGGATTCTTAGCTGGGGAAACAAGGTCCTGTGGCAGAGGGAGCCACTTTGGGCTGCTCTCTTTTGAAAGGAGATTAAAAAGGAGAACGGACTAAGTTGGGGCAATGGCCTTAGGCTGAAGAAGGGCAGGGTTAGGTGGGATATTGGAAAGAATTCTTCCCTGTGAGGGTGGGGAGGCCCTGGCACAGGGTGCCCAGAGAAGCTGTGGCTGCCCCTGGGTCCCTGTAAGTGTCCAAGGACGGGGCTTTGGAGCATCCTGGGACAGTGGGAGGTGTCCCTGCCCATGGCAGGGGTGGGAATGGGATGATCTTTAAGGTTCCTTCCATCCCAAACCATTCTCTGAGTCTGTGATTCCATAAATGTGGTGAAGGACACTCAGGTCAGAGGAGAAAAGCCCCTCTGGAGAGTGGCTCTGCTTTTCTCCTCAGGGTTTGTGTCCACTTGCTGTGAACAGCCCCTGGCAGTGCCCACTCCTGTCCCTGGGCACTGCAGGACCCAAGAAGTGGAGCCCAAATGGAACACAGGACTCTCCAGAGGCTCTTCCATGAGTGGGAAGCTGTCCCAAAGATCCTCTCCTTGCTGGTCTGCAGGCTGGTGTTCAGTGTCCATGTGCCTTGGTTTGAAAGCCCAGTGTCTGCTGAGGAAGGCAGGAGCCTCCCTTGAAATGGAAAATGTAAACCCCCTCCCTCTGAATTGTTATAATTTTGAAATTAAGGGGCTCTCAGGCAAAGATGTGGGAAGGGGAATGACAGTTCTTTACTAAGAAAATTAAAAATGCAAATGCAATAGTAGAAAAAAAAACCCAAACAAAACCAAACAAACAAAAAAAACCCAAAACAAAACAAAACAAAACAAAACAAAACAAAAAAAAAAAAGAAAACAAACCCCTGCCAGAGTCAGAGCAGTCCCTGTCCCCTGTGTGTCAGGGGGTGGCACAGCCCCATCCCATGGGGGCTCAGCCCTCCTGCAGTGCCAGCTGTGGCTCTGCTGGAGCAGGGATCCTGCACAAGGGGGGAGTTTTCCTCTGCAGCTCCAGGGCTGCTGGAGATGGGCCTGGGCTCCCTCTGGCAATGCAGGGCAGCAGAAGCTGCTCCTCTGGCAATGCAGGGGGCAAAGGCTGCTGTGCTGTCCCAAACCTCAGATTGGATCCAGGTAGGAATGCTTGGCTCCTCCCCTGGGCAGAGCATCTCCCCATGGGATGATGGAATTGGATCAGCCATGCAGGGACACTCACTGGCCATGGACAGCAGAGAATTAATAATGAATGGCCCATGAAGAGCAGAGATCTCCTGGAGGGAGGATTGGCTGTGGAAGAGATAAAGAAAACTGCCCAATGAACAGCAGAGAACTGCCCCACCCCTGACAGATGATGATAAATGCACACCCCCAGCCACATCCTTCAACCTCAGACACCCTGGAAGTGCCTGAACACTGGGGGTGAACACATGGAGCAAGGCACTGTCCTTGAGCACTTGATACTCTAAAGATCCTTTGCAAATTTGGACTGTAAATAATAATGTAATAATTGTAATAAAACATATAATTGTTACAATTACAAATAGTTGTTGTAAAACAAATAATATTGTAAGGATCCTTCGCAAAGCTGATGTGGTTAACCCAAAACTGGAAGGAACATCTGGTTTTAACCTTTTTGGCTGGCTGGAGCCAAAGCCCTCCCCCTGCATAGCCGTGGCAGATCTATAAATAAATCTTTCCAGACAAGCAAAAAGAGGTTCCCAACCCTGCTTTCATCTTTCTCCCTGTAGCATTACTTGTCTGAGACATGGCTTGCTCTGTTGTTTGTTGTTGCCTTTGTTGTATTCTTGTTGGAATACTCAAACCCTCAGAGGCCAACCTTGCACTGTAACAAGCAAAATCCAGCTGACAGGTAAAGACAGGCCTGGAGAGGAGAGCTGGGTCATCCTGACTCATCTGACTCATCATTTGGGAGGCAAAAATCTTTCTGCCACTTTCTAGACAAGCAAAAAGAAAAAAAAAGTGTCCCCCCTTATTTTTGTCTCCCTCCTTGTGGCATCGGTTGACTGAGAGGTGGGTTCTGCCTCTTCTCCTTTCCCATCTCCAATTCCTGGAAAAGTCTGATGTGGTGGGAAGTGTCTGCCCATGGAGGTTTGTCTGGGATTGGTGATTGGTGACAAATCTGGGAAAATATCATATGGCTTCAGAAGCACAGAGAGGGGCAAGGCTTGGTAAAAGTCAGTTTGGTCAGCAGGGGAGTGCTTTGAGTCCAGGCTTTGTGTCTGGGTCTCAGTGATCTCCATTTGTGTTGGTTTTCCCAGTTAAGAATTAAGCTGGATGCCCAATTTCATCCCCCTCCCTCTTCTCTGATTGCAGATAATTTAAAACATTTGGGATCCAGGGTGAGCTATCACTGCTGAGTTGGTACAATAATCCTTTAGCTAATTGCATGGTCCCTGATGAAGATTTCTATCCACCCCTATCAGATACCATCACAAACACATTTTCAAGCCTAAACTTCACCTGTCTTCCCAAAAACTCTGAGTTTACAGACTTCCACCCAGCAGTTTCAATGCAAATCTCACCTGTTCTTGATCTCCACGACCAGCAGGGACATTTCTTGAGCACTGGTTTAAGCTTTTGAGGAACTTCAAGCATTGTCAGAGAAAAGAAATAGTGGAGCAGAAATAAGGCTGGGATGGCTGTGGTGTGGAAACTCATCCCTCAGAGAAAGGAGGTGCCATTTGGGTCAGGAAATCTGAAGGAATAAGGAGCAAGGAGCAAAGAAGAGCAGCTGGGGGTGGTGGAGCTGAGCTGGAAGGTGAGGGTGGCTGTGAGGGAGGTCTGTGTTGGAAACCAGAGCCAGGAGGAGAGGCAGCCTCAGTAGGACCTGGAGGGGAGAGCAGGGAGAAAAGTGAGGAGAAAACAAAGGTCGGGGCACTGATAGAAAAATCTGACTTTGTGTCAGCTCTTCCACAACCAGGGAATTTTTTCATCCCTGTTTTGGTTGTGTGCATGTTTCTGGAAGAGCTTTTTTAACAGAGGATTTTTCCCATTCCAGAAGAGAGACCAAGTGCTTGATCAAGAGGGGGCTCCAGCCATGGCCAAGCTCTCTGGGAAGCTTCCAAGACTTTAATTTGCAGATATCTGCTTTGAGATCCCTGGCTGGAGCAGGCCAGGCTGAGGGAGGTGCCATTTGTCCCTGGCAGGCTGGGGACATGGAGCATGACCTCAGCTCTTGCTGCTGTGGCTGCATTAGCTGAGATTTCTGTCCCAAAACTTGACTCTTTGCACTCCAGTCAAGAGCCAAACTCACTTCCAGTCCCAGCTTGAGGCCATGCTCTGTAAAGCAGCAAAACCTTAAAGTTTAGGGCTTAAAAATGTCATAAATAGCTGCTCTCAATCACACACGAGCAGCTGATGCCTTGCTCCAGCAGCTCCAAAATCACCTGGCTCCTTGTTCCTTCAGCTCCCCTGAAAACCAGCAGTTTGTAAGGGTGAGTAAATTCACTTTCAGCTCTCCCAGAGCCCCTGTGATGGATGGATGGTGACACAGACAAGCAGCAGCAGTAGCAGGATGGAGGGGGGCTCTCCCCAGGCTTTTGGCCAGGCTTCCCGTGCTGCTGCTGCTGCTGCTTTCCTTGGCATTTCTGCCGGAGTGAAGCTGCTCCAGGGAAAGACTTGGCTGGCAGCTTTCCCAAAGCAGGCCTGCTGCAAGAGTTTCCTGCAATCAGAGATTCATTCAGGGTGGGAAAGATCTGAGACCATGGGGTCCAACCCTTGAGCCAGCCCCACACTGTCCCCACGTGCCACATCCACGTTCAAACCTGTGAAAAACGCCAATCACTTGTTTTTGAAATTTTAAAAATTTAATAGTAATAAAATGGTTATAAAAATAGTAATATAATTAGAGTAATAAAAATTTGGACAATTAGCATTTAGGACAATATGAGACAATAAAAACAAAGAGTTACAGGCAGTCTGGGTACCTCTTTCTGGGCAAAATAAGCCCGAAAAAGGACCCACGTTAACACAGGATTAACCCTTAAAAACAATAACCTGTTGCATATTCATACACCTCATACATGATGCATCAATTCCATTCAAACACAGGATTCTGTCTGATCAGTGTCAGCTTCTTCCTCTGAATCCTGACGGCTCTTCAGGGCTGAGTGAGGCAGGAAGAAGTTAATTTCTGCTGATAATGGAGCAATAAATGCTTTTTCTCTGAAAGATTTCAGTGTCCTGTGGCTGCTATCTGGTGCAAGTCCTCTCTTTTAACAAAAATATCTTATGTAGCATGGTTTCTATTTTAACATTATGTTACAACCTAAAACTATATTTAACACACTACTTAAGAAAATTAATACAGCATAACTTTCTAACACAACACATATAATATTCATTTTCATATTTGTGAAAAGCCAATCATAAAATACGCATTTTTCACAAACCCTTCCAGGGATGAGGTTTCCAGCACTTCCCTGGTGCTATTCCCTCATGCAGTGGCTCTCAGGGAGGCAGCTGGGTGATGCTCAGGTCCTCTTTTCCTTGTTCTGGTCCATGGCTGAGCTCTGGAGTCACCAGGGCTCTTCAGCTCAGCACCAAAATGGATCAAATCACCCTGAAGCCTTCCCAGAGCTGACCCCTGGCTCTGCCTGAAACTGCTGAGGTTGGTCATCCCAAGCAAATCCTGCTGATCTCCCCCTAATCCTCCTCTCCCAGCCCTTGGCAGCACTCTCCTCTTTCAAAAAGGTAGGGAAACAAGGAAATTCAGGAAGTTCACAGCTTTGGGAGCACCAAGCCAGCTGGGTGTGGGCTCCCAGGGCTCTGCTCTGTGCTCAGAGCCACAATAACCCTCATGTCCCTCTGTCATCAGGACCATCCCTTTCTCCAAGCACTGAATTACACAGGGCCAGAGCTGGTGCCATCAAGGGCTCTGAAGGAAGCAATAATTTCCCCTTTCTGACCAGGTTTCCAAAGAGCTGAGCACTTCCCAAGGTTTTGAGCATCAGCAGGAGCTGCTGTCGTAAATGGGGCCCCTTTAACGTGACTCAACTGAAATAGAAAATCAGCCTGAAAAGAAGGGATGAGTTGGAGGATTTGGACTGTTCTGCCTTGGTGTTAATTCTTTCCTTGGTATTAATACTTGCCTGGATATTAATACTTGCCTGGATATTAATTCTTGCCTTGATATTAATACTTGCCTGGATAATAATTCTTGCCTCAGTATCAATTCTGGCCGTGCATCTCCTTGCAAGGTGGCAAATGCTGTTTTACAGCTTGTGCCAGGCACAGACACACACACACACACACACACACATCTAATTTTCACAGTAGTACAACTGACAAAGGGAAAAGCTGGGTCATCCTGTCCCCCAAAAGCAAAGGTTGGCTTCCAGATGACTCAGGATTGTCCCAGAGATCAGCTTTATCTATTTATATATATTTATTCCGGCTGGCATCCGTGAATCACTGCTGATAGCAAAGGGTTGCATAATTTTAAGGAGGATGCTTTTGTGATGCCTCTGAGCAGAGAAAATACATCTATTTTGGCTTGTGTCTATGAATAGATCCCCTGCTCTGACTCTGTGCATTTGCAAACCACAGATACTACTGAAAATAAGGCATGATTGGCAGGTACAACCTGATTAGCATATACAAATTGCTGTGGCCTTTCTCCCAGCAATCATTGGTACAAATTGTTTCCTCTGTCTCTGAGATGAAAAGAAACTGAGCTAGGAGGTGACTTGAGACTATAAAAGAGTCAGAACACAGCTAATGCTCATGACAGCTCATTTCACACCCTTTGGAATGTTCAGCTTCTACTGAACTGTGTCTTTTCCCCCTTTTCTCAAGAAAAAGGCCAAACATGGGCTTTGGGTGAAGAGAATTTTTTTTTTTTTCCCTAAAGAAAATCCTTGCTTTTTCTTTTTTATCCCCCCACAGCTTTTTTTTTTTTCCCCTTAGAGCAACTGTTCCTAAAATATTTGCTCATTGTGGTTTTCAAACACATGAAAAATTGCTGTAACAGTTTAGATTATATGTTTTTTTTTATTTTAAAATCACATCAAAACGGAAACAGAGGCTTGCGAGAGAAAGAAAACCTCGCCTGATGAAAAGTGCTTCAGAGTGGGCTGGGATTAGATTCCTCCCTCCATATTCCAGCCAGGAATAGGTTTTATGAGATTTTTTTGAACTGAGTTTATTATTGCAGTCTCCCCCTATGATGTTTGATCGCACCAATTATGGAGGTTCAATCCACGAGGCAAATTCACCAAGCGGCTCAGACTGGCCCCAAAGGTGTGGAATAATTTGGTTTTTTCCTCTTTTTCCTTTGTGCACATTGAACCTGGAGATAGCATTGAACCCTTCCCTGTGGTCAAGAGCACTCAGCTGTTGTTATTTTTGTGGTGCTGAAGATTTCCAGGATTCCAGAGGTTTAAGACCTCCAAGACCTTCCTGCTCTCTGTAGGAAATACAAGGGTCAGTGTGTCACTGAGTGCTTTTGAGCCAGGACATCTCTCCAGAAATTTAATCCTACCCACTTCAATTACAATAAACAGCATCACTTTGCTGAACAGCCCATCCAAATTTGAGAGCCTTTTGAATCCACAACGAGGCATCTCAACGGGTTGGTTACGAACACCAGGCGGAGTTCTGGCTGCAGCCTTAATTAAAAACTTCTCTCAGCAGGGTAAATAAATAATTCCCTTTTAAGTCTGAGGCCGTTTTGTGTTTCAGACCCTGCTGGGCTGGTGTGTGGGAGAATTGTGGTAGCTCTGCCTGGGTGAGATAGGTGGAGGAGAAGCTGTTTGCACCTCCTGGTGTGGTCCCAGCCACATCCTGAACCACCCCTTGCCCTGATGCCTTGTGAAGGCTGACCTAGAACAGAGACTAGAGAGAATTAAAGAATAAAGCAGGGATTTATTAGAAGGCCTCAATGGATGCACCTTGGGCAGCACAAGAGCCCAGCCAGGGCTGCACCCAAGATATGAACCAAAATGGTCACAAAATGAACCCAAGATGAACCAAAATGGTCACAAAATGCATGACCGCTCACGGGGTCTCTCACTTTGATCAGTTCTGCTCCATTTGCATATTGGAGTTCATTGCCCAGTTATAGCTTTAGGTTATCAAGTCCCATCCTTCTTGTTTTTCTCTCTTCAGTCTGCTGTTGTTTCTGCTCTTGGGCTGAGATTTGGATCATTTGTCCTTGGCGCCCAGCTGGAGCAGGAATTGTTTTGTCTCCCTGCTCTGTGCACAGAGCTCACCATCCCCTAATCTGAAATCCAGACCCACACACTAAAGCAGCACAGAATCTGAAAAATAGAAAAGCCAAAACCTGAGGCATCAGCCCCTCGTTGGGCACTGCAAACTCTTGGCTGCAACCACTTGGCTTTTTCCATGCTGTCTCAGAGATCAATTTTTGTTTCTCTCTCTCCGGTTGGTTCTCTGGGGGCTTAAATAAACCAAGTGTGAGTGGGTCTGTGGGTGAGAGGAGGAGGGATGTCAGGAAGAGAAGCTGAGCACTTCACTTGGAGCAGGAATCTCGTGTGGTGCTGCCTGCCCAAAATTCATGGGTCACTCTCCAAGCCCAGCATGGCAAGGGTTGGATCCAGGCTTTGCTCCTTGGCTTCCTGGCCAAAATCAGTGCAGAGCTGGTGCTGAAGGGACACAGGGAGCTTGTGGCCTCTCTCTGGCCATCACATTTCTGCCAGTGACCCAGCTGATGGTGCAAAATCATTGACAGTGGTGTTTGCAGCTGAGAAAAATATTGCTGGTGTAATGTGCAGTGAGGCAGGACACAGGGTGTCACCATCTTATTTTCTGAAAAATCTCTTCACCAGGATTTCTTCCCTTGGGAAGCTGAGAAGCCTCAGAGGAAAAGAAAAATAATATTATCTCATTTGCTTCTCCCTGTTTGGCTGCTTTGGAATGTGGTTTGGACATTGTTTATCCAAGAGGTGGTTGTGTGATTGGTTTCATGTGAATTGTTTTTTACTTAATGACCAATCACTCTCCAAGTGTGTCAGATTCTGAGGAGTCAGACACAAGTTTTTATTATTATCTTGTCAAGCCCTAAGTATCCTTTCTCTATTCTTTAGTATAGCATTTTTAATATAATATAATATAATATAATATAATATAATATAATATAATATAATATAATATAATATAATATAATATAATATAATATAATATAATAATAAATTAACCTTCTAAGAACACAGAGTCAGATTCTCAATTCCTCCTTCATCCTGGGGACCTCGAAAATACCACAACATCTCAGGGAGCCACAGAGGTGAAGGTATTTCTGATATATTTCATATTTATTTTGGAATAATAGTAAATATTTAATATTTATTTTGGAAAGAAAATGTTTAAGAGACTGCAGTCTGAAACTAGCCTGGAACCGACGTGTTTATGTCAATTCAGATCAAGCTGGGTGATGGGGGCAAAGCAGGACCCCAAATGGAGAAATTCCCTAAAGAGCAGCACTGAGAAATTCAAGTCAGTGAAGGTTTTCAAAATGCTTTAGTGAATGTTGGAAAATCTCTGAAAATGGCTGGCAGGTGACCTTTAAAGGCCATCTAGCCCAGTCCCCCTGCCACAGGCAGGGAAATCTTCAGCTGCACCAGGGCCCCAACCAAACTGACCTTCAGGGTGTCCAGGGATGGGGCAGCTTCTCTGGCAACCTGTGCCACTGCTTATCAGCCTCATAATAAAAGCTTCTTCCTTATTTTAATCTAAATGGACTCTATTTTGGTTTAAAACTACCACCCCTTATCCTGGTGCAACAGGCCCTGCTGGAAGGTTTGTCCCCATCTTTAGAAAAGGCCCCCTGTAAGCACTGAAAGGTCACAATAATGAATAAATAAAAGCAGTTTTTCCTGCAGCCAAGTGATTTGGGGAAGAATTAGTGCAGATCCTGTGGAACA